>NC_143021.1:19715000-20032343 GCF_055824585.1 Amblyomma mixtum | reverse complement strand
CTGTGTTTTAATAAGCGCACAGTAAGGGAGTGAACATAGAATACTGATAAGGGCAAAAGCTCTGATCAACTCCCTGGCTCTGCGACATCCACCTCACTGTGTCCATGAACCACTCGTAGGGCGAGATGTGTAACCTGATGCGAGAACACTAGACCTCTTTTTTTTTAAAGCATGCTCAAATGATATCAGCACTGCTGAAGGGGCAAGGTGGCTGTCTAAAATCATGTTTTCAAGTGGGTAATTGCGTCACTGAAAGAGGCACGCAAGCTGTGAAACCAGTTAATGTTTCTACGCGGCTCTGTTGCGTGCCCCGTTCTTCTTTATTAAGTGTACTGCTCTATTGACTTTGTGTCATTGGTTTGCTCATAACTCGAGACGAGCGGACAGGAGGCGTTAAAACGACCTGACGGTGCTTATAAGCTATTTACGGCAATGAAAAGTGTGTTTGACGAGCGCCGGCACCTTCTGCTTCAGCTTGCCGGGCCTCTAGCGAGTACATCCGCTCATGTGGCTGACAGTAATCAGGCAGAACCCCATAGGTGATAGTTCAGGTTGTCACTGTCATTTCCACTGCAGCTACTGGAGAAAGATCACGGTACCCCGTCGTGTCTTAGACGTCCAAGCATTTCGACGCACTTCTGCTTCAGCTTATCGAACCCACATGGCATCTGACCGATGGCAGTGGATTGAACTGTTGTGGAAGTTAGGAGAACTTTGTTATCGTAGTTCGAATCAGCCGCATTGGTGTTTTACCAAATCTGAAAACATGGCCACCACTTCGAACGAGGCTTTGCTTCTGACGCACTTTCCTCAATGCTAGCCTGTCTCCTTCCACATTATGGTCGCTTCTTCCGCATTATTGTCAGCGGCAGCACACTCAAAGTGTCTTAGGTCTATGTGCTGCAAAGAACGATCTATGTCTTGAACCTAGGGATAGGTTACAGTGCCAAAAGAAAAACCTGATAATTTGTATTAGGAGATTCCACAAATAACGTGGGCTCCGTCAGAACGTAATGTTGCATCATCTATCCATTCTTCGACAAAAAAAAAATTCCGGTGCCACTATAACAGGCGCCGTCTATGCTGGCGCCACCACGTTTGGGTGGCGGCCGATGAAATTTTCAGGTATGTGCACCTTTTCACGTTTCAGATTTTTTTTGAACTAGTAGTGCGAGAAATGATACTAATATATTGCACACTAATAGTCAGCTTCCGTTTTCTTCTAGGCGCTCCGGCAAAGTTGCCGTCCTTCAACGCCGTCGAAAGCTTTACCGCCTAAGATGGTATTTGCATGTTTCAAAAAGACATGTTCTGCGACATGCGCAAAAAAATTACTTATTCATAACATTGCTCTCAAGACGAATGGTCAGCTAATATGCTTTATCACAATGACCATGTACCTTATCTTAGCTGGAGGTTGTATTTGGCGCTTTGCGCTCTAATTATCATCAATAAATGCTCTGTTTTTTACTCTATATGAAAACTGGCAACAAAGTTTTAACGTTACCGAAGTTCCCAACCACTGTTAGCCACATTTCCCCTAAATGTTTGATAGATCATCTCCAGGCAATCTTCATTCTTTATGTAACCATCAAACTTCTGATGGTTGACCATGGCTGAGCTCACTAAACACATTGTAAACATCCCGTGTGCATCTGGATGGAGGTTAGCTGAGACCGCCAGTCGTGTGCTGAAGGACGGAAAAGTGCCACTACGCACGAATGCATGGGCGTCTCCTGAGCTTACCTTTGCGAATAACTCTCTAGGTTAGAACTCTCGGCAACATTTCCGCTTCTCGCCGATATTCACCTTAGGTGGTCGAGATTCCGGAGCCCTGCACTACGGCGTTCCTCATAGCCTGAGTTGCTCTGGGCGTTAATATCCTTGAAACCTAAACTAATTCATCCCAAAGTCGCAACATACGGAATCAGTTTTCCCAAATACATGTCTTGGAAGCTAACAAGAAGCTTCATTCGAGCCAACTTGCTTTCTTAAAACACCAACTGCAGGTATGTGTCACCTCTTCAGTTGTTAATGATGGTAAACGTTTCAATGGCGAGAAGTGGGCCTAGCAGGTTGTTCATGCCGGTCCAACGCGCATAACGTTCTACAGAACTACTGTTTCGTCTCTTGTTCTGCAAAGAGTTAAGCGCGTCGAACCATCATCAAAATTTCTGTTGTTACTGCAATTTTAAATCATTTTATGGCGTTTTTCTTTTACCTACCAATGCTATGATCTTGCGCCAAGTTTTTTTTTATCTATTAAGCAGCCTAAACCGTTAAAGAAGTCCTTTGGAGCTGGATTTCAGTTTTAATGCATTTTTCGTATGTCTCATTTTTCAAAGAAAATTAAATTTTTACCTTTTTCGTAAAAATAAATCAGTAACTGTTCTTACCTTTGTGCGTTGGCGAGTGTTCTAGATGCCAAACCCCGCTGCACGACCACTTGGTCCATGCTGACACGGTAGAAAGCAACCGCCATCGACGACAGAGCGACCCATACATTCTCGTCGTGAGTGAGATTAAACTGGGTACTAAAGAGAACAGAAGAAAACGTTTATTTTTATATGTATACTACCAAAGCACAGATATTTGCCACCTGTAATAGCTACGAAGTCCTCGCGCAAATGTACAAGAGTAAAATGTCAATCTAAATGTATAGCTTTTACTCTCGACGAATATAAATATCCAGCAATGAAAGCAAACAAGTTTCTTTTGTCTTTATGAATGAAACACATGTTTAGGAGTGGCAACGGTAAGAACTACGGTGACTCCTACGACAAACTGAGGATGGCAGATGGCGGTTGGGGGACGCTCGAGAACATTTGTGCGTTTATTAGAATGTAGGGCGACCTTGGCAGCTGGTGATGCTGGCGATGACGCAACCGATGGAAGCGCGAGAGCGGGCAGACTACGAAGTCTACAGGAGCAATGCTGCGCGCGCTACGGCAGAAACAAAAATGGTCGCCAAATGAACGCAGCAAGGATTCGGTAGAAGGAAGCATGAGAGTTAGCTGCCCCATTGAAAATGCCCGTACCGTCGGCGTTCCTACTGCCTGTTGAATCTGTGTTAAGCGTGGCCCGCATGGAGCGCTTTTTGCCCGCGAAATCGCGTCGCGCGCCTGACGCCCGAGCCGGCGTCGACGAATTCACTCCCGCATGGTCAGGAGCGGAGCGGCGCGTGCTACGGGCACGTTACGGAATGCGTTGACAAGATGGCGGCGCCCTGCTCGCCCGCTTCAGAATAAATACATGTCACCGCTGGATTCTTCGACGCAATAGCTCGCTCAAATGGTAGCGGTTCGCTTTTATTCAGCACACTCTAGCCTACGCGTAGAGGCATAAGCGATAACTAGCCCCCGCTCTTCAGATAATGTGGTGATTTCCAAGATTAGGCTTAGCTAAATGCAGTGTGTTTACCTCGCAAGAACGACATCTGGCGAAGCAGTTGTCTAGCTTTTAGTCAGTTGTTACATTTTCAACTATTTGCAGTTTTTCTTCTTGGAACAAAAAGGTTCGCAATGCACGCACCCTAGTTATGAGTAATTACGGATGAAAATTTCTTCAACACAGGGTTGATGTGCTTTGGCGTCTTCTCACTAGATGGCGCTACCGTTTACGCGTGCCCCTGAGGGACTGTACAGCACGGCCGCTGAAAGCGACTCCTCCGAAAGACAACACGCCGCTCGGCCGAGAAGCCCGAAACCCAAGCCTCGGTACACTCGGAGCGCCAAACACCCGTCTTTTCGGGAAGCGCGACGCAGTTTTGTGGATCAAGCTACAGTGCCATCGCAAGCTCAAGCTCGCGAGCGCGTCTCTTTCGGCCGGCGTGTCTCCGTCCAGAATCATGTGACGCCCGCTCCGGCTCTCATTGGTCCTCTGTCGATGCCCTCTCCCGGCGTCGGCGCGTCGACGGCGTTTTTTCTGTTCCGCCAGAACCCGACGATTTAACAAAAACGTCCTACCCGGCGGCAAAAAAATGCTCCGGTGCCGTCGAAAACCGCTCCATGCGGGCCACGCTTGAAGCTATCAACAGCAGGCGTACAGTTCTCGCAAAGTGATAGGAAGTCTGTCATAATATAAGGTGTTCGCTAAATCACTCGTCCCAAGCAGTTGCTCAGACGTTCTACGTTTTCCTTTGCTCTCTGTTCTTCGCGTCGCCTCTTGCATTGGGCTGTAGGAGGTTCGTCACAGATAATTGAGGAGCCCTCACTCGTAACCTACGTAGGCGATGTACAGTACCATTTGAGAGCGCCAGGAAAATATTCTCCCATGTGCACTTTTCGCATGCACATACTGCGGGAAGATCTGTAGTGTCGTATGAATATATTGTGGTGCAGCGATGGCGTAGAGGTAGAGCATCCGCCTCGCGTGCAACAGGACCGGGGTTCGAATCCCGGTGCCACGCAATTCTCCACCGGATTAAAAAAAAAACTCCGCGTGTCGATGGAATTGCATACCCAGGCTTGGAGTGCGGCCTGATTTCGGTGAACAGAACCGACAACGCACTTCCGCACCAGAACAGGATTTGGCCACCCTGGTGTAGTACATGGCCATAACCTTCTATGAACAAACGAATTAACCCTCGGCCCTCAGTCCTCAGCAGCTGCGGAGCAACTGACCAAGGCGGCGGTCAGATCTGTGACGCAGCGGAGGGTGCTAAGAAGTTCTGGCTCCGGACAGGCCGCCATTGGAAACTGAACCTGGCAACGTTTAACGCAAGAACCTTATCAAGTGAGGCTAGCTTAGCAGTGCTATTGGAGGAATTAGCCGGTATTAAATGGGATGTCATAGGGCTTAGTGAGGTTAGGAGGACAGATGAGGCGTATACAGTACTAAAGGGCGGGCATGTACTGTGCTATCGTGGATTAGCAGATAGGCGAGAACTAGGTGTGGGATTCCTCATTAATCAGGATATAGCTGGCAACATCGAGGAGTTTTACAGTATTAACGAGAGAGTGGCAGCTATCCTAATTCGGCTTAATAAGATGTACAAACTGAAGGTGGTGCAGGCCTACGCGCCTACATCAAGCCATGATGACCAGATAGTTGAAAGCTTCTATGAGGATGTGGAATCGGCAATGACCAAAGTAAAATCACAGTACACTGTACTGATGGGGGACTTTAATGCAAAGGTAGGTAAAAAGCAGGCTGGAGACAAGGCGGTAGGTGACTATGGCATAGGTTCTAGGAACAGTAGGGGATAGTTATTAGTAGAGTTCGCAGAGAGAAATAATTTACGGATTATGAATACCTTCTTCCGCAAACGAGCAAACAGGAAGTGGACGTGGAAGAGCCCGAATGGTGAGACTAAAAATGAAATAGACTTCATACTGTGTGCACACCCTGGCATCGTAGAGGATGTGGAGGTCCTCGGTAAGGTCCGTTGTAGCGACCACAGAATGGTAACGTCTCGTGTTAGCTTAGATTTGAAGAGGGAAGGGAGGAAACTGGTGAAGAGAAAGGCTATTAATGAATTAGTATTAAGAGGGAAGGTAGAGGAATTCAGAATGTCGCTACAAAACAGATTTTCCGCTTTAACTGAAGAACACGACCGTAGTGTTGAAAGAATGAATGGTAATCTTACAGCTATCGTTACAGAGTGCGCCACAGAAGTAGGTGGTAGGATTGTTCGACAGGATACCAACAAGCAATCTCAGGAGACTAAAGATCTGATTAAGAAACGTCAAAGCGTGAGGACGTCTAACTCCACAGACAGGATAGAACTAGCAGAGCTATCGAAGTTAATAAATAAGCGCAAGGTAGCCGACATAAGAAAGTTTAACATGGAGAAAATCGAGCATGCTCTAAGGAACGGAGGTAGCCTAAAATCAGTGAGGAGAAAACTGGGCATAGGTAAAAACCAGATGTATGCGCTAAAAGACAAACAGGGCAATGTCATCAGCAATGTGGATAAGGTAGTTGAATTAGCCGAAGAGTTCTACAAAAATGTATACAGTAGCGAATCTAATCATCCCGTTACTGAGGGAGGCAGTCGAGCACAGCAATGGGACATCCTGCCAGTAATGAAGGAGGAAGTAAAGAAAGCCTTAGGAGCAATGCAAAGAGGGAAAGCAGCTGGTGAGGATCAGGTAACAGCAGATTTGTTGAAGGACGAAGGAGAGATTGTGCTGCAAAAACTAGCCACCCTATATACGCAATGCCTTGTGACCTCGAGAGTACCAGAAGCTTGGAAGAACGCTAACATTATCTTAATTCATAAGAAAGGAGACGTCAAGGACTTGAAGAATTACAGACCAATCAGCTTATTGTCCGTTGCCTACAAGGTATTTACTAAGGTAATCGCTAATAGAGTCAGGACAACCTTGGACTTTAGTCAACCAAATGATCAGGCAGGCTTTCGTAAAAGATACTCGACAATAGATCACATTCACACTATCAATCAGGTGATAGAGAAATGCGCAGAATATAACCAACCCCTATATATAGCCTTCATTGATTACGAGAAAGCATTTGACTCAGTGGAAACCTCAGCTGTCATGCAGGCATTGCGGAATCAGGGTGTAGAAGAGTGCTATGTGAAAAAATTGTAAGATATTTATAACGATTGCACAGCTACTATAGTTCTCCATAAAGTCAGCAATAAAATTCCAATACGGAAAGGTGTCAGGCAGGGAGACATGATCTCGAAAATGCTCTTCACTGCCTGCTTACAGGAGGTGTTCCGGGGTCTGGAATGGAAACAGTTGGGGATAAGAGTTAATGGAGAATACCTGAGTAATTTGCGATTCGCTGATGACATTGCCTTGCTAAGCCACTCAGGACAAGAACTGCAAAGCATGATCAATCAGTTAGACAGGCAGAGCAGAACGGTGGGGCTAAGAATTAACATGCAGAAAACCAAAGTAATGTACAACAGCCTAGCAAGGGAACAGCAGTTGGCCATTGGTAGCGAGGTGCTGGAAGTAGTAAGAGAATATGTCTACTTAGGGCAGGTAGTGACCGCAGATCCGGCTCATGAGAGGGAAATAACTAGAAGAATAAGAATGGGGTGGAGCGCATATGGCAGGTTCTCTCAGATCATGAATGGTAGCTTACCAATATCCCTGAAGAGGAAACTATACAACAGCTGTATCCTACCGGTACTGACCTATGGGGCAGAAACGTGGAGGCTAACAAAGAGGGTTCAGCTTAAGTTAAGAACAACGCAGCGATCTATGGAAAGGAAAATGATAGGTGTAACGTTAAGAGATCGAAAGCGGGCGGAGTGGGTGAGGGAACAAACGCGGGTTAATGACATCTTAGTTGAAATCAAGAGGAAGAAATGGGCTTGGGCAGGGCATGTAATGCGAAGGCAAGATAACCGCTGGTCCTTAAGGGTAACGGAGTGGATTCCAAGAGAAAGCAAGCGTAGCAGGGGGCGGCAGAAAGTTAGGTGGGCGGATGAGATCAAGAAGTTTCCGGGGATACAGTGGCGGCAACTCGCAAAGGACAGGGTTGATTGGAGAAACATGGGAGAGGCCTTTGCCCTGCAGTGGGTGTAGTCAGGCTGATTATGATGATGATGATGAATATATTGCAAAATGTGTAACTGTCATACTCAATACGCGACCCATTTTTAGCATCTTGAAATGCTATTGCGAGTGTGATATCCCTGTATTCCACATTTATAGGGACATATGCTCAGTTTCTGTCGCTGTATGCATAAAAATCAGCACGACGCCAAGCAATTGTGAAAACTGCCATGGCACATTTTGTTCTTTTTACCTCACCCTGTGTTGCGAGGCTTATTTCTTCAATAAAGGACTACGTAGCATTACTGATCACGTTCCCGTTTTTGTTCCTGTATGCGTTATTTTTGCCATTCAGGAACTAGGCGGTGTAGATTAAACAACTAGGAACGTTTGTTCCTACTACTTGGCAGATCGCAAGCAGGTTACATTAATGATTGCAAAGGGCCGGTACAGACGGCATTTTAAAGTCAGCACAGGCTATTAAATGAGCGATAGCTGAACGGTGCCCATGCGCATACAGTACGTGGCAACAACTCATGTACATTGTTTCACGCGTACACAACAATATGCATGCTGCGGGAAAGTTGCATCAAATGATGGCGCTTTACACCACTTCACAACTGAAAAGGGGGGATGTGTAGTGCTGACTGGTTGGAGTGCTGGAGCTGACAGCACACAATTTAGTACCTATATGTAGGTATGGCTGCTGAGTGACCGTAAGCATTTTTTTCTATTCATGATGATGACTAAGAGCTATCTTATTTGATTTGCGAAATCAACCAGATTTCCTTTAACTACTCTGGCCGCTCCTCCTCCATGAAAGAAAAAATAAACTTTTTGTTTAAACATAGCAAGCCATCAAGCAGAACAAAGTTGGATGGGTGTCTTACTTGAGAATGTATGAACGGAAGTTGAAGTCTTTAATAACTCGCGCTGTACGGCCAGAACTGTTCAGGTCGACGAAAATTTTCCCAACGACGGTTGCAGGCCCCAGGATAATGAATAGCAGCTGCATACAGTCCGTCCATACAACAGCCCTCAGTCCGCCCTGTTTCGCAGCATCAGTGAGGAAAGGAGAGTGCAGTGCATTTATTTATTTATTTATTGGAAATACCTGCAGCGCCCGAAGGCATTATTGCAGGGGGGATGAGGATACATAACAGGAGATTAGGCCGGAAAAAAAAGAGGAAGAAAAAAAAAAGCAATACAACAAGGCATGACACAGCAAGTACAAAATGAATGAAATATGAAACAACAAAAAGACATGACGAAAAAAAAAAAGAAAGTCAACTGCGCACTCATACATCCGACAGCAACGCGCGGAACATAGACTCTGAACGGCACTCAACCATTTCATGGGGCAGGCGATTCCAGTCATGAATGGTAGATGGGAAAAATGCGTTTTGATAAGTGTTAGTTTTGCATTTAATTTCTCTAATCTTCCATCCATGGTCAAGTCTGTTTGACCTGAAATGCGGTCAGTTGATCGCTAGCGCATGGACCATATCTCACTTGCGGTCAGTAATGTTTACAAAAGGCCCAGAAAGACATAACGCATCCTTCACAAGCTCTACGGACAAAAGAAAAGACTGTCTGGAATTCTTCGGGAACTTAGTGACTCGGTTTGGTTCATGTGTCATGATGTCCAAGAAATTCGTATTTTGGTACTATATGTTGAGTAGGTTTCCTTCTAACGGCTCAACAATTCGTCGACAGTATTAAAGTTTGTACTGTTTTTTTTCGGGGATTCATTAAGCCAGTAATATTACCACCATATTGTAACGCAGAAGAATATAGACACTGAGATTTAGTTTACTGCAGAAGTTGCGATACACATTTCCAATATAGACAAGGTCCATGCCTTTTTTATGAAGAAAGCAGAGGCATATCCTTGGCGCTTTTTTTACGCACTAACCGATATATCACCTCGTCTTCCTCAGCGGAAGAGGGAGCCATCACTTCCGTCATACTACAAGCTGCATCACGCCCATGTGATGACGCAAACAGAATGAAAGTCGTCACCGACTCACAGGCCGCCTGCCGCATGCATGCATACGGACTCTTCACTTGTCACGCACAACATATACTGAAGAACTTCCCCAGCTCACTCCCCATGGTAGTCATTGTCGCTGAAGTATGTGCCCGCAAAGCACTGTGTCATGTCAACACCCAAAGCAATAATCGATCGTCTCTGGCTGGCCGCACAAGCGCTGTGCCCCCTCCCCCCCGCCCTTCTCGATATTTTTTCGCGGTAACCTTTCGCAACTGCTCTTAATTATTTTTTATGTCATTGACATACGCCCCCAGACTAATTCTTTATAGCTGGTGCAGGTCGTCTCACGCGCGTACAAGCTCCCGAATGGGATGAGACTTCAAAAATGCGATTTGTGCTGACGCTTCGATGCCATATCTTCAGCCTATTGCTTGTATAGATCCCACTTCTGAAAGACCGAAAGATCACCACGGGATCATATATTTTTAAACAAAAGTTACAGCAGCTTCCAGGTGATAATCGGCTTCTAGAACTCCCACTACGTCTGGAGAATACGGCTGCTGTACCTTCCTATATGAGCCGACACCATGCAATGATCATTACAAAAATTGGCCGTAATCAATAACCATGCATATCGCATAATAGTGCCACAGGAACGTAGATCGTGTCAGACCGAGCGTTTCAGGAAAATTAGAAATGCGTGAAATGAACGCGATCGCCTTACTGTAGCCTAAAGTCCAAAAGCTTTTGTTCACAAAGCAAAATAGTTGAAATGGTAGTGCTACAGTTATTACGCACATGTAGCAATGTCACAAAATTCGGCGCATTTTAACAACAAACAAAAAAAACCGCCGCGCGCACGGCGTCTCGCCGGCGCGAACCCAACGGGAGAGAGGGAAAGCCCCCGCCGAGCGCGTGCCTCTCTCTCCACCGCCACGGCGTGCGCCGAAGGAATGAGTCATCCACGCCGATTCCTCTAGAACATCCGAGTTGCTTCTGCAGCTGACGGGGGGGGGGGGGGAGGGCGTAGCCTTGCGTGCACTAAGACACGTCCCCCTCGCCCGTCGGCGACGGCGCCACTCAAGAACACGCTCGAAACTTCGAGATGCGACCCCCGACCTCTGACCAATGGGGACGCACGGCCAGTGAGAAGAGGGAAGGGAGACAGCACTGCAAATGCTGCGTGTATGTGCGCGCCTACTCTGGCGCGTTGAACAAACAGACGTGGAAGCCAGCCTATAATAGAAGGACGCTGACAGCTATTAGTCCGAACCGCCGTTTAAGCTTCGTCGAAGCGCGCCCGTTCGACTCCCGGGAAAACTTCACTCGGCCAGCATCGAACCAACGAGGCAACGGTCGCCAGTCTGCGGGACGGCATCGTCATGGAACTCTGGTCGTCGGACTGCCGCAGTGCCCGGTGAACAAATTGTGTTTTGCTTGTTTACCTCTCTCTCCTGTTTTAGTGCACTTTAGGTGTAATATTTCCTTTGAGTATTGTATTCTCTCTTGAGTTTAACTTTGCACGTGTTGCTTTGTTTTGTTAATCACTTTGTATGTGTTTGTACTAGTGATTGTGAAATCCTCTGTATCGTCTCATTGCTGTATAAACTTTGTTTTGTTTTGTGAACCTTTGGCTCCGACCCATTCTCTGGCTTGCGACCAGCGAAAGCTGGGCACCGAACGCCCAAAAACCTCTTGTCACTTGGTAGCTGGTCTCCGCTGAGTTTGCCACGCTGAGTCGAGGGCATCTCCTTCGAGTCCGAGACCGCTACCCCCACACGCTCTAAGGGTGTCTAGGAGCTTCCCACTTAAACGTGCGCGAAGTCTGGGTGACAATATATTCTGGCGTCCGCGACAGGACGTTTGGTGTTTGCAAGCACAGAGAACGGAGAAAGAGTCAGAAGGAGTTTACGAATCGTAAGCGAGTGGTAGCAGCAAGCGATATTGTGAGGTGCCGCTCCGAAGCGGTTGGTGAGGTTCACCGTGGAGAGGTATTCATTGCCTTGAATGTAGAGTTCGGTCTCCAAACATGAGCTTCAAAGAGCTAAAGGAGCTAGTAGAGGCCGGTCTCCAGATGGGGATGACCGGAGCCGAACTGCGAGAATGGGTGGACCAGGAAAGAGACAGAGCTCGAGAAGAGAGAGAAAGAGAAAGAGAATGGCAAAGGAGAGAGGAAGAGAAAGAGAGAGAATGGCAGAAGAGACAAGAAGCGGCGGAGAAGCTCTCTTTGGAACGAGAGAGAGAATGGCAGAAACAACAAGAAGAAAGACAGCGCGCTAGAGAAGCCGCTGAGAAAAAGAGGCAAAAGGAACGAGAAGAAGAGCAGAGAGAACGTAAAAAGAGAGAGGAAGAGGCCGAAAGGGCTTTTGAAAGAGAGATGGCAATCATTCAGCAGAAGCTTGCCGAAATTCGGCGTTCGAGGAACGTCAGAGATCCAGTGGAGCTTAACCTCGGAGAGGCCGAGTGGAAGACTAACGAGTCTGATTTGTTGACAACCACGCAAGAGGTTGCAACTAGCTCCACTAGTGAGAATGAGGTTGTGGAACAGCCTGTTCCTGCAACTGAAACCACTGAGAGTGAAGAACAGACCGGAGTGTCGCTTCCTCAGGAAATGGAAAGTGTAGCTACCGCTGATGCAGTAGGCACTGAGGAGAAGGCCAACCTGACGCTTCATTCAGAGTGCACCTTAAAGAAGTCGCCTGAAGACGACGAAAGAAGTTCGAGGTCTAGCGACAAATCACTGAGCTGCACTCCTGAGGGTGGCAGTAGGGACCGTGAGGAAGAGCGGTCAAATGTCGTAGAGAACGAAGGCTCTAACGGAGTAATAGCTGAAGAGAGGTCACTCAGAGAAAACGCGGAAACCGCTCCTAGAGAACCCTCTAGCAGCGAGGAAACCTTTGCCTATGAGAAAGGCGGGAAAATTTGTGCCTATGAAAAGCGCGAGGAAATTTTCGCCTATGAGGAAGGAGTGGGTGCAGCAGAAGGAAAGCCTTTTTACGGCTGCACACTAAGTGACCCACTGACGGAAAGAATTAAGGAAGGAGAACTGAGCAGTGAGGAGAATAATTCTCCAATGACTCCTGAGCCGAGCTCTGAGCATTGCGCTCGAAGAGTAGGCAGAAAGAAGAAAAAGAAAAAGGACTTGGAAGAAGAAAGCTCAGTGCTCGAAGAACAAGACAAAGCTGAACGAGTGGCTTCATCACGAGAGAACAACTCGTATGACGCCACTGTCAGTGAACCGGGCTTGACCCAAAGGAAAATTTGGAAGAAAGTAAAAAGAAAGAGTAGCGAATCGAGCACCGCCGATGCAGGTGGAATCAAACAGCAGAAACACCGGAGGAAATTCAGGAGCCGAATGGGACGAAACCGAACCAAGCTGAAGACAGCCGAGCCGAAGGCAAGTGAGCTGCACGAGCATCGCAGCAAAGTCAAAAAGAAGCTGAGACGAACAAGCCCAGCGTCCAGTAAGGACTCAGTGTGGAGGCGCAAAAGAAAACAGAAGACCGCGCGCCGAGGAGAACACGAGGAGCGGAGCCGTCATAAGCGAACTGGCGTTAAATTTGCTCGCAACAGACGCGCTGGCCACAGGAAAAGAAGAAGGGCTCGAAGACTGGCCGCAGAACCAGAGAGGAGTACGAGCAGGAAGCGGGGCCAAAACCGCGTTCGGAGGAGAAGCCTCAGCATGAGGCGAAAGAAGAGCAGAGCTCGCGACAGAAAGAAAGGTCAGAGTCGCGTGCGTAAGAGAACTAAAAGCGCGACTGTAAGCTTGAGCGAAACATTCCTGTTCCGAGCCTGCTGGGTAGGCCAAACTTGGAAGTACCGGCGAAAGTATGCCTTGTATTTGTGTTCTCCATGTTTGCAATGTTGTGTTAATGCAGGGCCCAAACGCAGCGTGTTTTTGTGGGGATTATGAACATTGCATTGAGTTTTGTATGTGAAAGCATGAAGATATTGTAGTATGTATTTTGGCATCCGCCACTGACTTTGTGAGCGCATGCATGTGTGCGCGAATTTTGTGGTTTGTGAATATTGTTACACAATATTCTTAAAGGAAGGGGCAGTGTCACAAAATTCGGCGCATTTTAAAAACAAACAAAAAAAACCACCGCGCGCAGGGCGTCTCGCCGGCGCGAGCCCAACGGGAGAGAGGGAAAGGCCCCGCCGAGCGCGAGCCTCTCTCCACCGCCACGGCGTGCGCCGAAGGAATGAGTCATCCACGCCGATTCCTCTAGAACATCCGAGTTGCTTCTGCAGCTGACGGGGGGGGGGGGGGGGGGGGGAGGGCGTAGCCTTGCGTGCACTAAGACACGTCCCCCTCGCCCGTCGGCGACGGCGCCACTCAAGAACACGCTCGAAACTTCGAGATGCGACCCCCGACCTCTGACCAATGGGGACGCACGGCCAGTGAGAAGAGGGAAGGGAGACAGCACTGCAAATGCTGCGTGTATGTGCGCGCCTACTCTGGCGCGTTGAACAAACAGACGTGGAAGCCAGCCTATAAAAGAAGGACGCTGACAGCTATTAGTCCGAACCGCCGTTTAAGCTTCGTCGAAGCGCGCCCGTTCGACTCCCGGGAAAACTTCACTCGGCCAGCATCGAACCAACGAGGCAACGGTCGCCAGTCTGCGGGACGGCATCGTCATGGAACTCTGGTCGTCGGACTGCCGCAGTGCCCGGTGAACAAATTGTGTTTTGCTTGTTTACCTCTCTCTCCTGTTTTAGTGCACTTTAGGCGTAATATTTCCTTTGAGTATTGTATTCTCTCTTGAGTTTAACTTTGCACGTGTTGCTTTGTTTTGTTAATCACTTTGTATGTGTTTGTACTAGTGATTGTGAAATCCTCTGTATCGTCTCTTTGCTGTATAAACTTTGTTTTGTTTTGTGAACCTTTGGCTCCGACCCATTCTCTGGCTTGCGACCAGCGAAAGCTGGGCACCGAACGCCCAAAAACCTCTTGTCACTTGGTAGCTGGTCTCCGCTGAGTTTGCCACGCTGAGTCGAGGGCATCTCCTTCGAGTCCGAGACCGCTACCCCCACACGCTCTATGGGTGTCTGGGAGCTTCCCACTTAAACTTGCGCGAAGTCTGGGTGACAAGCAATCATCGGTCATAATTATTCCAAACACAATTAAAATTGCTAAGCATTATCATTTTCTCATCCGTGCGGAGAACCTTATCTAACGACTTAAAAACAGTATTTCTTGCCGCTTAATGGGCGCGTACTCACAAATCACCCGCATTCACTTGAAAAAGCAAAGTCACAGCATAGAAGGCTCCCGTCACCATGTATGCTATAAGAGATGTCGGAAATATCCAATCTGTCATTGTGGAAAGGCAAACGTCGTCTACAGATAGATACCTTTCGAGTGGCTGACAGTAATAGTGATAAGAAGTTTCGAGGGCATGAACGGGTTTATTTACAAGCGGGTATCGAGGACGTCACAGAACGGACAGCGTCAAGCAGGCTGCACCGCAAGACTCCCACCCACCGAGTCTGTCGTTTTCTTTCCACTGCACAGCCGCGCAGCGTGCAACTTCGCTTGGGCCAGTCTAAGCTCGTCCTGGAGCGAGTTATTCAGCGTTGTGATGGCAGCGTTTGAGACGGGCTACGTGAACAACGTACGCCTTGCGGGAGCGGCGATTACATGGGCTTAGTTAGGCGACTGTTTAATTTACTTCACAGAGGCGATCGGGAAAAAGAAAAGGCCGCAGTACTTCAAAATAATTTCTGGTAATGGCCACGTCGACGCACTGGAGTGTAGTGCCAAAAGTAGTAATGTGGCTCCTACAAAACCGCTATGTGTCCACTGTCGTAACGGCTCTTGGTGCGAACGGGTGTACTGTTCGTTCGGCGGCGGGCTAGTCGTCACGCTTCTTCCTCAAGGCAAAGAGTCTGCGAAAGAGACAGATCAGGATGTAGAGCAAAGGGAAGAATCGTGTCCAGAAATGTGCGTGGGTTGCTGGCTTAAAGTAGAAAGTGACGTGTTTTCCGCTCTTCTAAACGTATGTGACAAACGGTAGCACCGTGTCCCAGTTGTTATAATAGGCAGCTGCATACATGAACAACATGAGGGTGCGGTTGATGCTCTCCGTCAGGCTATTCATTTGCGGATGACAGGCGATGGTCAGCCCGACGATGGGGACAATGACAATAATGACAATTCCAGAGCTGTAGCAGCTACAACGTCGGCAGAGACCTGGCACCCACGGTTGCCGATTAAGACTCGAGGAGCTCTGAGGTGAAGGATGACCGAGTACAGCGAAAAACACGAGACGTCTGCTGCTTTAGTGGACACGAGAACCGCTTTCTGCACATGGCCAGTCAAGTAATCGACGCAGACAATCCAGTGTTTGCTAGTGGTAGCCTTGGGCAGCGGACCAAGCAAGCCAGCCCCTATCTTCTCATAAGGGCAGTAAGGCAGTTTGACCGGTCGCAAGAAGCCGGCAAGCAAGGGAGTGCGGTGCTTAAAGTGTTGACACTGGAGACAGCCTGCAACGTGCTGCTGAGTTCTCTTCTGAACTCCACGCCACTAAAAACAATGCCATGTTCTGTGGAATGTACGAGAAAACCCTTGGTGACCGGAAGCAATATCATCGTCATGGCATGGACAACGTTAAAAGAATACTAGTGGGGACAACTGAACGCCCTCCAATAAGACGAACGGCGTGACAGTAGCAGATATACGGGCTTGATCGAGCAACAGTTGGAGGCTAGGATCCTTGCGTTATCCTTGCTGAAAATTCTCGGGGCGGAGAAACTCCGCAGAGCGAGAATATAAGCAGTCACCGCGATCCTCTTAGCATATCACTGAGTCTAGTAGGAAGAAATGGGACCAACAGTCGGCATTAGCATGGCGACGACCGCTCTTATACGCCACACTAAAGCCATATTCTTGTAGGCGTAAGGCCAGTGAGCAAGGCAACCAGAAGGATCACGGAGACCAACAAGCCAACACTAAGAGTGATGGTCTGTAAAAATCTTGAACTATGGTCCATGTAGATATGGTAAAACTTGCTTAGCACGGACGACAGTGAGACACCAGACTTCTGTCACGGTATGGTTGCGTTCCGATTTCGTCAAAGTGCTACTTACATAAGCGACCAAGTGCTGGGAGCCGTTGGGGAGCTGCATAAGCACTGCGACGACGCACATGCTGCTGGCGCCGATGTGGGTTTCAGTCGGCATCGCAGGGTCAAAGTTGCGCAAAACAGGTGCAGAACTGAGTAAAAGCTTCCCTGCTGAAAGGCAGACTCACATGCAGACGACCACAAAAACGGGGCGGTTTTGTGAAGGAGGTAAGTCAGGGAATTAGCGAGTTAGGCGAAGCCGTGGATGAAGCACCTCAAATATCAGCAGAGGCCCATTAAACTTCTAAGTTGTTTCAAGGAGCGTGGTTGTAGGAACTCCTGTACTGCAGCTATCTTCTGTAGGTTGGGCCTCATACCGTCCTCGACGACAAGAAACAAGAGGAGAAGCGTCTGCCGTTAAGCAAAGTATCATTTCTTGGAGTTCAAGACCGGTCATTTCGACGCAGGCCAGCACCATTTCCACTTTTCCGTTATGCACACGAAAGGTCTTTCTGTAAACGATCACGCCATTGAAGAAACGCATACATGTCTCCTACTTAAGCCCACTAAATATCATGTCCATAAATGACTCGAAAGCAGCGGGGGCATTCCATAACCAAAAAGCATGGCACTAAACTCATACAGCACATGGGGGGTTACAAGCGCTGTCTTCGTCCGCTCCGATGGATGCACGGGGATCTGCCAATACCCAGAGCACAGGTGAATCGTCGCGAGGTACAGAGCGTATTGAAGATAGTCCACGGCACCATCAGTACGCCGGTCCGGGTAAATTTGTTTCTTCCTGGCAGCATTTAATCGATGGTATATTGCACAAAACCGCAAGGAGTTATCCTTCTTGCGCGCAATTCTAGCACGAACAGCCTACGCACTTGACAACTGCCGGATGTCGCTTTTCTGTAGCACATCTTGCACTTGCGGATTGGTCATCTTCCGTTCGGCCTGGGGACACGCGATAAGGCTTCTGTCTGGTGGGTTGAGTGGTGCAGATGTTAATCTGGTGTTGAGTGCGAGAAACTGGCAGCAAAGGTGGCTGAGAAAAATCAAATACCGACGCATCTTGGGTAAGAACAGTTTGTATTGCGAGTCGTGGACTTGCTTACAGACGTATCACTTACACATGGATCAGATAGTAAGTGCTGCGAGGTGCAGAACAGTGCTTTTCCTCGGGGCGGGATCACTGTGTTGGAGGGTCAGAGACACGAGCTTGGTCAGTACGAGTACGTGGACCAGGGTAGGCTTGTCTTGCCAAAGAGGCTTGCTGTTCAGGAAACGGAGCCTAGAGCGAGGATGCCTGGTAGACGGGATGATCGGTGCGGCTTTGAAATTGCTCGCTTAGCTACACGTGGATGATGCGTTGGACGAAGAAAGCAAGGTCGTCACTGCCAGCAAATCCACGCTGACGGTCAGGGGCACGTTGAAAAGGCAGCCAAACTTGCGGAAAATACGGCGAGTCTTTAGTACATCAAACGACCAGCAACTGGGAATGACGTCCCACGAAGTGGCGAGGTTGTCCTTCGTGATAAAGAAATGATACACGTCTTTGGCAAAACTCTTCAGGAGATGGCCGGCTTTGTCCTCGGCAGTCATGGAGTAGTTCACAGTGGTGTAGAGCTGTAGCACTTCCTCAATATACGTTGAGTAAGTCTCAATAGATCGCTGCGCTCGTTGGGCAAGTGTTTGTTCAGCCTTTTTCCTTTTCGACAGCGTGTGACCGAAGCACTGCTTGAGCACATCCACAAAACTGTGCCATGTCTTCATGGTTCTCGAATCATAGAAGCGCGGTGCCCGCAAAAAACAAAAAGAAACGTTCACCAGCTGCATCCAATCGTCCCAGCGGTTATATTTTCCCACTCATTGGTAATGCTTGAGACACTCCTCTACGACCCTGTCCTCGGCGCCAGAAAACATGCGGGGCTCGAGCTGAGGGGGCAACAACTTGACCTTTTTGGACTTGTCGCGGCTGGATGTAGGACACGTCTCATATGTGCTAGCAGGTGGACTGTTGGCGTCGCTGGTGGCCATAATAAAAAATTCGGAGGCTATCCTTGCCAATCGCCGGCAACAGCGAATGGGGGGACGGTCCAGGAGGCGAAAACCCCACCTCCATGAAGTGATACGAAGTTGCGAGGAGGGGAACGCGTTTATTTACAAGCGCGGATGCGGGACGTTTGGAATGATGAGCGTAAAATTGGTCTTCACCACACCTCACGCACCCATCGAGTCGGTCATCTTTTCACTGCAGTGCAGCGCAGCAGCGCCGCAGTGCGGTGTGTTAGTATTGTAGTCAAGGAAAAATGAATCTAGCCGACGCGGTGGCTCAGTGGTTATAGAACTCGGCTGCTGACTCGACAGACGAGGCTTCAATCCCGGCCCCGGCGGTGGAATTTCGATGCAGGTGAAATTCTAGAGGCCCGCGTACTGCGCGATATAAGTGCGCGTTTAGGAACCCCAGGTGATCGAAAGTCCTGGAGCCCTCACTACGGTGTCTCTCATAGTCTGAGTTGCTTTGGGACGTTAAGCCCCCATAAACTAAACCAAAAACGGATTCAGAGAAAATTTTCTCTCCTAATCAGAAGAGAATTTGGCTTCGAAGATAGCAGCTACATTGCAGCTCAATCTCTGCAAGAGGTGCTTAAGTTGATATTTGCCCCTCTGGTTCGGGTACCCCTCACACCGTGCGTATCGACCTCTAATGCTAAAACCACCGCCATTCTTGGTGCTTGCCTTCGTGGGAAAACAGCCCGAGAGTTGGCAATGTCCAGGGAGACTCGGCCTCTTTTTCGAAACAACTCTTACCGTCACCTACGCGTCAGATGCCATCTCCTTATCTCCACTGTTACGCGGCTCCTCATCTGCGGGATGCTTTAGCGGTGCGCTGTTGTAAATCGCCGCATCCAGTGCGGGCAAGCTTTCCGCCCATGAAGTCAGGAGAACTACGTCGCCCACAGACCCTGCTTCAGCTCACACTTCAACGGAGATAATGGCGGCTGATTTTGCCAAAGGCACAACACTGCAGTCCGACAACGCAGCATCCTCAGCCCTCTCTGGAGGAGGTTCCATCTGATGAGTAATTTCCGTGACAAAATGCTTCTCATTGGCTAGCGCGGGGCACACTGCATCGAACTCGTTCGGGCCAGGATCTGGAGGCTTGGGCTCAGGACGCTTGAGTCCAATATTTTACGATCTCTCTATGGGGACGGGACCAACTTTGGACCATCCACACCTGGTTCTTGAATGCTCATTTCACCAGAGGCATCGGCGACCTCCGAAATATCCACACTGTGATGAGTCCCTGCATCTTCCTGTGTACATCGTGGCCGCATGGCACCTTCTTCGTATGTACATGACCAACTGTGCTGCACAGAAGACAGAGGAGGTTTCACGGTCGTGAGGAGAATCAATGACTGGATATCAATACAGGCAGTTCATAGGGGATGCTGGAAGTTGAAACCCTATCCTTCAGAGTCAACGAGACTTCACCATTTTTCGTTTACATCCTTTCCATACCCTGGCAGCACAACTTTTCTCGTTCCATTGGACAGAGCCGTACGACTCCAGAGCTTCCACTACCCGCTGGTTCTCGTTGTGGCGAGAAGCCAAGGAAGCGTTAACTTGACTTTTTTAATTTCGGGATCCAACACCACAAATTTAACGCCGCTGACGCGAAGCTCAGCCAAAACAACTAGCTTTTTCTTTGAAAGGCGTGTTTTACGTCACTATTTACACGTGACTCGCGGATATTGCCCTATGCACACGACATCCAGAAAGACTATAACGGTAGCAACGGCATCCCGGAAGTCAGGAGCTCGGTACGAACGGCCTGTGAGGTCTGCAAGCAAAAACACGGTGTTCAAGACAGCGTTACCGGTTTTGAGACGAGGCAGCACAATACTGTAGTCACCCATTTAAGGTCCAGAAATGTCAAGGACTCGTCCAATGGCCGGCGCACTCTTTTCAGCTAAGGGCATTGCAAAACGTGGCCGCTCAGAACCCGTTTAAGGCTATAGCAGAACACGCCTTGTGTTAAACTGCACCATGCTCTCGCGCTTTGTATTGCAGAGCGTTGTTTTCATCAGTTTCTATCCGCACCGACCCGCGGCACTGCCGCCTCATTGTCGTCTTCTTCGCAGCACAAATAGGTGTCTTTGCACTGATTGGACTGTAGCACACATTCACTGTAGTTTTTCTCCCCAATAAGTATTACTTATTCTTATTGTTCTGTGTAGCTAGGTTTGACTCTAATTGCATTTTCCTGCTGTAAATGTGATGCCAGGAATTGGAGATATTCTCCAAACATGCTCCCGTTCAATGCAGTATGAGGTTTGATGACAGCACCGCATGCATGCGCGAATTCTTATATATGTCCGTTCTAGGTATTTCTTAAATAAAAAATTATTTGTATCAAAGTACACGTCAGGTATGAACGCAGTAGATTACCTGGTCTCGTGTAGTTGCACTGGTATGGCGATTCTCAGACAAGAACCTCTCAGAACAAGAACTCTTGGAATGAACAATAAGGTGCAATTTTCTTCGAAAACATGTGAGAGTTTAACCGTATAGCCCCAGCACTGAGAATGGCATCGTATTCTCTGACACTTTTCTAATAGTAGCCGAGAACATTGAAAGTGCGTTTTCTTGTGTAAAACAAGGAACATTCTAAAATATTCTGCTGACTTTTTAACGAAACGTCCAGCCTTGCAGCAGAATTCGGAACACATTATGCACTTTGACAAGTCGAATAACAACTGTTCTGCATAATTTTTAGTTGTTTAAGGAGGTCGCGCTGTAGACGAAAATTTATTTCGTCGTGTTAAACAGAAGTGACAATACAGTAAATATTTAAACTGAACAAACGGAAAGGCTACTTGAGTGATACGAACGATTGAAAACTCTCAGCTGTGGAAGTACGCCTCCACTAATCCAGTCATGGGCAGTATCGAAGATACATGTATCTTCGATACTATCTTTCGATACATTTTGTGTATCGGTATTAGGTATCGCGTGCTGAAAACTAGAGTATCGGAGTATCGGTATCGAAAATACATTTTTAGTGTATCGTGTATTTTACGATACTCGATACAAAAAAAAAAAAAACTTGTAAAAGCGCTTGCTCAGGCGGCAGTACAAGACGGGCGGCAGCACCTTCGCTGCTTTTTAGCTAACTCCCAAGCTACCACTTCTGGTTCAGCGTTTCTCGGAATTAGGAATGGATTCAGCCGCAGGTTTGACCATCTTTTGAAGATGAAACCGTATGCAGAACAGGCAACAGTTGCTGCTGTTCTACACCCCTATTTCAAATTGCGGTGGTTGCCAGCAGAAATGGAAGACTTCCGCCGTCATGCTCAGAAGCTTACAGAAGAAGCTGTTGTCGACTATGTCAGCACAACACAAGCCGCGCATTCTTCCGCACGCGAGACAGTGGGATCATCGGCGCCAGCAGCATCAAATGCGTCAGCTGACGCATTCTTTTCATTTGAAGAGACAAGCGGTATAACCAGCCGTAGCTCTCAGAAGGCGTTAGTGAAGCTTCAGTTTCTCAATTATTTACAAGATCCTCGAGTTGATGTGGCTATGCTTCATTCTTATTCACTGATAGGAGGCGCCTTTGTCAAGTATAATACTGCGACGTGCTCGTCTGCTCCTGTAGAGAGGCTTTTTTCATTTGCCTCCCTTATAGCGCGCCCACATCGCGAGGCTCTTTCGGACCGGCGGTTCGAGCAAATGTTGTTACTTCAGACCTTCAAGTAAGCGTAATGAATACCTTTAGCCTAATAAAAACGTTCAGCCATTTTACTTGTTGTTTTAATTCCAGCTTTTCAAGAACAGTTTCAGCTTCAGAAGTTTGTTATCGCAGTACTGGCAAACTAACTGTTCGGTTCCCAAGCGCACGGAGCTTGCATCATTTAGTTTGATCAAAGGCACATGCCATCGGGTAAGTACTCTGTAGTATCGAACCGAAAACAGAAAACGTTTCAGGATTATTCATATAGCCAAGTGCTCACAGACTGGTTCGTATGAGGAACTTTGGGTTAAATGATTTTTCTCTAGGCTGCTTACGGAAGCGATCACTTCAACATATACCGGGTGTCCCAGCTAAATGCAACCAAACTTTTAAAAAAGGCGAAGTGTCCTAGTCATGCAGTGAAACCAACTCAGGGTTGTTCATAGTCGCGTGGCCTAGTCTTGAGTATTTTTTTCGCTCTTCAAAGTTAATTAATTAGTTGAGTTCAATTAGCTACCTTTTTAATTATTAACTTCAGGAAGAAAGTGTCAATGCAAAAGTTTGAGATCACCTCGAAAAACCGCTAGTAGTGCTGTTTCCGTCAAGTTACGATTTACGTAGCTTCATTTATTGGCCGTAAAATAAAGTCACGTGACCAGCTGCTCGCTGACTTCTCTGCCCCAATGTGCACAAAAAGTCTCATCGAGGAGAGGACTTCAGAAAAAATGGATTTTATTCTTTAAGGCCCGTCGTGGGACGTTGAAGTGGCGCAGTTGTCATCAGGAAGCTTTTTCTTATTGTGCGGGTTATGGTTAAAGAGCGGTAAAAAAAACTACTTTACGTAAATATTACTTTGCTGCAAATGTCTCAGTAAGCTGTTTATCGAAGCGATCTACAACTTTTCCAGTGACACTTTGTTCCTACAACTTTTCCATTGACACTTTGTTCCTGAAGTCAATACATAAAAAGTTAGTTAATTAAGCTTAACTAATTAGCCAACCTTGAAGAATAAAAAAAAATACTGCGGACTAGGTCACGCGACTCTAAACAACCCTCATTTGGTTTCAGACGGCTAGGGCACCCCGTGTTTTTTAAAAGCTTGGTTACATTTAGCTGAGACACCTGGTATATGGCTTTAGTCCAAATAAAAGTTCTAACAAGGCCAACTGCGCAGACAGCGGAGCTTCAACAGATCCATGGGGTCGGATTCATTTATAGGTCCTTTCAGGAAAAGTGCTCCATAGAAATACATTAAAGGTTACAGAAACCACGCGTACATTTCCTAAGTTCCCCAATTATATTACCGGGATTATTAGACAGTGATTTCAGTTATGTAAACTTTGTTAGTCGTAATATAACCGTATTATATTTGATATTTTAGTGATGTATCGAAGTATCGAAGATACAGTATCGAGTATCTGTATCGAAAAATTGATTTCGGTACTGTATCTTGTATCTGTATCGGAGATACAATTTTCAAAGGTATCATCGTATCAAGTATCGTATCGAAGATACTATTTTGAAGTATCTTGCCCAGCCCTGCACTAATCTAGCTTTGCAATCTATACATCTCTAGTGCGTCCATTTCATACTGTTTTTCCTTACGACCCTCAATAGACGGAAACAGGTTTAATAAATAATAAAGAATGCGCCTAAATATGCAACTCAATGTAGCTTAAGGGAGTTGTGTTTATAACGTGCTTATGGGCTCGTATCTCGCGAACGACAGAGGTGGCAACACTTTCCGAAACAAGTAGAACGCATGTAAAGGTATCGGTAGCTTTCAAGATGACTCACCAACGCCGTGTAAATAGTTCCACATAGTCCAATCACGATGTTGCACCAGAGAAGAGGGAAACCGAATACTGAAATAAATATAATGTTAAAACTTCCTTCTTATGGGCAACCTAAGACACAAATATGCTTAAAAACAGTTCAGTCTCTCCATATAAAAAATGGTCATGAAAAAACAACATGCGAGTCTACATTTTCCACTTGAATGTATTTGAATATCGTGTCTGAAAGTTTTCGAATAAACAAAAAAAAACGTTTCGTAAGGTAGGGTAAGGTATAAGGCGAGTTAATCTCAATTTTCAAACCAAATTGCAAGCATATGAAGCAAAACAACAGTCTAAAGACAAGACCAATAAACAGAGATGAACGCACCACTAATCACTATTTATTACTCCCGCACATACTCCCTAAGAAACACAGCGCGACAACCAGAAAGAGGGTAAAATTTGTCCCTTAGCGGATGTGTTCTTTTATACATGTCGTGTAAAAACATGAAACAGTAGGTTAATGTTGCAGTTAGCAAACGCATACAACAATGAGTGTTCTGGTGACTCATAGAGAGCCCTTTTCTGCACATGAATAACTCTGAGAAGGTTTCCTGGGAGCTTTGGTTGATCCTTTTCCGAATTGACTTAGCGATACAGAAATGTGGCATGTAACTGCAGATGCTGCACTGTGCTGTTATAAGATCGCGCAATCATTACTGCTCACATCTTTCACCGACCATTTATGCAAAAGGCTCTTCTAAAATCGTAACTATAGCTCCAGAAGAAGGAAAAAAGGCCGGGAATATTTTTGTCGCATTGATTTGTTCAGTTCTTATAGGTATAGACACTTCAGCACAGTGGAGCAAGCCTCAAAGCTGCGCCATTTGTTTCACGCACTGCAAATGTTTCCCTATGCAGGTGATCAGTTCAGGTCGCAAACTTGTAATTTTTTCTTCACTCTATTTCACCAACGCTGCATTTATTCAAGAGGAGTGCTAATTCCAGTCCAGAGGAAGTGTAGCCTGACGCCGTTTACTATGTAGAAGATGTGCCCATCATTGCGCTAGGGCGCGATTTTTCAGAAGCAGATTCCAGGCCCATGTTGGCTAAGATCTCCTTAAATGCTTAACTAAGCCCTGAATTATATACCTAAAGTTATTTTTTGGCGAAGGCAAGAATCCTGTCAAGCATGCAGCGTCTCAAGAGTATTTTCTGCGTAAATCTAGAAACTGAACTATACTTGGACTCGCAGCTACGAAAATTAAGGCCTCCCGTACCTACGCTGGTTAAACCTGTTAGAACAATAGCGCAGTGCTCTAAAGCGTCGAGCTTTCCCGAGTTAACAATAATTCATCAACATTTTGGCATACTTTATTAATTTTGTATTGGTTAAAAACGGGATAAAATGACACTGAAGGATGGATAGCAGGGCGAGTTGGTAAAATTTCATTGCGGGTGGCACTGCGCGAAACAGGCGAAAGCACAAAATCTCTGCTTTTTGCAGCGTGGTGAAAGCAGTATGAGGTATCTTTCTACTTCGTGCTTTCGTCTGCTTCGCGCTGTACCACCCGCGATGATAAAATTACATCTATGTTCGCCGTACATCTGTGGACACAGCGCAAATCCTTGTATTATGCGTCCTTACCTGTGACAATAGTAAGGCTTGCTGCGAAAATATTTAGTGCTCCAAAGCTTACCTGTAAAAAGTGTAGGCTAGATTTAGTGCACTTCGTAGTAACGAAAAATTAAGGTAAGTTTGGAGGCCACTAGGAGAGCAGGTGCAAAAGTGTTACAGATAATTGCAGTGACCCGAATTGGGAGCATGCGAAAACATTGATGCCCTCTTCAGACTCGTCGCCTCTCTTTTGTTCCCTTCAGGCTGTTTGCCTGCCTTTGCCTTTTTTCCTCTCTTTTGTCTGTTTGGCTTCCTTTTTACATCTTCCAATTTTGACGCCTGCCTCTATTATTCCCGTCCTCGCACTATATGCATGTCCGGGGCTATTTTGATGCTTAAATGAGCTTTTGGCCTCTAATTCAATAATTTCTCCAGATGAATCAAATTTGGTGTACAACTACATTTTAACATCCGCTGCCACGTGGTTGTTATTTCCTGCAACTTTGACGTCTAGAACCGCTTCACGTCCTCGCTTATATCGACGTCCGATACTATTTTGACGTCTAAGGGACATTTTCGTTTCTAATTATTTACTCCACATCGACTAAATTTTGACGTGCATTATCCTCACATCGTCGTCTTTCACACGATCATTCTGTTTCGCTTATCTCTCCCAAGAACGGAGAAATTGTTGCCGACGTGTTTTGCGCACACGAAACCGTCGACAAGCCAAGTAATGCTTTTGCACTATTGAACTTCGCTGTCTATGCTGGAACAGTTGTGGGGTGCGCTATACAAAACGAGAGTTCGTACATTTCGCAAGTGTCCAAGTTTTATATTCCCGCCTGTTAGAAAGACATTCCACTTTGCTACCTGCCACGCATACAATGCCAACAATATGCCTGCTTGTGTTGCTATTTTAGAAGGAGAGATACACCTTTTTTGGCGCTGGTTATATAGCCGTCTAATGAGATGCTCACACTCCCGGTAGCACTTCAAAGACATTCGAAGTAAAATTATATAGATTTTCTAGTTTTAATTCTTTGTGAGCGTGGTGTGTTATTTTTTCTGGAACGAAGGGACTTACGACAGGCTCTACGTCAGAAGAGCTCGATCTCTAGCGGGCTTCTAAAGTGTGATGGGTAGAATGCTTTTAATCCAAAGGGGGTACTTTCACTTTCTTGCCAGGGTTGATCGAATAATCTGGGTCATGCAGAATGAGTATATTGCTATATTGCTGCACATACTGCAGGGCTGGTGTTAGAGCAGGCCCTTAAGTAGCTGCTGAAGGGATAACAGTTTGTGAAGTCAGCCAGCCCCAATACACGTCATCTTATTGGCAAACGAAGCGGGTTAAAGAATTCAGGGTAAGCCCTCCGATCAGGATATGTTTCGATTTCGACATGTTGCCTTTGCGATTTTCCTTCCCAAAAGTTCAATTTTGCTTAAGGCACGCTGCTGACCAGGCAGAAACAAAATTTTCTTTTCTGTAGATAAATAAGGCCTTAATCTGAGCTTATACCTTTGACAATTCCCTGAGTATGCTTCAAAGGCACTGTATTCGGCTGAATCATCTAACTTAAAACTAAAGCCGCAGAAGTGGTCTCGCGCATAAAGAAATCACGTTATTAGCTAAGGTCGAATACGCGAGATTGCACATAAGGCAACTGCTACCGCTTAATTTCTTCATGTAACCATTGGCAAACTCATCCTTTTGATATTTTGGGCCAATTCCTTCAAATGATATTTATCGAGTGCTTTTAACGAACCGCTGACACGCTGGCGCACCTGAGAAATGCACTTGCCGTTTTTAAAGGAAGCGCTCAAAATTTAAACATTGAAATAAAATGCAAAACCGCATACACACACGCTTCTCGTCAGACACTTCGGCGTAAAAACAGTAAGTAATATCGGTACCTACAGGACAAGCGTGGCCCTACGCTTAGTGATGAACTTTACGGGGCTATTAATATCGTCGCAACACGCTTTTGTTCATCCCCAGTATTCTTATTTGGCAATTTAAATTTTTCTCACATAACAAAGAATACCGACTCCCATTTAATGTCCCCGTTCTCGTCTCAAGGTCGCGTGTTTTTAGATGTATGCTCAGTAGTCTCGCTAGTGCAATTGTGCAGACGAGCAACTAGAATAACAGCAGCGCGGCGAATACACTAGATTTAATCTTGGCAAATCGATCCGACATAGCCTCACCTATTACGTACCTGCCAGGCATCAGCGACAACTAGCTAATGCAGTTTGACATTAACCTAGCACCACCGAATATTAATAGAAAGAAAAAATTATACGAGACTACAACAATGCAAATTTTCAGGCGGTAAGTAATGAACTCTCTTCTTTTATCGATGTTTTCCTTCAGAGCTTTGATAACCGCATTGTTCAAACTAACTGGATCATATTCACAGCTAAAGTCTCCCAACTCAACATTGCATTCCTCAATGCACTGTTATCACCCACCAAAATGCTCCCTGGTACAATAATCACATTAAGCGTTTGTCTAACAAAAATAAACGCGCATATTGCATCGCAAAGCTCTCGCCACCTTGTGAGCGATGGGCTTCGTATACGGCAACCCGTATGGTCTGGCGCTCAAAAATGCTAAACAGCACTTCCACTCACATGTTCTGCCCTCTATGTTAACGGCCAGTGTGGAAAAAGTTTGGCGGGTCATTAATCCTTGAACCGATGTTAGAATCACCTTATCTCACCCATCAGGCGACCCCATTCCTTCCGACATTTGAGCCACAGTTCTAAACCGTACATTCACTGACAACTTTGCAGCCATATCTGCTGTATCAGCGTCAAATGAAATGCGAACAACACACCTGAAACGCGAGCACAAAAAATCAAGCATATTAGCGGTTGGAGGTGAAATACAGGCGTGGCCTATTAACATTTCAGAAGAGCGGTCTTTTCGGCTTTGATGGGGAAATCAACCGCTCATGTATTTTGCCTCCCTAGTATAATATCTGCGAGTTATGCTGTTCGCGTTTCAATTGGCTTGTTCGCGTTTCAATTGACGCTGATAGTACATATACCTACCACTCACCACTTCAACTATGTTATCATGCTATCCATTGCTGTTGCTACTCCTGGTGTCGATAAGCTTATTGATGGACTCAGGGTTCACTCCGCTCCAGGTTATGACTGCATTAACCCAAAGTTCTTAAAAAGCTCTTCAGCTTGTTCTTCCATTATACTAACAAAACTTTGCCGGCAATCACTTTAGCAATCAACGCTACCTACTGAGTGGAAAATCTGAAAGATGGTCCCAGTCTAAAAATCCGGCAGCAAAGCATCTCCTAGTAACTATCGTCCCGGATACCTTACCTGTACTCGTTGCAAAATACTTGAACATATATTATTCATCGACCTCGTTGACTACCTCGAACCTAACTCCTTTTTTATGTCTACACACCATGGTCTTGCGAAACACCGTTAATATCTTTTACAGATGCTTTGCGTCGTATTCTAGACCTGTCATCACTAGCTGAGTGTATATTTTTAGATTTTTCAAAAACTTTCGACAAGGTACCGCACAGACTTTGGCTTCACAAACTAAAACAACTGAATATTGACTAACTTAATGAAATGCATTGAATGTTTTCTACTTAATTGCTCAAAATTTGTTTTCGCTAACGTTTATAGCTGCAGTTTTACCAAGGTGTCTTCCGGGGTTCCACGAGTTTCTTGGACCCCTACTGTTTCTAATTTACATTAATGATCTTCCCTCTCTTGTGAACACTCATATTCACGTATTCGCTGATGACTGCGCCATTTTTAGAGAAATAACCAACGCTAACGACATTACACTATTTCAGTATAACCTCAGCAGAATAGACAACTGGTGCAAAGATTGGTTGATGCAGCTAAATAATAACAAATGCAAAGTCACGCGTTTATGTAGAAAAACATCTGCCCCGCATCACTACTACATCGATAACATTCCGTTGGAATTTGTCTCCTCATATAAATCCCTAGGCGTTCACTTACTTCAAATCTTAACTGGTCTCTTCGTACCGAGAACACAATTAAAAATGCTAATCGCATGCTACGCTACTTACGTCCAAACGTTTTTTAATGTTCCTTCGAATATGAAACTATTACTTTATGAACCACTAGTACGATCTAAACTCGATTTTGCAACACCTGTAGAGGGCCTCGCTCAGGACAACTTAATTAATAATCTTGAGATGGTGCAAAATAAGTCTGTACGTTTCATCATTACTAACTACAACCGCACAGCGAGTATAAATGCTATGAAGTCTATTCGCTGCCTCCCAACTCTCACATCACGCAGAAAAGTGCTTCGTATCGCCCTGTTCCACAAGCCATATCATCATCCCGCTCTACGTGATCACCTCATCCGCCAGCCAATTTGTGTATCCCGCCGCATCGATCGTAATCACAAAGTCGGAATTGTGTCATGTAACACGAAATGCTTCTCGCAGTCATTCCTGCCGCGAACCCCTCGTGACTAGACCACGTTCCCGCAGAAGTGGCTGGCATTGTACATTATGAGCAGTTCCGCGTAGCACTTGCTAACATTGTATATTCGATGCTCGTTACCATTCTTGTAACCAATTGTATTTTTGTCCCTGTTTTTTGTATATTTACCACTTCTTACCTGCAATGCCACTGGTCCTGAGAGCAATGTAAATAAATAAAATAAATAAGTGCTGCACTCAATTAGCACCATGCTCGACTGGAGACATCACTTGCCCGCACTAGAAATTTAACGTTGAGCTACTAACTGTTCTAAGATGCAGAGGAAATGCCTACGTCAGGACTGCATTCACCTTCTTCCCTTCTTTGGCACCTGATGATTAAAAGCGGCCACAAACCTCGAAATTTGTCTTTGCCCACTAGTATGAATGACTGCTCGAAGATTCGATTTGGCTTGGTGTATGGGGATTTAACGTACCAAAGCGACTCAGGCTATGAGGGGCGCCTTAGTAAAGAGCTCCAGAAATTTCGGTCACCTGGGGTTCTTCAACGTGTTGTGACATTGTATAATACACAAGCCTCTAGAATTTGGCCTCCATTGCTTTATCTTGTGGCTTGCAGAGTTCAATCCCGGTGGGTTTCAGGAGCCTAGACCAAAGCTTTCATGCTGAGTGCCCTTCAACATCGAGAACGCGTAAGAAAGGCTATGACGACGGCGGAACACAGGGACCTTTCATCGCGATTAATATCCCACAAGAACGAAGGCTCAAACCTGAGCCAACCCTCTCAACCAAAGGCTCAACCCTTCCTCGAAAAACTTAAACGCAAGTGCCCCATACTTTCGAGCCTGCTCAAATGCAAGTCATCATGATTAAGGTTTCAAACAAAGACCATCGAGAAGAGCGTTGCATCGCAAGGTGGAGCATGGACCCTGCGTTCCCTAGAACCACACGCCGAGAAATTCATCGCATTGTAACAAAGATTCAGTTGTAGGATTACTCAGACTTCCACACCGGAATCGTTGCATTGTACAGTTGCGTAGCTGGCGTAGAGGTAGAGTATCCATCCGCCTAGCGTGCAAGAGGACCGGGGTTCAAATCTCGGTCTCGGTGTCATTTCACCACCGGATTAAAAAAAAACTCCGATGGAATTCCATTGTCGATGGAATAGGATAACGAGGACTGGGGTGCGGCCTGATCTCGGTGACTAGAACCGACAAAGCACTCCGTCACCAGAAAAGGATTTGGCCTCCCTGTTGTCGTAGTTAACCACAACCTTGCTATGAACAAACCAATTAACCAATGGCCCTCGTTCACAGCTGCTGCGGAGCACCTGACCAAGGCTCCGGTGAAACCTGTAAAGCTGCGTAGGGTGCTGAGATTCTCTGGCTTCGGACAGGCCGCCATTGCAAACTGAACCTGGCAGCGTTTAACGCTACAACCTAATCCACTGAGGCTAGCTTAGCATTGCTGCTCGAAGAATTATCGGGTGTTAAAAGGTGAGTTTAGGAGGACAGATGATACTTTTGCAGCACTGAAGGGCAGGCATGTATTATGCTATCGTGGATTAGCGAACAGAGGAGAACTAGGTGTTGGATTACTCATCTGTCAGGATATAGCTTGCAAGATAGAGTAGTTTTATAGTATTAACGAGAGGGTGGCAGCTATCGTAATTAGGCTTAATAAGAGGTACAAGCTGAAGGCGCTCGACTGCTGACCAGAAAGACGTATACTGTAGAGACCCATATACTGTGCGATGTCAGTGCACGCTAGAGAACCCCAGGTGGTCGATATTTCCGGAGCCCTTCACTACGACGTCTCTCATAGCCTGAGTAGCTTTGGGACGTTAAACTCGAATAAGCCAATAAGCCAGTCAGCATTCATTCCCTTATTTTTGCATACATGAATGTTGGACAAATTTTTCCCAAGAAAATGTCTGCAGTTTGATAAAAAGTGAAAAAATAAAGGGTGCCCCATCACAAACGGTGCCTTGATTTATTTGTTTGTGGATGAAACAGAAACGATAGCCTGCGAAATTCTCTCTAACTGCGGAGAGCAATGCGGCGTGCAATCGGCCAATCTTTTAGCGAAAGGTTAAAGGAGATGGCAAACAATGTCAAAAGCCCATGTAAAGAGAAAGTTATTGATGGTATTCTCACCTCATACTGCCGGAAATAGGAAACCGCACTGACAGTGCAGTCACTTTTGAAAAGAGTGTGATTATGGGTGGATACATATAGATAGATACATACATACTAATGGATACATACAGGCAGTGCAGTGTCAGCAAGGTGTCTGTTGCCCTCTGTTAGAAACAGCAGGCTTATCTTTGTGTATCCGTCCACAAGTCTCTTGTCTGAGACAACATACCTGTGTCCGGGAACTGCTCTGATGAAGCGCTACGCCTGTCCATTCTGCTGCATTTTATGCATTTTTTTCCTGTTCGTTTCTTTCTCAGGAGTTACCAAGATATCTCGTACAATTTCGCACAATTCCCCTGGTTATAACAGGGGGGCTATTTTGCAGATGTACAAGCATTATGTTATAAATTGAGTTCTTACCGTGATGAACATATAGAGGGCGCAAGCTGTCAGGGAAATAGCCGAGTTGAACCGCAGCCGAATGTACTGGAAGAGAAAGGAGCAAAATCAGTCAATTAAGGACGCGAAGACTCATAGCGCGTACATCAGTTATGTTCAGTGAACTGCGCGGAGAGACAGTGTTTAAGGAACTATTATTTTGTGAATGAGCTCCGGGTAGCGCATTGCCACACCTCATCCCGCCAGCGAGCTCGAGCAGACCAAGAAATGCGATAACGTGAACCTGTTTTTGGTGGGAAGCGTGTAAAAATAAAATATTTAAGTCAGCACACACCAAGGGGAATTGTGAAATTATTTTCGTGCTAACTATTGACTGAGAAAAAAACAACAAAAAAAACCTTATGAGCTTTAGGTTTCAGCTATGGTTCTGGCTCCAAGGCACCTCAAAATACAACCAATGAGGCAACACATCCCCGGGCCAAATAATAATTAGCTCTTTGCTATTATTTTAGAAAATAAAAGAAACCAGAAAGAGCTTCCTTCAAGAATGTTGATTACAATCAGTGTCGGAGGAGTGCAATAACGCAAAGCGAACGCTTCGCACCGTGCACTTTTTCCGACTTGGTATTTTTCAAAGGCATTATGTATAGGAGCAAGCGACATATAAAGGCTGTATTTAAAACGACCTGCCTGTGGCTACATTGGAATGGCGTAAAATATAAGTAAACGCCTTTACACCTCAACTAGGCACTAAAAGGGCCCCAGGTGACACCGCACATCAACAAAGGATAGCAATCCGGTATAAAGTCACTGTCATCACTAAAGTCCTTCATGTTGATCATCATATGACTGATGTGGGATTTAGCGGAAAACACTCTTCCAGCATTCCGGTCCAGCATAAGCTTTTTCCACTAGCTGTGCAGTCCAAGCAAGAATAGCATATAGTACGGATAGTCATATTGACTGGCTGTAAGATATTGCCACCTGGTGTCCTCAGGTGGCGCTGAAGTGTCTTCGAAGACGTTGAAGTGTCTCGCGCTGGCTGGCTGCTGTATTCTGCTGGTTAGCGACCTGTTGTCCTGTCTTCAGTTACATATTTTGGTGTAGCGCTGGGTAAAGATCCCTGTATATGTCTCATACTCCTGTGGATACCCTGGGCTGCAGTCCTTCGCTAGTGGACGCCCCTGTGCACCGTGCTAGCTGAAGAAACCAAGGCCTACCACCCGAACACGGGCCTTTCGAGTCTACCAGAGCACCCACCCATCGACCTGTCATGCAAGCTGCACCTCATTACACCTTGCAGAATCCGCGACTGCCCAAACCATTCCACGGCAGTCAGCTCGAAGACGTCGCAGACTGGCTTGTCGAGTTTGAACGGGTGGCCTTGTTCAACCAGTTGGACGACGCCGCCAAGCTTCGAAAGGTCTTCTTTAGCCAGGAGGATAGCGCACGTACCTGGTACGAGAACCGAGAAGACGCCTTAGCATCATGGCACGAGTTCAGCCGACGTCTGCTGGAGACCTACACCAGCACGGATCGTCGAGAACGGGCTGAACGGGCTTTGTAGTCTCGCATTCAGATGCCGAATGAGACTGTAACCATGTATACGTGGAGGATATGACTCGGCTCTTCCGGAGAGCTGACCCGGCCATGCCCGAAGAGAACAAGGTGCGCCAACTCATTCGCGGTGTTAAAGAGCAACTTTTCGCTGGCCTCGTGCGCAGTCCACCAGGGACTGTCGCTGAGTTCCTTACGGAAGCGGTCACGATGGAGAAGATGCTCCTGCGGCGGTCTACTAAATACGACAGGCCGGTACTCGCCGCTTCGGCTACCGAAGCGTTTCCAACCTTCGGAGCTAACCTTGACCTCCGCGAGCTGATCCGCTCCGTTGTGCGCGAAGAGCTCCAGACGCTGTTCGGTGCTCCCTTGCCGCTAACCTCCCCTCGCTAACCTCGTCCGTGAAGAGGTTCAAGCCTTGAGGCCTTCATTCCCGTCCGTTGACCCGCCGCCTTTTCCCACGGAGTGCTGTCGGCCAACTTAAGCTGAAGCCTTGCGACGTCCTGCGCCCTCTTCGGCGCAGTTTCCTCCGTCCAATCAAGGCTCACTGTTTTCCGCACACCCCGGCACGTACTACATCGACAATCGACGATCGCCCCAGCGGAAGACGGACCTGTGGCGTGCTCCAGAGTGGCGGCGGCTGTGCTTTCACTGCGGGAAACCCGGTCATCTGTATCGCCAGTGCCCGTATCGACAGCTTGGGCTGCAGGGGTTCCCTGTCGACATGCCCCGCCCACCATTAGGTCAACGACCCCGGGAGATCGAGGACTACGCGGCCCAGGAGCGCATGACGACAATTCCCCAGCGGCAGTCTCGGCCTCCATCACCACGCTGACCTTCGCCACAGCCCCAAAGCTCCTCCTGGCTAGCGCAGAGACGGTCGCCAAGCCCCCGCCGGGAAAACTAAAGAGAGTTACCTCCGGGGGTGAGGCCGCTGGCAATCGATGCGAACAAGACCCCCCGACAAGGCGAAAAGCGACCGACCGCGATTTAAAGGCAAGGACTGCAGTACCTGGACTCGGAGATAGATTCTCGTTGGATATACCCGTACTTCTCGACGGCTATAAGGTTAGTGTTTTGGTGGACACTGGCGCTGATTTCTCGATTTTAAGCGGAAAGCTAGCGGCGCTTCTTAAAAAGGTAATGACGCCATGGTCCGGCACGCAGATTCGCGCGGCTGGCACACATGTCGTAACTCCACTTGGCCTGTGCACGGCAAAAGTCCAAATTTGCAGCTCCACATTTGTTGTCAGCTGCCTAGTTCTACCTGACTGCTCCCGTGACTGTATCCTTGGCGTTGATTTTCTCCGGGATTATGGAGCTATTATTGACCTCTGAAAGCGCACTGTCACATTTTCTACCGAGAAAGCTGATGTTTACTCCGAGGACTGTCAACGACGCGCCGCCCTTCAAATATGCGCCGAGAGCGTTTGGATTCCGCCACGCGCCAGTGTTTTTGTGAGTGTTCACTGCGACGGACTATGTGAAAGGACAGCGGTCGCAGAAGGCAACCTGTCCCTTTTGCTCATCCACGGCATCTTCCCAGCGCGAAGTTTCATCCATGTCCGCGACGGCTGGTCTAAGCTCCTGGTGACTAACTTCACTAACTAGCCCCGGCACCTTTTTCGTGCTACTGCCATCGCATTCGCCGACCCCTTAGCGTAGATTTCTGAATGTTTCGCGTTCGAAGCTGTTAGACCTGTGCGCCCATCCCTTGACGCTCTTGACATCAGTCCGGGCCTTTCGGTGACTCAACAGCGAAAACTACGTGCCCTTCTACTCGAATACGCTACCTGTTTCGCTTCTTCGTCGAAAGTCCGGCAAACGGCCCTTCTGAAGCACCGCATCATTACGCCCACGATGCCCGCCCTATCCATCAGCAGCCGTACCGTATCTCACCGAAGGAGCGTGAGGCGATCCAAACGCAGATGAAGGAGATGCTTTCAGATGGAATCATTCAACCTTCCAGCAGCCCCTGGTCCTCACCTGTCGTGCTGGTGAATAAAAAAGATGGGACACTGCGCTTCTGCGTTGATTATCGAAAACTGAACAACATCACTAAAAAAGACGTCTACCCGCTGCCTCGTATCGACGACTCGCTCGACAGACTTCGTCGCGCCCAGTACTTCTCCTCCATTGATTTAAAGAGTGGGCACTGGCAGATAGAGGTCGACAAGCGGGACCGCGAAAAAACGGCTTTCGTGACCCCGACGGACTGTACGAATTTAAAGTGCTACCTTTTGGGCTATGTTCAGCGCCGGCAGCTTTCCAGCGGATGATGGATACCGTTCTCGCTGGACTCAAATGGCAAACTTGTTTGGTTTATCTCGATGATGTCGTATTTTCTGAAACCTTTGCCGAACACCTTGAACGCCTGAGAACAGTATTAGAAGCCCTCCGATCGGCCGGCTTAACGCTAAAGCCCGAAAAGTGCCACTTTGGGTACAAAGAGTTGAAGTTTCTCGGTCACCTTCTGAGTGCCGATGGCGTTGAGCCCGACCCCGAGAAAACTGCTGCTGTCGCCGACTTTCCTGTTCCTACAACGAAGAAAAGTGCAACGTTTTTTGAGTCTGTGCGCATATTACCGTCGCTTTATCGCCGACTTTTCAAAGATTGCCGCACCCCTGTACCACCTTACGCGCGATGATGCACAGTTCATGTGGGCTGAGCACCAGGAGGCTTTTGCCGAGCTGCGCAGACGACTGCTAACAACCCCTTTTCTTGCGCACTTTGAAGAAGAGGCTAAAACCGAAGTCCACACCGACGCGAGCAACGTCGGCCTCGGCGCCGTACTCGTCCAACACCAAGGTGGCGTGGAAAGGGTCATCGCGTATGCAAGCCGCACGCTTTCTCGCACTGAAACAAACTATACGACAACAGAAAAAGAATGCCTCGCGGTTGTGTGGGCAACCATGAAATTCCATCCTTGCCTCTACGGCCGCCTGTTAAAACTAGTTACGTACCACCATTCTTTGTGCTGGCTAGCCAATCTCCGCGACCCATCGCGGCGCCTAGCCCGATGGAGCCTCCGCCTCCAGGAATTCGACTACACCTTTGTACACAAATCTGGCCGGATGCACGAAGACGCTGACGTACCCTCTCGCGCACCCTTCGGGTTAGCCGATGACAGCATAGAGGACGAGAGTGGTTTTATTGGAGTTGTCAGCGACTTAGACTTAATGAACCGACAGCGAGCTGACCCAGATCTGCGACCTATCATTGATTATCTGGAGGGCCGAGCTTCTGACGTACCCCGACAATTTTCTAGGAACCTTCCGGCCTTCTGCCCCCGGAACGGCATTTTAAGAAAAACTCCAGCACTGTTCACCGCGCGCACCTTCTCGTCGTTCCTGCAGACCTCCGCACCGATATCCTTCTTGCTTGTCACGATGAGCCGACCTCTGGCCACTTGGGCTTTGCCCGGACACTTGCACGCGTGCGCCAGGCGTATTGGCCCAAACTTTCTCACGCCGTCCAAGGTTACGTCAGAGGCTGCCGCGAGTGCCAACGTCGTAAAGCGCCTCCTCTCAAGCGAGCGGGTTTGCTCCATCCTATTGAACCGCCTCGGACACCATTTGATCAAGTCGGCATCGATCTTCTGGGCCCATCCCCTGTGTCATCGGCGGGTCATAAATGGATCATAGTCGCGACCGACTATTTAACAAGGTATGCGGAAACTAAGGCAGTGCAGCGCGGTACGTCATCGCCCAGTTTTTTACGGAACAAATCGTGCTGCGTCATGCCCACCGTCCCACGTAATCACTGATAGAGGTACGGCGTTTACGTCACAGCTCATGCGCGGCGTGTTCGAGCTCAGTCACACGAGCCATCACAAAACCACTGCCTATCACCCACCGACGAACGGGCTCGCAGAGCGACTCAACAGAACGATCACCGACATGATCGCAATGTACTTAGACTCGCAGCACAAAACCTGGGACGAGATTCTCCCGTACGTCACATACGCCTACAACGCGGCCACCCAGGAGACGACCCGCTTTACACCATTTCATCTGGTCTACGGACGTGACGTTCCGATGATGCTGGATGCAATGCTTCCATGCGGCACTGATGACCATCAACTCACGCCTGACGCCGAGCAGTTCGCTCTGCGAGCCGAGGAAGCACGTCAACTTGCCCGTATTCACATTCAGCGGCAGCAGAGCACTGATGCGCGCCGCTAAAACCTCCGTCATCGGCACGTCGAATACCATCCCGGTGACCAAGTTTGGTTGTGGACCCCGGTACACCGCCCAGGCTTATCTGAAAAACTGATGTGCCGGTACTTTGGACCTTACACAGTTTTGCGCCGTGTCACAGAAGTGACCTACGAAGTTCTTCCTGACAGAACTGTGCTGCCTCATCGTCGCCCACCCCGCTCTGAGGTTGTGCACGTAGTCCGCATGAAACCGCACTTCACGCGGTAATAGACAGTACGCTCAGTGTTCCGCTAGCCCTTATAAAAATTTCTATAGAAAGTCCATAGACTGTCTATAGACTTTAGTCTATGAAGTCCATAGACTGTCTATAGACAAATCCTTTAGACTGGTCTATAGACAGTCTATAGATTTATGGCCATACACTTTTAGTAGACTTTTGTCTATAGACAGTCTATAGACAAATGTCTACTGAAAGTCTATAGGTCTATAGGAAGTCTATAGACACATGTCTATAGACAGTCTATAGACGATCTATAGACTTATGGTCATACATTTCCTATAGAGTTGTCTATAGACCGTCTATATACACTTGTCTATAGACGGACTATAGACGACCTATAGACTTATGGCCAGAGACTTCCTGTAGATTACGGTCTATAGACAGTCTACAGACAAAAGTCTACTGGTCCAGTAGACATATGTCTATAGACTGTCTATAGACATTCCATAGGTGTGTGGCCTGGCAGTGCTATAGACCATTGTCTATAGACAGTCTATAGACCTCTGTCTACTAAACTATTAGTAGACCATTATCTATAAACTGCCTATAGACAGTCTACAACCGTTGAAAAAAGTCACCAGACAGAGTTCACAAATGACACAATCAATATACTTACAAACTTACTTTTATTTCCAAGCTATCCAGGCTGGGAATATGCAATACATGGACCATAAGAATGCACCACAATAACATAAATGTTGAAAGTAACAGTCCGGCTAGTTTCCTCAGAAGCATTCTTGCGGCCTGTTGTCTGCAGTCAATCATCCGGGCATGTTCACCTGTACAGCACAAAGGAAAAAAATAACAGAGGAACTGAAAAAAAAATTCCCGTTCCATCTCTACACATGTGCTTTACAATGCAAGGCATATCCTGGCTATGCCATTCTAGAAAGGCAATCTTGATCTTTTCGTTTGGTTTTATGGGGTTCAAAGACCCAAGGCGACAGGCTGCGTGAAAGGCTGCGGAATAGTTTCAGCCAACTGTGCAGAGTACACAGGCCTTTAGCATTTTGCCTCTATTAAAATGCGACCGCCTAAGCCGGAATCGAACCTGCATCTTTCAGGTCGCCAGACGAACATGATAGCCACTGAGCTATCACGCCGGCACAATAATTTCAGTAAATACACGACAGATTATAAGTGTCTTCATAAAACATTGTAACAAAGACCCATAATCCCTGGAGCACTCTACTCTGAATCCAGTACTGATACTGATTTCTGTATGGCAATAAATCCTTTTACATTATTTGTAACAGAAGATGGTTTGGTTTATGGGGTTTAACGTCCCAAAGAGACTAAGGCTATGAGAGACGCCGTAGTGGAGGGCTCCGGAAATTTCGACCACCTGGGGTTCTTTAACGTGCACTGACATCGCACAGTACACGGGCCTCGAATTTCTCCTCCAAAGAAATTCAGCCGCCGCGACCGGGATCGAACCCGCGTCTTTCGGGCCTTTGTAACAGAAGACTTCGAACAATTGTGCCACATATCTGCATTGACTCGCAAGGAGTTGTTAAGAATGCCACCTCCATAAAATACAGATTCAGTGCACCTTACACAGGGATCCAAAAAGGAGAATCTTGCAGCATTTATTCTTATAACCGCTATAGAAGAAGCACTTCAAAATACCCTGCGTGAAGCCTGGTATACCCGGCCAAATTTTTAACTGGCTCTGGTGTTGCATCGCTAAATGCACCTTGTAAAAAAGGTGCCTTTTAGCTACACTGCTGGCATATTCATGCTGTAATTTGACGAGTGAAATGTCATTTCATGGTTCCTTTCTGTTCATATAATGTTTGAGTGCAGTACTTGCGTGATTAGATCAACGTTATCAGAAATATTCGTCTGCCACTACGAACAGCTGAAACAAGCGGCAGACGCAGCAATGAATCTGGTCCATACGGCCTCATCCTCTGGGTAAACTACCACTCCATTCATGGCGGACAAGTCGTTTACCCAGAGTAAGTGCAAATGCGCCACGAGAACCATTGCTGCGTATTCCGCTTGTTTCTGCTGTTCGTAGCAGCAGACGATGAACATTTCTGATAACTGATCGAAACACGCAAGTACTCCACTGAAACGCTATCTTAACAAAAAGAAACTATGAAATCCCATCTCACGTGTCAAATTACAACATGAATATTCCAGCAGTGCAGCCAAAAGGCACCTTTTTTACAAGGTTCATTTATCGATGCAACACCAGAGCCAGTTAAAGATTTGGCCGGGTGTACGTAAGCCGATACACAAACGGGCACAAGCTATACAAAACCAGGCAGGCAGAAGCAACCAGTCCACCACAGATTTGCGCCTATAACTTGAAGCACAAAGATGGAACAGCATACTCATACATCTGCGTGCGATCTTAGAAACAAGCGGGTTGCAGCGCTTCCATGCCGGGCTCACAAAACTCATACAGCACACAGAGGCTGCAGCTGCGCCGTTTCAAAAGCAGTCGCGAGTTTGAGACAACAAATTACTGTCACGATAAAATACCGCCTGAAATTCACTTAGTTTTTCCTTCAAGTGCAGCCCCAACAGCGCAGTAAAGAGGAGTGTTTATTGCATGGAGGTAGCCTAACCCAACGCTGCTAGAAAAATCAACGAAAGCATTGAACGCGCTCAAAGTAGGAAGTATTTAAATGAAACAATTAACGCCTTAAACAGGCGCAGCTATAATAACACGAGAGCTTAATTTAATTTTAGGCGCAAATAAGCGGCGAATTACATCGGCGCTTTCGTAACTTAGCAGTCTGAAATCAGAAACACATACTTTGCCTCTCGCGCGCAATGGTATTAGAGAAAGCTGAGCACGCGTGAGCGGGATTCATGAACGAACCACTCGGAACGAAATGTAAGCCACCTCTTGTCGAGCCGACCTTTACCCAGCTTTCAAAATGAAGTGCCCGCAGGCCAGCGGGGGCGGCCAACGGCTCTGATGACAGACATGGAGGAATCCGTACGTGTGCAACGAAGGGGAGACGGGATGGAGCTCGTGGGTTCTTCGCGGTGTTCGAGCACGCCGGCCATTCGCGCCGGCAATGAATTTTATACCATCACACTATAAGCATTCCTCCAGCGCCGCTTGACTACAACTTTGACAAGCGTCTCGCGCTCCAGTCTGTAGCGTTTCAAGACACCTTTGCTGAAACGTCGGCGTCCACGACGCGCACCGAGCGAGCGTCCATACGTGGCAAGGAAATGCACACCTCAAAAAGAACCGCACTCCAAGGTCCAGACAGGCGATAACACAAAGATTAGAAAATAAACGTAATCCACCACAGAACGAGAGTGTATATAAGTACTTTTTCGGAGGTGCAAAGTAAATTGAGCTCACACGGCGCTAACTAACGCACAGTTCCATTTCGGCCGTCATTCACAGGCTAAACGACATTTCTGGCCGCGCATCTACCTTGAAACACGAAAACTCTAGCAGACAGCTCGCGAGGAGCGGCTTATCATCAAGGGTATCGCACAGACTGCCTTTCCGCGCGTTAGTAAAGACAGCGGCACAGAGATAAGCGGCATTAGTCGAGAACCCGATGGCTTCCGCCTTAGAAACGAAGATAGAACGTTTGTCACTGCGCACATAATCTGTTCTGCACACACAACTCTGCTTAGAGTGGTTTAGGAGACCAAATGAATAAAATATAAACGTACAGACTTACCGTAAGCGGACGATGAAGCTGGATTTTGAAGAAAACGTAATCCGCGAACAAAACGCCGACGCCACCGATGCAGCCACGCACAGGGTTGTTTGCAGCCCGAATGATTTTCCACCGTCTCGCGGTAAAACGGTAAACGTGAAACAGAAACCCATTTCACGGTCGTATCTTTATCGCTCGCACTCTTGCCGTGTGCAGCTTGATCTGATATCCAATATCCAATGGTATAAAATGGTATCCAATGGTATACCCTCTAAAAACCTTATTGTTTTCGTGAAAACAGAACCGAAATCTAACTGCTTGACCGTATACGCGCCGCATCTCCCACCGAATAGTATGTGGTACAATTCTCAAATAATAATTATAATGTTGCATAGCATAACGTCTTTCTTGCGTGTGTTCGTGTTTAGAAAACTGATATGCTCGACATCAGCGTGTCATCGGCTCCGAAGCAACAGGTGCAAGGGTAGGAACGAAAAAATACTGGCTTTGTGATTGTTGCGTCGGTGCACTTATTCACGTGAATACAACTGCAAAGGTATAAATGGGAGATGTTAATCGCACAGAGGACTATTCTGAGGCGTTTCTAAGGGATGGGCGCTTCCTTGAATTCTGACACCCGTCTTTCCCCCTTTATTTTCAGGTCATTTTAAAGAGAAATGTAGAAGCGTTGATGAAATGTTTCTGATTTCAGCGCGTTGGACAGTAACGATCGAAAGATGGAATGGAATTGTGTCGAGCGATTACTCTAAGGGACAGCGTATTCATTGATGTAAAACAGTTTGCGGCGCCCTTACTTCAGGAACGGCTGCCTTTCCGCGGATTACTTGTTAGCATTAAATATTTAATTGCATTGACAATATACGTCACGATATAACGAAAAGGAGCTTGTCAAGGCTCCTGAAAATATACAGGAGGGTGTTGTAATGTCCTCACGCAATACTTTTTTAATTTCCGTAATAGCGAAGGAGGTGGAGGACTCCCGACATAGTTGCGGTCACCAGATGCAGGTCCCCGCAGCATGCAGTGCAAAAAAAAATTGACATTGTTCTATACTTAGTCGAAAGTCAGTGTATCGAACATTGTTAGATAAAATTAGGATTGTTATAGACTGGTCTATAGACAGCAGACTATCTATAGTGTACAGCGCATAGACGAAATGAAATTGAGGTAGTTGTAGACTGTAGTCTATAGAGAGTGTATAGACCGTCTATAGACGAAAGGAAATTGAAGCAGCTACAGACCGTAGTCTATAGAGAGTCTATAGACCGTCTACAGACGAAAGCAAATTGAGGCTATAGACCTTAGTCAATAGACAGTCTATAGACAATCTATAGACGGAAGAAAATTGAGCCAGCTATAGACTTTAGTCTATAGAACGTCTATAGACAAAAAGATATTGAGGCAACTATAGACCTTGGTCTATAGAGAGTCTATAGACCGTCTATAGACAAAAGGAAATTGTGGCAGCTATAGACCTTAGTCTATATCGAGTCTATAGACCGTCTATAGACGAAAGGAAATTTAAGCAATTATAGACTTTAGTCTATAGAGAGTCTATAGACAACAGGAAATTGAGGCAGCTATAGACCTTAGGCTATAGCGAGTCTATAGACTGTCTATAGACAAAAAGAAATTGAGGTGGTTATAGACCTAAGTCTATAGGGAGTCTATAGACCGTCTATAGACGAAAGGAAATTGAGACAGCTATAGACCTTAGTCTATATCGAGTCTATAGACCGTCTATAGACGAAACGAAATTGAGGTAGTTATAGACCTAAGTCTCTTGGGAGTCTATAGACTGTCTATAGACGAAATGAAATTGAGACAGCTATAGACCTTCGTCTATAGATAGTCTACAGACCGTCTATAGACGAAAGGAAATTGAGACAGCTATAGACCTTCGTCTATATATAGTCTATAGACCGTCTATAGACAAAAGGAAATTGAGCCAGCTATAGACTTTAGTCTACAGAGTGTCTATAGACCGTCTATAGACTAAAAGAAATTGAGGCTGCTATAGACTTTAGTCTATAGAGAGTCTATAGACAGTCTATAGACAAAAGGAAATTGAGACAGCTATAGACTTTAATCTATAGATTTTCTATAGACTGTCTATAGACAAAAGTAAAGGTCTATAGGATGTCTATAGAGTCTATAAAAAGTCTATAGAAAGTCTATAGACCGTTTTTATAAGGGAGTTGTCGCGTGGAACACCTTCGCCCACCACCCTTATACATTTTTCTGTGCTTGTGCTGTTTTGTTTTTTCCCCTGCCATCGCTCGTACTCCAGCCCCACTTTCATATTTTTCTTTTTTTGGGAGGGGGAGTAATGCCACTTGGTGTTCTCAGGTGGCGCTGAAGTGTCTTCGAAGACGTTGAAGTGTCTCGCGCTGGCTGGCTGCTGTATTCTGCTGGTTAGAGACCTGTCGCCCTATCTTCCGGTACAATATCCTACAATCTGAGAATTTAGACCAAACTTCCTTTTCTTTCTTTCAAGCACGTAAAAAAAAATTGCATTTTTTTTTTCAGATAAAGCTCTACTCAATACTTTCTGATACATCGTAGGGACACTAGTTAAGAGAAGGGTCAACAAGGGTTTTCATAATCAAGCAGCCATGTTTTGACCGGCAAAGCGTGGGTGCGTAGTTTGTCAAACATTTTAACGAGCGCACGAGAATGAAACAAGGACTGAAAGAAGACACACACCACAAAGCGCCGTTGTGGTGTGTGTCTTCTTTCAGTCCTTGTTTCATTCTCGTGCGCTCGTTAAAATTTTTGAGATGTGTAACCAACTAGAACGCCAGTTCGTCCTGTGCGTAGTTTGGTTGGTTGCTTTATAGGGTTTAATGTCCCAAAGCGAATCAGGCTATGAGAGACGCCGTAGTGAAGGGCTCCGGAAATTTCGACCACCTGTGGTTATTGACATGCACTGACAAGGCACAGTACTCGAGCCTTTAGAATTTCGCCTCGATCGAAATTCGACCGCCGCGGCCAGTATCGAACCCGCGTCTTTCGGGCCAGCAGCCGAGCACCATAACCACTGAGGAACCGCGGCGGCCGGGGTGTCTAGTTTCAAATGTCTGTTAGAGAAAGGGCAAACTGGCATTTTGTCACTCGCGTTCAAAAGAGTATGTCCCTTGAGACCAAAGAAGAATGTAAGTATAATTTAGGTGTTGCCACTGACCGTCCGCCACGACGGGGAGCCCGCACAGATCATGGTCACCCTCTAGTACATGCGTCGACCGCGGCGGCGCTGGGGCGCAGTAGCCTTGTGTAGTAGCCTGTGTATGTCAGGGTTTTACGGTTCCAGAGTGCATCACAAGCTGTGGACGTTAGGTACTCGCCTTCCGCGTTGTGGCAAGCACGATGCACGAACAAAGTTTGCTAGAACTAGCTTTGTGTCGCAGTTTGGGACCAGCCGCAGTGATCGTTGTGCAAACGCACGTTGTGGCGTGGGCCAACGCCGTGGACGGTCGTCGCGGCCTATGTACATGGTGACTGTGATGGGTTGGCTGTTGCTGTGGCGCACCTTATGGGTCCAACCGGGTCCAGAACCCGATTAGATACGATTATGCCTCGTACACAACTGCAGATCGGGCTACCCGAGTTGTCGAGATCAAGTGTACCTTTCTAAAGCTGCGTCGGAGCCTGCTCGCCACTTTGGCGCCAGGCAGTCCATAGAGCGGATAGGATATTGGAGCCGAGCGGCCATGTCTGCGCGAAGCACTTCCCCGAGCATACGATATAAAATCGAACAACGCCGAGTTCAATAGCTAGGCACTTTTAATGCACCTAAGGAACCGGTGCTCTTGGTGAATGCTCTGCCCAGTATTTTTCCAGGATGTCTGATATAACCCACGCAAAAAGCCATTGGTTTCTGGGAGTAATCATGGACCTAAATCTATCACGGACCTCCATATTTAATACATGAAAAGAGACTGACAACGATTTCTCACGTTCTCGCCTTTCTTGGGGGGAAGTCGTGGGGAGCGTCGGTGCAGTCAATTATGCAGCTCTACAACGGCTTATTCACGGGAATTTTTCGCTACAGACTCCCTGCACTATTCGAAAAAGAAACATACGAAGTCTGTAAAGAGTTCAAGATCAAGCTTTTTGGACTTGACTAGGACTGCCTAAATATGCCTCTACGGCCGCATCTGTCCTCATCGCCAGGAAACATCCAATTCCTACCTACCTAAAGCTGAACCACTGAGGGCACACTTCCGACACATATCCCAGGTTCCCTCCCACCATCTTGCCAGTCTTCCTATTACCAGGCCGTGCACATCGTTTACCGACATCATTGATGCGCGTCGCGCCATTCTGTCGTCCCAGTTTACACTCGGCTCTAGACCATTCTCGCCACATAGGAGCCTGCAGAATCCAAGTGTGCTTCTTTGAATACGTGGCATCAGGAAGAAGATTGCCTTATCGCCTACAGAACTAAAACAAATCACTCTTGAATATTTCCATGAGCACCATGCAGACCGGGTGCACTTCTACACCGACGACTCTGCGAACCTGATCTGTTCTTCGGGCTCCGTTGTTATCACCGCAAGGACTACAAAAATTAGAGTTAGGGTAGCTCACTACACTTCTTCGAAATACATCAATCAGCAGCGCCCTCAGCAGTGTTATATTTTCACCGCTTGCAAAGGTGCTCTCTAAGGCTTACAAGCTGCTCTTCGCCGTGGAGCCCATGAACAACTGGTGGCGGACATTCGACAACTACATCACTCTACCATCAATAAAGGAAATGACATCAGCTACCAATGGCTACCGGGGCACAGCGGCATAGCAGGCAATCACCGCGTGGATGAGGTCGCACGAGCTGCTCACCACGACGGCGATTTTGTATCGACCCCCATTTCGGTATCATACGCAGCGGGCAGGCTTCGCGCACTTGCACGGGATATCACGTTTGCCGCGTGGAATTCCATCCAATTTTCCAATTCATGCTTGAAATCCTTGGACACAGATCTGAAGGTCCGGCTTCCATCCGGCTACCACGACGTGAAGAAACTTTGCTGTGTTGCCTCTGGCATGGTGCAGCTTTCACCAACCATTAGTCTTTCTTAATCGGTATGGCTGATAGCCCTAAATGTGTGATCTGTGGGTTTAACGATACTATATCCCACATTCTTTGTGACTGCCCTGCCTACAGCGCTTAAAGGTAGTCTCTCAGCCGTGCGCTGAAGCGTCTAGATCCACGCCCACTGAGAGAAATGAAGATTTTCGGCCACTGGCCGCGGCAATCGTCGGCTTGAAGGCCTCCAAGGCAGTGCTCCGCTTCTTGCGAACTTCTGGCCTCCATGATAGGCTATGACTTTAACGAACGATGACTTTTCATCCTGACTTCAGTTTTCTGCTACTCCCTTTTCTCTTTCATTTATTTGTATCCCTTCACCTATTTCCCCCCATGTAGGGTAGCAAACCGAATATTCTTCCGGTTAACCTCCCTGCCTTTCCTCTTCTGTGTCCTGCTCGTCCTCCCTAAACCTGACAAAACATGCAAGTTCAAGAGAGCCTCCTAGAAAACGATAGTCTGCAGCCAAGTGTGTCAAGCGGGCAAGCAAGTGGTCCGCACCCGCCGCCCCCGCCCTGCCCTCGGGGACGGCCTGTGAAAAACAAAAAGACGCCGATCCATCATGGATCCCTCAAACGAAACAGCGCGCAGCTAGCCGGAGTACATCATGCATGTCTGCTGACCAATGACCATGCCTTTCTTTCACCACGAAACTTGAAGGCGCCTCCTCACTTAAGAGCAAGCACGTCTTCATCGGCATTCATGATGCTAAGGTTTGCTCTCTTGTGCCCTAGTCCGGATACTTAGCATTCTAATTGTCCAGCGTTCCCTGTACATGTAATGGCAGCGGAGCAATTATGTTTGGTCAGCGATCTTGTGGCCTCCTTCCACCTGCTGTACATTTTGATGTCACAGAACATGGTGGCATCAAAGTCAGAAGTCATGCTTGTAACAACAAATATGCAGCTGCATAACTTCCCCCAGTTTAGGGCGCTCGATGAAGAATTTCCTTGCCCAACACTATTGAGGTCAATTAGTCACTTTACCATGCTAACTGCAATTATTCTTAACTGACATCCGCCAATCCCAGTTTAGAGTCGCGTAAGTATTTGACCCTTGCGCGTGCATGCCAGCTTTTCCTTCAGCGACACAGCTTATCAGCATCTTCAGTGTATTGCGAAAGAGGGGAGCAATATAAAGCATAAAAGGGAAAACTGCGGTGTAAACATGACAAGGCATACATTCCGGATATCATCAATGATTAAGAAAAGCGATCTCCTGTGGCAATAGAGCCACCGATGGCTCTATTCTTCCGGTCGGCCCACTCTAAGATAGTTAAGCGCGGGATAGCGAAAACATGCATGAAAGCCGCTCTGTTCAGATCATGTGCGCATAAAACCCAAGCCAGCTTTGACGCGCAGATTACTAGGCTTACCGCTGCAGGCTACCCGACGAAGGTCTTATCTGGCATAGCAGAGTCGATATTAAAATAATGCAGAATTCAGAAGGAGACGCGCAAACTGGACAACAAGAACATAACATGTATTCCGTATGTTCATCAAGTATCGCACAACCTGAAAAAGATTGTGAACAAAGCCGGCGTGAGGCTCCTTTTCTCTGCCAGGAACAAGTTGGGAGGCCTGTGCAAGAGAGTGAATCAGGAAAATGGAAAGAAGGCATGTCAGAGGAAACACAGAAACAAATTTGTCAACTGTTGCTGTGGTGTGATCTACAAGGTTCCACTGTCATGCGGCTGATTTTACATCGGGGAGACCGGACGGTGCGTCAATGATCGGCTACGCGAACACGCGAGAGACATAGAAAACAATTAAGTCATGCCGAAATAACATGGTAGTTCATTTCGCAGATTGCGACAAATGTGAGGCGTTTTTAGACCAAACCACTATCATTGCCAAGTATAGAGATCACACCTCATGCCTGATATCGGAGGCCTTTCACATTCACACATTAGGCAACTCATGTGTAAGCCAACCATCGGTGGCTCTATTCCCACAGGAGATCGCTTTTCGTAATCATTGATGATATCCGGAATGTATGCCTTGTCATGTTTACACCGCAGTTTTCCCTTCTATGCTTTATATTGCACCCCTCTTTCGAAATAAACCATTTGGTTGTTAGTTCAGCGCATGTGTTTGTCTCATCTTCGGTGTCCGTGTAAATGGTGAGCTTGGCAGGACGAATGGCAGGGGAATTAGCCCCTAACTGTTTTCGCGTCGCGTATCAAAAAGTGCACTGCACTAGCCATTAAAACATTACAAATGGACAGTTGGTTTCCTTTCGGCCCTTGTGCTCGTTTGTTCAGCGGTGGAGGCGTTGTCCAACGCTGCACCAGAGCGTGGGTTTTATTCCTGAATGCGGAGGCAATATTTAAGACGGAGGCAAAATGTAGAAACGCTCTTGAGGAGTCTCTGCAGATTAAAGAGCCCCAGTTGGGCGAAGTTAATTATGTTCTCTACACGGCGGGAATCATCTCAGAGCGTCGGCGCATTATACTGCTCAAGCAGTGTCTGATTGTACGTAAGAGTCTATTACACAGAAAAAATATACAAAGTTCACTGTGAATGAGGCATCTGGATCCTTTTGGATCCATTACCAACATGTTATAAATCTAGGCAGTTGAAGAAGGCGGAACATACAAAACATATAATTAATATAATGCAAAAAAGAATCAATTCAACAGTGAGGGGAGGTGTATTGTTCTGATAGCATGTACTTTTTTAGAGCAGGTGCAATGTTCGAGATGGACTTAATGCTGAACGGGATAATATTCCAAACTTTAGCGCTGACAAATGCTATGCTTCTACGTTCGTATCCATTGTGTGTTGTAGGTAAATTGAGGTTGTAGTTGTCAGCGTGTCTAGTGTGACTTGAAGGGAGCTTCAGAATGGAAGAATTGTACGGTATATCCGCTTTTATAATAATGCTCACCAAGAGCGCTCATTTGTAATCGCTAATTATACGAAAACGCATGATGTTGAGGTCTCTGAAAAGTGGATCTGATGATGAGTGCCAAGGTACTGACGCTATTATCCTTAATGCTCTTTTCTGGAGAGTAATAAGCGGTGCGAGGTACGATGAGTAAGTGTAGCCCCATGACTGGATGCAGTATGTAAGATGACAATAGAATATACTGAAATAGACCACACGCAATGTATCAATGCTGAAATGCTTTCTAGCTTTAATTGTGTTCACTATGGCACAATATCACAATGGCAAATGACTCTTAATACGACTAAATGCAAAGTAATGCGCTTTTCCCGTCGCGAAAATTCAAGTCCCGCTGCCTACACTATTTCTTCTTCCTTGCTACACCCGTGGAATCTTATAAATATCTTGGCGTCATTCTAGCATCAGATCTAACTTGGAAAGCACACGTCAGCTCTATCATAGCTTCCGCTAACCGCATGCTTGGATACCTTAAGCGCAATTTTTACTTAGCACCAACCCCTGTCAAGCTTCTTAGACGAAGACAAGTCCCCTTGTCGAAACGTTGGCTCAAGCAACCTGAGGTTTTCCCCTCCCTTGTTCATTTTGTGATCTTCTGTATAAGTCACTTGTGCGCTCAAAATTAGAATACGCTAACACTGTATGGGTCCCTTTCACTAACACACTCATCGACGCCCTAGAAGCTGTGCAGAATAGAGCAGCGCGTTTTATTATGCGCAACTATGATCGTGCTTCCAGTTTCACAGAAACAAAAAATAGTTTATCGTTAACCCCTCTTGCTCTGCGCAGAAAAGTGTCCCGTCTGTGTCTGTTTTTTTAAAATTTACAGCATGAACTCTACTCTGAAAGATGCATTGATCACAACACCAACATATGTTTCATCCCGCATCGATCACTCACGGAAAGTTGGCGTTCCTCGTTGCCGGACAACATCCTGCATAAATTCCTTTATTCCAAAAACATCGTCGGAGTGGAACCACCTACCACCACATATTGTAGCTGCAAAGGACGTTGATGAGTTTAGGACACTGTTGTCAACACAATATGGTTTACCATAGCCTCAGTTGGTTCACTTCGTTTTCTATATTGTGTATTTAGCCCTGTTCCTTTTTTTCTCTCATGCACTTTGTTTTGTTAATAGCCTTCTGCCTTCGTACCCGTACAATGTTTCTACGAAGGGTGATGTTCTAGTTCATATGTTTGTGTTTACTTGAAACGATTTTTGACTGTTTTTGTGAATTTATTCGTTTTGGTGTTGGTATTGCTAATTATTATATTGTTTCGCTTTTTTGAATCATGTATTTTCTTGCAGCTAGTTTTCTTTTTGCAATCATGCGTATCATTTTTGTAGGCATGCCTATGTATGCGTTAACCCCTTTTTTGTAACAGTTTCATTTTATATCTATGTACCACTCCCCTCAATAATGCCCTGTGGGCCATGAGGGTATCAGAAATAAATAAATAAATGTGTCGCATGCAAAGGTTAATTTTTTACATAATGTTTCTATGCGATCAGCCCAACTTAGAGATTCATCTAATGTTATTCCTAAGTACTTGAAGGTTTTCACCTTTTCAATGGGTATTCCTCCGACCTGTAGTGCACATGTTTTAGGCCCCTGTTTTCTGCTAGAGGCGAAAACTACAAATTTAGTTTTTTTTTGGTGTTAAGCAAAAGCTTGTTCATTCTAAACCACTGCATTGTAGTCTCCAGTTCATTATTTGCGATTGTTCCTGCTTCTTTGAAAGACTTGTGCGTTATAATAAGAGCTGTGTCATCGGCGTATAACACTGGCTGCGCGCTCTGTAGGAAACTGGGGTAGTCATTTATAAATAACGAAAAGAAGATAGCGCCGAGGAGTGACCCCTGCGGCACTCCAACTGTTACTTTTCCTAATGAAGATTAGTAACCATTTATTTCTAGATACTCAGTAAGATTTGTTAGATAACTTCTGAACAAATCAATGGCTATCCCACGAAAACCAAAGCGTTCTAATTTTAGTAAAAGAATATTATGATCCACGGAGTGAAAAGCTTTTTTTATGTCTAGAAATACACCTATGGCAACCTGATTGTCGTTTAACGCACTGTTAACAATTTCTGCTACTTAAAGTACTGCTGTAGCGGTGGAATAACGCTTACGGAAACCATGTCGCCTAGGCGTAAGTACGGTATATTAAGGCGGAAGCCTTTAATGCCTCATCGTTGTAAGCAGCAGTTGTCGACAGAAATGTCACGCTTTTCAATTGGTCGAAACGGTCGTGACGTCACAGTGCGCGAATTTCAAATGGGGCCAATTGTGCTATGGATACTGACCATGCAACCAATTAAAGGGATCGTATAGTGATGCTCCAAGTAAGTGGGATTGAGTTTAGTTAATTGCTTACTTAACCAATTAGCCTAATTAACATTTCTAGTCAGACCAGATAAATAAATAAAACCTATAGTAGGATACAACATAAAAAAACAGCAGTTGCTAACACTGGGCAGCGGTCCGCGGCGTCTTGTATTACTTCGCTGTCCAGTCGCAACAGTAAACGAAATCAGCTTTTTAATGTTTGACTATATCAAACAATCCGCGTATCAAAATTCTAGAGTTCATAATTTTTTTTTACGATAAGCTTCTTGTTTAGGCAACAATAAATGTTTAAGCAGCGGACTACTTTTTCGTCGTGTAGGAATTCTGCGCGCGGAGGCTGAATGTGGGCGGAGCTTCACTGCAGACTTAAGTTGTATCCGACTATAGTAGAAATTGGCCGAGCTTGGGAATCGAACCCCGGTCTCCCGAGTGCGAGACGAGCACGCTACTACTCCGCCATGCCAGCTCGATGGTTTGGAATGAACAAAGGCGCGTCTAGTGAATACGGTGTCTTCGTTCACTCCCATCTTCCTCCCTTCCCGTTACGGCGAGGTTTAGGTGTCCACCGGGATATGAGACACATGTACATTTTTTTTCCTCAAAAACCAATTTACCGACGAGCAAGGCGTAGAACCGAACGGGCGATGACGTTCTATGGACTCCCTGGCAGCGTTGCAAGATGCTGTCGCGTTCCGTCTTAGAGGCGAAGCTTAACATCTTAACCACACATCAGTGACACATGCAGCAACACTGCGCTTAAGGCTTTCGCCTCACCGCACTTTAGGTCAACAAAGTGCCCCCCCTGAATTTCTTTCTCCATGAAATCTGTCATTCTCTTAGCTATTAACTTTTCGAAGAGCGTGTTTATGCAAGATAATATCGTAATTGGTCTGTAATTTGCTATGACGTTCTAGTCATCCCCTTTGTATATTAGTGACAGAGGCCAACAGCCACAGAAACCAAGGGGCACAGAGGATATTTTAAATTTATTTATTTAATTTGTGGTGTTGATCAATTTAGAATATTACTGAATATGCTATCGCTTAAAGCTAATTGATTAGAAAAGCAGAAGAAAAATTATGGCTGAGGCTGAGCTAAGGTTAAGCCTAGTCAGATGCGAAGCATATTGGTGGCTAGGCTTGGCAATACATGGCTTTCCTTTGTTGCATACTTGGTCATTTTAATACAACCACTAGAAGCCTTCGTCGTGGGGGAAGACAACGGCATGGCTACAGCGGAACGCCGACTAACCCCGAGACGCGCGTTGGGTGAGCGCCTGGATTGCCACGGAAGCCGCGTCTGCCTGCCCGGTGGAGCGAGCGTTTCACCTACACCGAGTGTGAAGGCGCGTTCGAAATGCGCGGGAATGCCGCTCGAGGACATTCCGGCGTCTGTGCGACGGCATCGTCACGACGACGTCACGGTGTCACGCGGCGTGACGGCTAGGGGTCCCACGGCGACGGCGCGAGGTGGAGGCCGCCTCTCTCATCCGATGTCACGTGGTGTGACGTCACGGTGTCACGTGGTGTGACGTCACGGTGTCACGTGGTGTGACGTCACGGTGTCACGTGGTATGACGTCACGGTGTCACGTGGTGTGACGTCTAGGGGTCCTACGCCGACGGCGTGAGTGGTAGCTCTAGCAATATGCTTCGCATAAAACAACCACATGCCGCCGGTGGGATCCGAACCCACGACCTCCGAATTACGCGTCCGGTGCTCCACCTCTGAGCTACGGCGACGGCTGTCAGATCTTCTACTTTCGGGGGTATTTATGTTTACAAGTAACCTAAACTTGAGAGTGTTCATCAGCGCCACCCACGTTCATAAGCGGCGGACGTGGAACGTCCTGAGTTACCGCAGGTGTGACGTAGAACGTCATCGAGCAAAGAGGGTGGAAGCTGCGGGAGAACCCTCTTATGCTTCCTATGGCGTCAAGGCTGCCAGAACCGAGGCCCTCGCTAAGCAATTAAGTAAACAAAGGAAGGGGATGAGGGGCTCGTTATAAATATGACAGAAGCCAACAGCCACAGAAACCAAGGGGCACAGGGGATTTTTTTAATTAATTTATTTAATTTGCAGTGTTGATCAATTTAGAATATTACTGAATATGCTATCGCTTAAAGCTAATTGATCAGAAAAGCAGAAGAAAAAACAACCACATGCCGCCGGTGGGACCCAAACCCACGACCTCCGAATTGCGCGTCCGGTGCTCTACCTCTGAGCTACGGCGACGGTTGTCAGATCTTCTACTTTCGGGGGTATTTTGAGCTGTTCGGGATACACCACGGTTAAGAATGATTGATTGAATACTCTTTCCAGAACATCACACAAGACATCAATGTTTTCTTTTAATATATTGACTGATATTTCATCATAACCCATTTCCTTATTTGCTTTCATCTGGCGAGTGACATCAACTATTTCTTGCGCGGTAATTTCTTTGAACACAAACGTGTTATCTGCCGCATTTGGAAGCGCAGTGTCGTATGGCACGTTAGGTGTGGACGAAAAATGGCGGCCGATTTGAATAAAAAAATTGTTAAACGTTTCAGCCAGATATGCTTGATCATTGCTAACATGTGGTAAAATGGCGTTTTGGGGCGGCGATTTTATTATCGAGTTGATGATACCCATACCTCTTTAGAATTACCTTGTGCTTTTTGAACGAGTGTGTTGTAGTATTGCTTTTTGCTTTTGCGCACCATTGAGAGGTATAGGTTGCGGGCAATTCTGTATTGCTCTTTATAGTAGGCGTTGTCTCTATTTTGCTTTACTTTATTGTGCCAGTGTTCTTTATGTTTGATAACTTGCAGTATTGATTCAGTCATCCAGGGACAGATCGGGATGGTAAAGTATTTTGACCTTCGAGTATTGCAGTTAATGCTGACACAGCTTGATTTTAGCAGCGAGGAAAACTTTTCATATGCTACATTAACATCATCGTCTTGAGCCTGTGAAAAGTTCTACGTGTAGGCTCTTTGGCCCAAAGGTGGAAGCATTCGTGTTGCTGCCGACCTTTTATACTTAAGAGTCCGTATAGTTGGCTATTCTCTCAGCATTCGTGCTGATGAACACAAAAACTTTGCTGTGAACGCGTTTCGTTAATGAGCTTGGAAGGCTCGCAGGGCAGCGTCCTCGCTGCTGTTCCACAGATTTATGCAGTCCTAGCAAGTAAAACACGAAATCGCCCAAACTTATTCTGTGTCGACCGCAGTTTCAATTCTTCTGTGCCTTGGCGCTCTTAAGAAAGTGCACGTACATGCCGCGACACCGAACGATCGCGCAAGACCTGCATTACGGCCGCCGCAGCTCGGCACACAAGACAAGCCCCCATCGTATGGCGCCATCTGTCAGCGTTCGAGAGAAGCGCAAAGAGCAGCGAACACGATCTGGTCGCTCCTGCGTGCGCAGTGTCAGCACCTAAATATATTGATGCGGGTAGACGACGACGACGAAGAGCGATGGCACGAGTGCGAAGAGTAGAAGACGACAACGAAGTTCGGACTGTGTTCTCGGTGTTCTCTATTTGTAAATATCTGTAAATATATTCTTTTCCGCAACATATTTGGAGGAGGTGCGGATTTCCCCTACGTCTACCGACGACGGAGCTCCGCAGCGGCCGCCAGTTGCCTTCACTCATCATGACCCACGACGCCGCCCAGCAAACCTCAGCCCCGGCCATGACATCACTCGTTCTTTCTCCCCCTCGTGACCCTGGGACATTTTCTGGTACCGACAACACTGACGTCGACGACTGGATCAACATGTACGAGCGAGTGAGTACCTACAACCGCTGGGATCAGACCCTTATGCTCGCAAATGTAATATTCTATCTAAAAGACACCGCCCGGGTCTGGTATGAGACACACGAAGACCATCTGACCAGCTGGGACGTGTGCAAAGAGAAACTCCGCGAATTGTTTGGACGGCCGCTCGGCCGAACGCTTGCCGCTAAGAAGGACCTCGCCTCCCGAGCTTAAACATCTACGGAGTCCTATGTGTCGTACATTCAAGATGTGCTGGCCCTCTGTCACAAAGTTGACGCCAACATGCCCGAGTCTGACAAAGTCGGCCACGTGTTGAAGGGAATCGCCGACGATGCCTTCAACTTGCTCGTATACAAGAGCTGCACTACAGTCGACGGAATTATTAAGGAATGTCGACGCTTCGAGGAAGCCAAAAGCAGGCGTATTAGCCAGCCGTACACAAGCCTCCCCAACACGGCTGCGAATTCTTCATGTGAAGACCTGCCACACCGGGCATTTCCAGCGCCCCCAGAAAATGTGACCCGCATCATCCGACGCGAGCTCGAAGCTATGTCCCCTGCCCCCCAGCATCTACATGACGGCGACACCCGCTTACCTACCATCTCTCTGGTACAAGCTGTCGTCCGCCAAGAGCTTACCAACCTTGGTTTCCAGCCCGTCAGCCCTGTACGGTCTTCACCACCACCCGAAATCACTGCGATTGCTCCTGGACGACCTTCGTACTTCACTCCACTTCGCCGAAACCCTAACGACTGGCGGACAACCGACGACAGGCCCATTTGTTTCCATTGCCACCGCATTGGCCACATCTCCCGCCACTGTCGAAATTATTGGTCCCGTCGCAGCACATACCGTCCTCTCAGCTCCCACCGCGACGACGAACAGCCCAGCCACTACACGCCCCCTCCAGCCCAGCACAGTGCTACAGTCGACGGCCAGATTCCCCGCTCCAGCCGCTCCCCGTCCCCCATGCGTCGCCAGACTCGTTCGCCCCAACGCCGTCGCTCCTCTCCTGGCCCCTACGGACGCTCGCCAGCGGAAAACTAGACGCTGCAGTGTCTGGAGGTGATGCTGCAGTACAGCCCCAGTCCCAAAATCCTCGATTAGCCCTTCGCGCACACCATAATTTGCTCGCTATTCATGTCGATGGAGTGCCTGTGAGAGCTCTGATCGATACAGGCGCGCACGTATCCGTCATGAGTTCAGACCTACGACGCCGCCTCCGAAAAGTACTGACCCCTGCACCCAAAGCCGTTCTCCGCGTTGCTGACGGCGGAACTGCTCATGTTGTTGGACTATACACAGCCCGTGTGACCATATCCGGCCGCCATACATCCGTTCTGTTCTCTGTTCTGGACCAGTGCCCTCATGAAGTCATTCTTGGCCTCGACTTCCTGTCTGAGCATTCAGCCCGCATTGACTGCGCCACTAATGTTGTTCAGCTTGACCTTCCTCTTTCTGCTGAGTCGCCGTCCCCAGTTATACACCGTCTTTGTGGTGTCGACTTTGTCCATCTACCGCCTCAAGCCGCAACTTACATTTCTTTCTCATCTGTTCCCCCTGTACCTGATGGTCACTACGTAGTCACTCCGGAACTTGACGTCGCCCTGACGGGCAGCATTGCGCTTCCACAAATTGTATTTACAATGTAGGCCAACCGAGCGTGCCTTCCGGTCCTGAACTTCGGTTCATCCATCCAACCGCTCCCGCAAGGCATCTCACTCGCCACGCTGTGCCCTGCTGCCGAATGTGTGATATCAGTGGTGGACAGCTGCTTACCTTCCACTCAGCAATGCCGGTTGCCTGCGGCCCCATCAACAGCGAACCCAACGGACGACTACGCCGACATGATCGCTTCTGACCTACCGCCGATGCAAGCTCGCGATATTAGGTGCCTCTTATCATCTTTCCGCGACATCTTCGACTTTGATAGCCGTGTTTTGGCTCGGACCTCTGTGGTGACGCATCAGATAAACACCGGTGATTCCGCTCCTCTCCGCAGACGTCCGTACTGAGTGTCCTGCGCCGAACGCACCGTCATAAATCAAGAGGTGGACAAGATGCTCGCAAAAGACATCATCGAGCCCTCGTCAAGTCCTTGGGCTTCACCAGTCGTCCTGGTGAAAGAGAAGGATGGCAGCTGGCGCTTCTGCGTTGATTATCGGCACCTCAACCGCATCACAAAAAAAGACGTATATCCACTCCCAAGGATCGATGATGTCTTAGATTGCCTCCACGGCGCCAAATATTTCTCTTCAATTGATCTTCGATCGGGGTACTGGCAAATTGCCGTTGATGAAAAGGACCGCGAGAAGACCGCCTTTGTGACGCCTGATGGCTTATACCAGTTTAAAGTCATGCCGTTCGGCCTCTGTAACGCCCCGGCTACCTTCGAACGAATGATGGACTCCCTTCTTCGTGGCTTTAAATGGTCCACCTGCCTCTGTTACCAAGACGATGTTGTGGTTTTCTCGCCAACTTTTGCCACGCACCTCGAGCGCCTCTCTAATATTCTGACAGTGTTTCGTAACGCCGGACTTCAGCTGAACTCATCGAAATGCAAGTTCGGTCGTCGCCAACTCACTATCCTCGGACACCTCGTTGACGCTTCTGGTGTACGCCCAGATCCCATCAAAATTCAAGCTGTGAAGGACTTTCCTCTTCCAAGGTCGTCGAAAGTTGTGCGCAGCTTTGTCGGCTTGTGCTCATATTTTCGCCGTTTTATCAAAGATTTCGCCGGCATCGCTCGTCCCCTCACCGATCTTCTGAAGAACGACACCCCCTTTACCTGGGGCCCTGCTCAAGAGAACTCATTTTCATCTCTCGTCCATTTGCTGACCACTCCGCCCATCTTAGCACATTTTGACCCGTCGTCTCCCACAGAGGTTCGCACTGACGCCTCCGGATATGGCATCGGCGCCGTCCTAGCCCAACGTCAACAGGGTCAAGATCGAGTCATCGCTTATGCCAGCCGCCTACTTTCAGCCGCAGAGCAAAATTACACCATTACTGAGCGCGAGTGTCTTGCCCTTGTCTGGGCAGTAGCTAAATTCAGACCCTACCTGTTCGGCCGTTCATTCGCTGTTGTCACTGATCACCACGCTCTCTGTTGGTTGTCTTCACTAAAAGATCCCACCGGTCGCCTTGGTCGCTGGGCATTGCGCCTCCAAGAATACTCATACTCCGTCGTGTACAAGTCAGGGCGCCATCACCAGGACGCTGACTGTTTATCCCGATAAACTGTGGAACCACCTGACCTAGAGGACGCTGAGACCCTGCCCTGCCTCTTAGCTATCTCCGATCTTGCTGATATTGCCAACGAACAGCGTCACGACTCATCTTTACGACCTATCTTTGATGGCATCCGTTCTGCAAACCGATCTCCGTCTCTGAACCTTTATGTGCTCCAGAACGGCATTTTGTATCGCCGAAACCTACGCTCCGATGGCCCTCCGCTCCTGCTCGTGATACCCCAACGTCTACGCTCTTCTGTCTTTGCAGAACTGCACGATCTGCCGACAGCCGGTCACCTTGGCGTGTCCCGCACGTACGCTCGGGTGCGGCATCGCTTCTTTTGGCCTGGTCTCTATCGTTCCGTCAAGCGTTACGTGGCCGCTTGCGACCTGTGTCAACGTCGGAAAAGGCCCTCCGCTCTGCCTGCCGGTCTTCTGCAACCCATCGACATACCTCCTGAACCTTTTCACCGTGTTGGCCTCGACCTTCTTGGCCCTTTTCCGACGTACCTCTCCGGCAATAAGTGGATCGCTGTCGCAACTGATTATGCGACTCGGTACGCCATCACGCGTGCTTTGCCGTCCAGCTGCGCTACCGATGTTGCCGATTTTCTTCTGCAAGACGTCATCCTTCACCACGGCGCCCCTCGTCAACTGCTCACCGACCGCGGTCGTTATTTTCTATCCAGAGTAGTTCATGACATTCTTCGTTCGTGTGACACGCAGCACCAGCTCGCGACAGCTTACCACCCACAAACCAATGGGCTTACGGAAAGGTTCAACCGCACGCTCACCGACATGTTAGCCATGTACGTATCGCCAGACCACCGAGATTGGGACGCAGCCTTACCTTATGTGACATTTGCATATAACTCTTCCCTTCATGACAGAACAGGCTATTCTCCTTTCTACCTTTTGTTTGGTAGGCATCCCACCTTGCCTTTGGACACACTCATGCCGCCTTCTTCAGCCCCCACCACTGCTTACGCTTGGGACGCCATCTCCCAGGCCACGCTGGCGCGCCAAATAGCACGTAGTAGGCTCCAAGCCTCTCAAGTTTCCCAGAAGTCAGCCTACGACCGCCGTCACCAGGCCGTCGAATATACCCCAGGATCACTCGTCCTTCTCTGGACGCCCTCTCGCAGCGTCGGTCTCTCCGAGAAGCTCCTTTCGCACTACCGTGGCCCTTACCGTGTCGTGCGCCGTGTTACCGACGTGAACTATGAAATTGCTCCCCTTGAAACCTCGCCCTCGTCATCTGGCGCCACCACCGACATCGTCCACGTCTGTCGCCTTAAACCTTACCACGACGCTCATACGTCGCCGCCCTAACGCCGAGACGGCGTTTCAGCAGCCGGGGGTCCTGATGCGGGTAGACGACGACGACGAAGAGCGATGGCACGAGTGCGAAGAGTAGAAGACGACAACGAAGTTCGGACTGTGTTCTCGGTGTTCTCTATTTGTAAATATCTGTAAATATATTCTTTTCCGCAACAATATTTTTACACCGTGGACGAAAGATTAAATCAATACAGCGGAGGTAGAAGCAGCATAGATATCCATCCAGTGCAGAGATTTTTGCGCGCTAGACAATATATGTGCCCCATACAGAAGCGAGCCGTCGACAAACGCACTTAAGAATGAAACTTCCTGCAAAACCGCATTAAAGTGATATGGTCAGCAAAAGCTGAAGTCGTCACTAAGCTGCGAAGCAGTCTATAAGAATAATAATCATAATGATAATTTCTTTCACTATTACTTAAGGATGGAGGGGGTGAGAAAAAAAACATTTCCACTTGGCAAGGTTCGGAGCCAGTGGACAGGAAGCACTGGCATACGAAGCCATTTATGTTATTTTAAGACATAGGGTTGGGATTGGTTTCCTAGGGTTTAACGTCCGAAAGCGACTCAGGCCCTGTGGGAAGCCGTGATGAAAGGCTTCGGAAATTTTCATCACCTGGGCTTCTTTAACGTGCACTGATATCGCACAGTACACGGGCCTCTAGAATTTCGCTTCCATCGAAATTCGACCGTCGCGGCCGTCGCGCCTGGTATCATTCACAGCGCACCTCCATATTTTATTATGTAGTGAAAAAATAAACAATAACTGGAGGGAACGGTGAAGCTCCATATTACGATAAAACACGGCTGCGTTATTGAGATAATGTTCATGTATCCGGTACTGGTCACTCTCTACTTCACATTCATGAATCGCAGGGAGCCGTCATACCACTCCTGGCGCATTGGTGCAGCGGTTCAGCGATGTGCCACGGTCGTCATATGGCAGGTGCTGCCACCGCTGGGGCTTGCGAGAGCCAGGTTTCTCCTTACGAGCAATCGTTCGCGATTAATCAGTAATTGAACGGTCACCTGCAACAGTGGTCAACCTGTGGTGACGTCACAAGTTACCGGACCTTGGTAGCTCGCCTAGGTTGCTTCTCTGGAGATATTGGCGGGGAGTTTTCACTCACGCCCAACGTTACCAACGCCGATAGCGACGACGACTACGACGACGCTTGATTTTCTTTCACACGGTGGCGTTAGCTCTGTCGCGTTAAAAGAAAAAAACTTGAGGCGAAAGGCATCAGCATTACTTCAACACTATGGTGCAGGCAACACTGTGTATTTAAAAAAAATTATGTACGCTCGGTGCACCGATCAGACTGAAATGCGTAGCATCAGAATTACAAAACATGTGGCACACATTTCATTACATCCACCTTTAGAGAACACGTACCCCCTGTTTACGAACGCTGATTTGCTTAATATGTTAAGACGGTATTTCGAAAAACCCATCCACCATTGTTGGAGAAAGTTTGTTCATACTTAAAAATTTTAATGTAATGTATAAAAACCTGGTCATTTTGGTCAGATATGGTCAAAAAATGACCATAAATGGTCATGACCATAAATGGTCATTTTTTTCCGATGTGTAGCAAAATCTTCTTAATGATGTTTTCCATCGCTCGCATAGAGCAGTTGAGACTGCCTTAGGAAACCAACGGTGAACGTTCCTGACCATGGCAAAAATGTTAATAGCAAAAAAATGGAAGCATGTCAAAGGAATACCTGCAGACATATTGACAGTTATAGTGAAATTTTACGAGTAAAATATTTGAAAAAATTTTGTTTATAAACTCTCTCCCGTTCAAAATTCCTTTCATTCAAAAATTGTCATGCATGGGCTCAAGTTAACAGTATGAAAATATTAAAATCCGATTCACAAACGAACCTCCGGCCGTTTTGATAGTCCTACAAAGATGCTCTTATCCCAAAAAGTACATGCCATACGAGTGAGGTATCAAAACAATTCCTGCTCCAATGTCACTTTTATGACCGTATAAGTTAATGAACCGGTGGGATGGTATGCATTATGTACAGCGTATTACGGTTCGGAGAACTGCAGCGAATGAAGCACTTAAACGAACACAGTTTAGCGCCGTCTCATTTCTCTCTGACCGCAACCACAAACCATCGGGAACCGTCAACACAGCACAGATAGTTGTGTCGACGTCGCTGTCGTTGCCTCGTAAACGGCGTCGTCTTCGTGCGAAGCTTGAACGTTTGGTTTCTTTCGCTTGTAGTTCTTCGGGTGCATCTAGCATACGCCCCTAGAGCAGTGGCACATCGCTTAACCGCTGCGCCGCTGCTCTCCCAGGGATCTATGAATGTCAAGCAGAAAATGACCAATCCCTGATATAAGGCCACTACCCGATTAACTCTATCGCATCACGCCCCTAAGGAAGAACTTATAAGCCCGTTCCAGTTTTTCCTGGTAGTCGAGGTCCCGAAAAATTACCGCACATTTTTTTTTTCACACAATAGGTCAGGTAAGAGCAATTAACTTACTTGGAATACTGAAGTCACACGGAGTCCATACATGACAGGTAGGAAAATACGCGACGCCGCGAGGGCCACAGGAATGGCAATAACGCGATGCCATATGAAGTTGAACCCATAGGCGTAGAAGTGTCCAGCCACACCGACTATGGCGGTGGCCGACATCAGACTGGCCGCGATGGACGCGGCTAGGGGCAAAGCTCGCAAGGTGCGACTTCCAAGGAACACCTCCGCCGTCGTCTGAGCTGAGTTCCTCTTGTGCCGAACCGAGAGGTACAAGCCCAGTGCGAAGTTAAGTGCCATCAATGTGCCAAAGACCGCGTACTCAATGTGCGAAGCCATGGTTACTGCGGGAGCCAGGAACTTAGGGGATGGGGTGGACGCTTGCCAACTAAACTGGAGTAACCCGCCATGCAGGCACTGGATAAAGTAACTTGCTGCTAGGACTGAATGCGCAGGTGGCCTTGCTAAAAAATTTTTTTATTTCCATGACTGCACTTCCTGCCGCTACAAAGAGCTGCTTTTGCTGTCCAAAGTAGGATGCAGTACTTCATTTGAGCAGGGATAAAGTTTGGGGGAAAATAGAATACCCAACCCTAACGCCGCATATGTATCGATGCGCATGCAAACGTTTCTGGTCGCCATTAGGCTTCTCACGATCAATCTCATCCAAAACTATGAACAGCGCCTCTCTTTTTTTAGCATGAGGTTCCGCCAATAAGCAGCTCATTCGCCGCAACTCTACTTGGGCTGCCATGGGACTAGTGACACGGACGCACTGCACGGTACTTTACGCCGAAGCAAAAACCGGGCGCCGTGCGATATCAAGCAGATGTCCAGAAGCCACCTGCTTTGAGCGCCGCTGTTTGAGTGCACGCAAAAAAAAAAAAGAACAGATCATGGTGCTTAGTCCTGTACTACAAAGGGCTGCAAAGCCAAATAGTCAGTGACGTAAAATGTCGCAACCGTGCAGCAATAGAACACACAGGTTTCTTCATCTCCTGTTAACTAGTGAACAAAGCGCTACGTTAACACACGGAAAAAGTTCGGGGGGCACTTTGACTGTCTAAAGTGTATAGAGGCGAATGCGTTTTCCGCACCACTTTTACTGGCTCTTTGGCAGTGGTGACGTCACCACTCGATGACGTTCCACATCATTAATGACAAAGTGCTCTCTGATGAAAAATTACTAGTTATAGGCTAAATACTGATTAATGACTAAATGCTAATTAACTGCCTAATAATGACGCTTAAGCATCACCTTTAGGAGTGTAACGCGACAGCGTGTTGTAGCGCTACACGTTTGTGCGGGGCTTACCATCGTGGGCAGAGTCGCGCAGAGCCTGTTTGTCAGCAGTGACACCTTGATCTTGTAGTCTGCCTTGAGCAGAGTGATCGGGCGCCGCGCCTGTGGGTGAGATGCGAACGACTCTGGCCTGACTCCGACAGTCAGGAAGCTATTAACCGTGTCGAGCAGGGGGCGTTCTAGTACTTTGTAGAAGTTTGCGTAAAAGCTAATGGGGATACTGTCAGGGCAAGAGGCCGTGGAGGCGTTCATTTTCTTTAGCGCCACGTAGACCTCGTCCCGCGACGCCGGGGACGAGCTCTACCCAGTCTTATACTCCAGCAAATAATAAAAAAGCCTATTATTCCATTCGATAAATTTAATTGCTCTGGACGGGCAGTATATTAAAACTATTGTGAGACATTCCAGCGGCTAAAAAGACAGGGACGAAGGTAGACGAGACAGGACGAACGCCGGACTTCAACTGAGGTTTATTTCACAAACAGCGATAATATTGCCACCGTCCGACCAATCAGTGGCGCCGTACCGCGGCCGAACTGTTTAAGCAGGGACTTGACAAGCCTTGGTCATTCGAGGTGATCGAAGATCGTCTTCTTCCTCGCTGGAGCTGCCTGCTGGCTGGCACGCCCACCTCGTCTAATTAGAACCTGGGCTATTTCTTCACCCGTTTGTCGGTGACATATTTGGTGGAGCCGCTGGGTATCCCATGTACTCGGATTGCGAGGACACTCTCGACACCTGTTCTCCACGCGTGGACACAACACCCGTCCACAAAGCGAGCCGCCGTCTGCGAGGCCTACAACCGGAGTTGAGCCAACTGACAGCGCCGGTAAGGGCGGTAAGAGCAATGACCTCAACCGTGGCTAGCCAGACGACTCAGCATTCCGGGAATGCCCCGCCATTCGTCCTTCACGCACTTCGGTCGCCGCCGCCGTTCCACGGGGACAGGTTCGAGGACGTAGAAGACTGGTTGGCCAGCTTTGACCGAGTGGCGGGCTTCAACGAATGGGACGGCGAGCGCAAATTGCGCAATGTCTACTTTGCGCTGCAGGACTCAGCTAAAACATGGTTCGAAAAATCACGACGCCTCCTTTACCACCTGGGAAGTGTTTCGTCGAGAACTCCTAGCAACGTTTACCACCAACGAAAGAAAAGAAAAGGCTGAAATCGCTCTGCACTCGAGGTCCCAGCAGTCCAACGAGAGCGTCGCGATGTTCGTCGAGGACATGACGCGTCTGTTCAATCGGGCCGACCCTGCTATGCCAGAGGCGAAGAAGGTGCGCCACTTAATGCGCGGCGTAAAAGAACAGCTATTTGCCGGACTTGTCCGTGACCCACCAAGAACAGTGGCCGACTTCACAAGGGAGGCAACGAGTATCGAGCGCTCTCTGCAGGAACGGGGCGCGCACTACGGACGTGAGGCTACTGTAGCAGCCGCTTTCCAGTACACGCCTACGTCGCTGCCCGCCGAGGAGCTTCGGGAGCTTGTAAAAAGCGTTGTGCGCGAGGAATTGGCGAAACTTCGCTTGGAAGCTCCACAGGCCAGTGGCGCTGCCGTAACGGACGTAGTCCGTGACGAAATCCGACGAGCTGTGCAGCCGCCCCCAGCTCCACACCCGGCGCCCTCTGTTATGACGTACAGCGAGGCACTACGAAGTCCTGGGCCAGCGATGCAAGCCTTTTCCCCCGTCGTTCCCATGCCAGTGCCATCACTGCAGTGCCCGAGCGCAGCAGTACCATCTGTGCCGCAGGAGTACAGGCCCCGCATGAGCAAAGCGCACGTGTGGCGTACGCCAAACAATCGGCCGCTCTGTTACCACTGCGGGGAGCCCGGCCACATCCTACGCCACTGCCCCTACCGCAGAATGGGTTTAAGAGGGTTTTCACCTGACGCACCTCGACCGCGCTACGCTGAAAAACCACGGGATATCGAGCTGTACCTGGCTGATAACGTGCAGTCCTCGACACCGCAGCGGCGCCAGTCCAGATCGCCATCCCCAAGGCGGTTCTCTTCGCCCGGCCGCCCATCGACCTCTGGCCAGTTCAGAGGTGCGTCCCCTCGTCGGGAAAACTTGGAGCCCAATCCGCATGCGTGGACGCTCTGAAAAGCTTCTGCGCCGATATTTCAGTCCCTACAAAGTACTCCGCCAATTAAGTGAGGTGAACTATGAGGTCCTTCCCCAAGGAACAGTTCGCTCCTCCAGACGGCCGACCTCCGAAGTTGTTCATGTCGCACGGATGAAGCCATACCACGCCCGCTAGCGCTTCAGGCATGTCTACACCTGCCGCCGGACACATGGAGCGTCCCTTCTCTTCGTGCTGCCCATTGCTGCGGCACCGAGTCGGTGCCCTTCAGAGAGGGGGAGCAATGCCACCGTCCGACCAATCAGTGGCGCCGTACCGCGGCCGAACTGTTTAAGCAGGGAATTGCCAAGCCTTGGACATTCGAGGTGATCGAAGATCGTCTTCTTCCTCGCTCGAGCTGCCTGCTGGCTGGCACGCCCACCTCGTCTAATTAGAACCTGGGCTATTTCTTCACCCGTTTTTCGGTGACAATATACAAAAGGGGGCGCAAGGAAAAGTAATCCGTGACAAGATTAACCCATAATCAAAAAATGCAGAAGGCTCCTTTGCCATGCCACTCACCCACTAGCCCAACTTTCTACGCTTAATGACAGTATATTAAAAAAAGTGCAATCGAAACTGTGACTGGGAATCTCCTCTCACCGGCAATTTCTTCCATATTGAATGCTCGCGTGACGAGAAAGGGCATACACGGAGCACTGTCGTCTGCTATTGCTGCTGCAAAGCACGCAACGACGTCTCTTGTCCCTTGTACTGTCGTGTCTTATCTAAGTAGCAGTTCTCCCTCACGTATGAGTGACTGGTGGCGCAAAAGCGGTAAGAGTAACGTAGATCACGTCGCTATAGTTAGGGTCCGGTCACACTACGCAGGTGAGACACCCATCGACTGTTGGTAGGCTGGTGGGTATGCAGATGCACCGGTCTCTCATACTAGACCGACACCGACGCCAGCACGACATACGACCGTGTATTGTAGTAGTCTAAAGAGTGAGCATATTGGGAAACCTCACGTTATCCAAGGACTTCATTCGCGACGGGGCTGCTCATCGCATGACGCCGTCGCTATGGCTTCTGCAGCCAAGCGAAACTGTGCTTGTGTTTGTCTTATCCTTATAGAAGCAAAGCAATACGAGCGGCAGCATTTCATACCTTCCCACCAATCAATGATGCACTTTTGCAAGATTCTTAAATTTTAGTCTACGGCGGACCATTGACCACTTTCGTGACGAGGCCTACAAAGTCCGTGGGGTTCGTGTATGCCATTTCGGCGAGTCGGGAGAGAAAACTCGCAAGTTTTCGTGCAAGTAAATGGCCGTCGACCGTTGTTTTCGCTAGAGTGAATTCAAAGCAACGATTGTTCGCATTGTTGCTTTGAATTCGCAATACGGGCAAAGTTCCGATGCCACCAAGTCTGCAGAGCAGTGCTTAAGCCAGCCGGCAGCAGTCATCGGCATCGACTGTAGACAACGATGTTTGAAATGGTCACCAAATTTATTTAGGATAAAGCAATTTTAAATGAAATATTGGTGGCAGAAGAGGAAGGAGACGCAATTGGCGCAAAGCGGCGGTCCTGCGCGAATCGTCTCCCAGCTAGGCAATCACATCATGAGTGCTTATGGCGGAGTTATCGTAGTGAGTAAAGAAGTAAAACTACAACATGTGAGCAAGAAAACATATTATTTAAGGTAAAGAGAGCCGCCCTTGGCTTTTATGCTGTGAAAATGAGCAGTCATGTAAACACAGCAATGTAAAGAGCCTCAGCGTGGGGATGCCGTTTTCGTAATCGGGGCGTTCCTGGTGCGCAGGGAAGCTGCTGAAAAGAGTACTATTATTTTTAACCACTCATTTAGCGAATACATCGAGTAATTTGCCCAACAAGCAGCATGAATAAAGCGAGCAGTACGTATGTAGCCTAAGCAGCCGGACTACGTCGAGCTGCGCCGGAGAGAAATGAAGACAGCGGCTTTTGTCGGTGCGAGCTGTGAAACATTCGAGACGCATTCGGCTTTGTCAAGGCTTTGTTTTTCAAAAGCGCTCTACCAGCTGAAAAGAATGTATGTTCAACTAAACCACGTACACAAACGTGCATTCATCAGTTCTCTCTGCTCCTTTCGTGCCCTAATCTTTACTTTAGTGCCGCCTGGTGCTAATTTCAGTTCTTTTATGGAGAAGAGGAATCGCGGGAAGAATTTGTCAGTCGGCGACGGAACGCCACCTCCAGACGCTTTACAGCGCGCGCACGTCGGCGAAGACAGACACGGCAGGTGCAGCTTTTCACATGCGGGTGCCCTGTCACTTCATTTCAATTGTATATTTCCCCATAAATTACATTTGAAGGAACATGGAAAAGCTGCGCGGGGCTGCTTAAAGTACACACCATGCCAGGTTACACATGGCAGCAGTGGCAAACAGACGTATGTTACTTGCAGGAACAGACTCGTAGATGCAGTAAGGAATACAAATTATTTTAGGACCAGAATGGCCACAATATTCTTTCACTACACGCAGGAACAACAACAAATTAAAGCATACTGTGTCGCTTAGCATATGATAAGGAAACAGTTATATAAAGAAAGAAGCCGGGCAGCCATCCATCGAAAAACAAGCATGTTCATTCATACAGGCCCATGCACCGGATGCAAACAGCAGATAATTTCCTGAAAATGATTCTTCTGAGACGTTTTTAAGGTGTTGATGACTAAACAAAGACCACACCCATAACATACAAATAATGTGGTTCTAATGTTAACAAGAGCGCACGCCCCCATCGATATCTGTTTCCTCCTCAATCAGAAGACGTGCGCCACGAACCAACCGACTTTCATAAGGATCACTTCACAAGCTTACTATGCTCAAAGCATTCCAAAACGAAAACCCGGCAACTAAAAAAAAAGTTTTCAAGCGACCGCTGTCTGCGGCGTGCATGCAAGCACCCCAACACAGGGAGGGAACAGCGCGTAACAGACGACGAGGGGCGAGTCTGTCCCTGAGACTTCAGCGATCATAGCTTGCCAAACCAACGAAATGTTCGCAAACGAAACGAAAAAAAAATGCTTTACAAAAATTGCAGAGACTGTATACAACATTCGAGTACAGTGTGACAGCAGGCCAAACGAGCAGGGATATGTGGCACGCAGCTGGTACGCCTTCCATGCTACGAGGTCGCTACGGAAGCACGCCGCAATTCTGCTGCCGTCTGAGCGCGGGACCCGGTAGCGTATTGCCAAGCCATATTCAGTAGGCGCACTCTAGCAGACATGGAGGAAAGAAAACTCAGGAGAGGCCCTCGCCATCTGAGGTGCACGCCATCTGCACGCCAGGAAGTGTGCCGGAAGTCATGGGCTTTCGTAAGGACTACTAAGACTCTGGCCGACGCCGCAGCCAATACCAACGCTGGACGCAGTGACGTCGTCTGCTGCAATGCGTGCTGCGCACGCGCAAGCCACTTCTCTGTCCTTATTTTATTTCCCTTCTTGATCCTCGCCCTCTCACAGAGGCCAAGATCCTCGGTCCGTGGCCACAACAGTCGACTGCCATCAAGGCTTACAAGGCACTGCTTTGTATTTTGAGAAAGACTGCCTTGATTGACAGATTGTGACGGTTTCCCTTTCGTTCTCTCTTCCCTCTTTAATCCCCTGATTCCCTTTCTGGATAACATCCCTGCCTTCCCCTATTTATCTATCCCTTCCCAGCAAAGCCCGATTTCGGTGACCTCCTCGGCGGTAACAATTACCAGGCTGAGCTCTACCCCTGCCTTTCCCCACTGCCTAGCGACCCCTCCTCCAAGAAAAATAATCACAATTACGCAAGCGCGCTGAGACGGCAACCAAGGGGGGGGGGGGGGGGGTCTCTGAGTTTATAGAGGCTGTAATGCAAGGAAGTGGCCATGTTCCTTCTTTAACCAGCTTAATTCATTTTGTACAAGAACAATCTGTGCCAGGATGCAAGTCGCCAAGCACTGACAATGATTTTGGCACCAGAAAAAGAATTGCCTTGGCAACCAGGAAATGTGTGAGCAGGAGGAGTCGGTGCGCCTTGCTGTTCATGGGTTAACAAAAAACTCTCTGCACACACTACGACAAGCAGTATGATGCCATTTCCAGTGCATAACAAAGATATACGATGCAGGCAGTACTTGCATTATCCATTCAAATCCGAAACGTTTAGCAGTCCTTGCACTCTGCATAATGTGCTACAAGAATACGTGCGACAATGGCCTCTGTGTATGTTCACTCTGTCTACGGTTTCCATATCTACAGTGCGTTAAAAGGCACAAGATGAGAGGAAACATGAGGACAAATCGCGCTGAGATATGGAAGATCGTCACCAACTCGCCAAACAAATTACCTTTTTGTCCATGGTCTCATAGCCGAGTTTACGAGAATAGGGTCTTACCGATAAGCGCATATTCACTGCATACTGGCTCAAATACTCAGCCGTTAATGTGGTTCACAATGTAACGTGGACTCACTAATCTGGTTTAGCAAAACGTTCAGTTGGGCGAGTTGGTAGATATTCATGATTTCATGATTCATGAATCATAAATCATTGGGCGAGTTGGTAAATATTCATGATTCATGATTCATGATTCATAATTGGTTTTTTTGTGTTGTTGAAGAAACAATCAAAGGGAAGACCCTTTGATTGTTTCTTCATATAAGAAGGTTTCAGTGAATAAACCTTTTAGTTGCGAGTCAGCGCTCGTCCTGTGTCCCTTCTTTTCTTGTCCCTTGTAGTTCGCGCTGTTCAAATCATGAATCACCTATTAATCCTTTTACACCTACCCAACCTAGGATATTCACAGTATAACATGTCCTTAGCAACACCTTCTTCCATGTTACTTGCATTCAAGACCCTTTGCAGTATCAGCATGGTGTTCTAATGCCCCATGGCACAAATCTAATTTTTCTAAGATCCTGGAATGAATTTAGAGCGGTTGTTTGGCTATGGAGTTTAACGACCCAAAGCAACTCAGGCTATGAGGGACGCCATAGTGAAGGGCTCCGGAAATTTCTCTCTTGGTGTTCTTCAAAGTGCAATGACATCGCACAGTACACGGGCCTCTACCGGCACGGCTGGGATCGAACCCGCGTCTTTCGGATCAGCAGCCGAGCACCGTAACCACTCATCCACCACGGCGGCCGATTTCAAACTTGAGCAGCTTGCTTTATTCTCTGAAACTATTGTTCAAGCTCCAGTGTCACAGCGCTAAAAGAGAATACTGAAGTTTCTTCGCTACATGCAAGAAAACTACAGATTTTTTCACCTTTTACCGTCACGTAACGAACTATGACTATTGTGCCTTCTGCAAAAGCTGCAAAAGCACTGTTGTGCCGTTGTAGTTAGCTTATGCGACTGCATTTAGTGATCCATTTGTTTTTGCCACGAAAGGCTGTAATGGTCTTCACCTTCCAAGGCAATGTTTACTAAACTCTGTTCTTTTGAACAGGTCACTGCAGGAATGAATCCGTGCAGTAAATAACAATGGGAGTCCAATGCTTTTGAGGAATCACTGAGTGTGAAGAACGTTTGTAATAACTGAATAATTGCTCTTTAGAATCCAGCCAAGCGCAGCCATACGGCAACAAAAGAATAAAAGCAGGTTGCACAGAAACTTTGTAGATAAAGGAAAGTTTGCCCTGGTCTCGGGTTCGAGCCCGGGACCACTGCCTCACTAAGGTAGTCGCTCTACCAACCAAGCAAACCAGGACGGCTGCCATATGATGGGGCCAGCTCGAAGTGGGAGCGGTGCTGGTCCAATAATTTCAGAGAATCCCTTCAGATGAAAATGATCTGTTATAACGAAGTTTTCCTCATTAGCAACCACTCATGCGCAGTCATATGATTACAAAAAAAAAGCAGCAAAATTTTTCTTTGTAGCTCTGTGGCTGCGCATGAGTGCTCAAGCAGTATTTATTTACTCCCTTAGTAAATAGCGAATTCATCAAGCTCCTACTTTCCCCACCATGTCAAAGATCGTCGCTCCAGCATTGCCATGTAGGCCCGTTGAGGTATAATAAATATTAAAATAAATTGTTCCAATACATTGCTTAGTCACTGGCTAGCATTGGCAAACCAATACAATCTTCTCTTATGCATGATGTGTTCATCGAGAACTTTCCTCGTAATATGCTTCAAGTAATATCAGGGCATATTTGCACAACAGTTGCATTTAGGCTAATTTGCACACGGTGCATAACCTGGGCCTACCTGGTTGAATTCCTGCAATAAAAAGCAATGCATTATTTTTCCTATTTGTGTCAGTCCCTCCTCTGTGCTTGTCTCTTTAGCTAAGCAACGCATAGCCTTCCTAACAAGGCTCGTTGAGAATTCTACTATTATGGGTATACATGTGGATATGCAGGTACTCTTAACCGGGCTGTTGGTTCACCTTAAAGGGCGACTGACCACCCTCTGGTCGAAAGCGTAGTTACAGCCATCGCAATCAACAACTTCGCCATGCTCCTGTCTTTCCGTTCCCTCCTCGAGATTTTTCTCTCTCGCTCCTCATCGAGTACACTCCGCAAGGAAAAAGCACTCTTCTTCCTCCGATGCTAGCGGGAGGCGTGGTGTTCGGTGGAGTGCGTCACATGTCTACGTCATGGCCCCGCCTTGAAAAGAATTTTTTCCCTGGTTTTGCTACCCGGTCTATTTGAAGGGCGGGGGGCGAGGAGAGCGGCGGGTCTCCCAAAGCCCTCTCTATTCTGCTCTTTGGGTCCCCTCGCGGTGTTTCGTCGTGTTTTTTCTCCTTTGTCCTTCCTGTCCACTGTTGCTTGGGTCGTGGACGTAGTTGTCCGGAGCGAAGTGTCTTCCGCAAACCACCACATTCTTTACCGTTGTGTCAGGAAGGCCGATGCATTAATCTCCTGATAATCTCCTGGAAATCTGTGGCGGATCGTGGTTCGACTCCAGTCACTGCGTGCACATCCAACGATGAAACAGCGTCGTTGCATTTTCTCCGCGCACTGAACGATCGAGAGGCGCGATCGGCTCGACCGCCTAAACTTGTTAGCCAGCGCATCCTTTCATACATCTGTTTGTCAACCCTAGTTAGCGAGCCACCTTTTCATTTTTTAGGCCTCCACAGCGTTTCATGACCGGAGGGGCGGGAGTTGGTTTGTTTCGAAACACGGTGAAGCGCCGACCCGGCAACCGCCCGTTTGCTTTTGTCCGTGTGTGTTTATGTGCTCCTTGTGTTTGTGTCTTTTCTCCGCTCCTAAGCTCATGCCGTTCAACAGAGCCAAGGCGTAGGCAAGATGCACGAAGGAAAAGCGGTGTACGTGCGGAGCGGTCGAGTGTGCGAGCGAAAGGCTTTACTACACACGACACCGCATACGCACAAGTAACTAAAACCTTGTTTTGCAGGAAAAGAAAACTGAGAAGGGAGTGCGCATGCAGAGGGCTATCTCGTGACCTAATCACGGCGGGGAGAACCGACTCTCTCAGTTTTACTATTTTTTATTTTCTATGACTAGGGTTCAAGGCTGTCGCCCGACGCCCTCCCCTCAGTGTTTTTTTTCCTTCATGCAGGTTTGTTGGCATGTGCCAAAACGGAAGGCGCTAAAGAAAGCGTTGCGCAGACGACGCGACGCCCCGGCTACGTCCAACCTTCTCCCGTCAGTCATAACGACGCACCAATGGAATGCCTTTAGCGAAAATGACCCGTATGACGTCAAACAAGCCAGAGTAGAGGGCGCGGACTTTTGCTTGTTTAAGGAAAGAACGAGCGGGCTTTGATTCAAATTTTTACAGCTTTTCGGGGCGCGCATGGCTCTAGTATTTTGCAGAGGTTATTTTCGATGCCTCATCTATGCAGTGGGCTTGCTTTTAAAAAAATGTTCTGACCCTGGGCAGTTGCCCTAAAAAGCCAGAATTCGTCAACCTCAATTTGCAGCAGAAATATTCCAGTAAAAGACACAAGCCATCACTGTACCTGTTTTTCGACAGCATTCCTGTGCCGAATTTCACCTTGGTCTTTTCCAAGTTTCTGATGCCTATCGATGCCTCACTTAATTTATTTCCTTGAAAATCAGACTACCCGTGAAATTGATGTATTTTGCTGAAGATGTTGGTAAATAGCAACTCAAATGTTCTACGTACGTTAAAGGGAAAAAAACCTCCGTAACGGTAATGTTTTGCACTGCTCACTTTTGTTTGCTAATTTGAGAATCGAGGTATATCCACGAAATAGTGTGCAACTTAACGTCCGCCGGCCTGACTTCAGGTGGCAAAGTGGCAATTCGCGTGAGGTGAAACGTGGAGAAAGGAGCTGGTTCCAAAGCGAACCGCTTCATGCATATTCCTTGTTGGTCACCGTTACAATCGGTCATACTGTACTACACTTTAATGATCACCGAAAACAACTCTTAAAGGTTGCTTTAATGTTGTATCCGAGAGCATAGACAGGTAAGCCTGTCGAATACCTAAATGGCTAAAAAAATTATTTCATTTTATTTGGCGAAATTGTAGCTCTCGAAACAGAAATCCAATTTTTACAAGTTGTCCCTGAAATGATAGGGTTTGCTTGAGATAATCAGAAATTATGGTCATCGTATTATGTTTCTCTGACGATAAGAAGTGTTCTTTCCCAGCATAAGCCAGGAGCCATCACTAGGTAAACTCTGCAATATATTCCTTACATTTGATCTACCTATGTTCTAGTTTACTATATCTAAAATCTCATTATGCTGACTTTAATGAGTATGGGATGTGTAGACTTTTATACAATACATACTGGGCGCCTACTACATTTTGCACGCACAGGGACAATTGAGGATCCTTTGGAGTTATACAGATTATACGACAGCTTGTTCTGTACATGTTGACAAAGACTCGCCTTCGGCAGAACGTCCCACACTTGTTTAGGGCTTGAGCAACTGCAAAGTGAGCTCAGGAAAGACCGCTAGAAGAGGGCTGATGTTCTGGTGTGACTGTGGAGAATAAAGCCATGCACCTTAACCGAATGATGCATGGCTCGGCCCCTTTGCAGCCGCAGAGGTTTATTTCTATTTCGGCATTTATAATGGAATGAAAAACACAACAAACATTAATCAGTCCTGTTGCATTCTCATCGCTCTGTTAAATGCAGAACTGCTTAGTTACTACTGATTGTACACGTGCTAAATGGTTAGAAACGTGATAATTTTCTCCCGTGGATTTCCACTCGTGATTGACAGCAGAGTGCTAAAATGTGAATTTTTAATGCAAGCACACTTCGGATCAACATTCAGTATGGAGGATATCATGTAGAGATTGCGAAACCGGTTGGCAGCTCTGCAATCCAAGAACGTCAAGTTTCACGAAGAAGTGTGCAAAAATTATGCATGATGGTAAGTTCCAGCAAACGACGGCAGCGCAACGAACTAGACCTCAGCTCCAGAGCACTGCATAAAAGTAAACGAACAGCTTTCAATACCGCCATGGCCTTCGCTGCAAATAGGAACCAGCTTGGGGGGATCGCGTTACACGGTTGAGCGAAGGCTATGTGCGCAAGCTGCACTCGGAAAGCGGAAACAGCTGTTCTCACCAGCTGGTGGCCATAGAATGGCTCTACCGCAAACGGTCGCCGTAAATGCGGTCTGCTTTCATGTCGTACGAAAGGAAATTCAACAATTGCCGAATGTGGACGGCCGTCTTTTAGGAAAACTACAAAAATTAGGCGTCGTTGATTTATTTCGTGTCGCACCGAAGATTTACTAAGATCTAATTGACATATGTAATCACGTGGACAAATATTTTGCGTCCACTAAAGACCTAAAGACAATGATTTACACGAAACCATCAAAATGCGAGCAAAGGATTATGTGTCCATATATAGTGTCAGGCAAATGCCTTGCTTTATACGGCCAATTATACGCATGTGACTAAATACGACTCGGCTCAAGTATTGATATATGCGGTTATGCACAGACACCATCCTATTTGAGCATTTTCAGATATATAACCACAGGGATGGGAACAGACATGCTTATATATTGCCCATATTTATATAAACATGCGTATGTAACCTCCTACCCAGTGTTGCCGAATCTTGGGAAATTTTTCATATCGTGGGAAAAGCAAGCGATAAAAACAAAAAAGGAACATTTATTTTTAGCCCATTGGAAATGTGGGAAATTTTCGGTGTCACTGAAAACTGCTGTTCCAAGTGTGTTTTCTCAAGAAGATATTTGCACAGTGAAAAGCCTTTCTACGTGGCGGCCTGACCAGTCTTTGGAGCAGATATTTAGCCTGTCTTGTTTTTCCTGCCCAGCCTTGGCTGCAGAACCACAGAAAGCTGTCCGGGAGTACAATTAATAGCGGGCGCGGCAGGGATACAATGCACAAAAGGCCGGGGTGGGACGTCAATTGCCGCATTCTCTTTGGGGAATGTGGGGAGGGGACAGCTTTCTGATTTTCCCATAGCAAATCTCTCCTCGCACACACTGATTCCAAGAATTCACTCAGATACCTTCACAACTTTTTTTGGCAGTGCAGCAGGGCTTTTGTCCTCGCATGGGAAGTGGGTTGATCGTTGTTAGGCTAGGGGGTGCGGAGAGGTGAAGGAGGTAATTTCGAGAGGAGGTGCGGGGTCGCTAGATCATTCCCTACGACACGGAGACAAATGCCCGCAGCACCAGGATTTCCATGGAGGATATACCAAAGACGCCCATCATCTGTAAGTTCTGAGAGCATGAGAAGGCGAGGCCCCTCCGCTTCGGCTCGTTCAACCTCATTTCTCACCCTTTTTCGTCCTTGCCCACAAGGCACAGGTGACATACGATGACTGCTGGCTTTTGTCATGTAACTTCGTTGTAGCTGCTAAACGCCAGCATCATGAACTTGCAAAAACGTGTAGACTTCGTCGCTGTGATTAGAGCACTGCGAATACGTTTCTCACGCATCAGTGCTTGGATCGGTCCTAGGTACCTCTGCAACATGTCATGAGAAAGTGCGTCGCTTATACACGCTGCGAGATATTTTTCGGGCAGGCAGAAAAATAAACCATTTGTTTGAATCTCCTAAATGCAAGTCGCACCTGCGGCAATCTTATCGTACCGAAGCGACGATGTTCATAAGATAAAGTGCCGCAAAAGAGGATTTTGTCGGAGTGTAGCGCCGGCCACTAGCGTTCTTATGGTAACGCCTTGTCTGCAGAAAAAGCTTTGCTTTGGAGGAGGAATCCGCTTCAAAAAGCTCTGTGATTTTTATAATTCATGGGCTTTTTATATAATTTTATCGGACTGATTTTTTCTATTGATTTTCTTGGCTGCATTCATTTTAAAGTTATTCTGTCTGAAAAAGAGCTATTTTGTGGAAAAAACGAGAAAGTTTGAGCTCACAATTGGGAAACTCCAACTGACCAATGCCGCAACACTGCTCCTACCTGCTACTGATATATAGGATTTCGGGGAAATATGCCACATATGGGCTATATTTACAGGAAGTCTCTTATGTGGCATTACAGCTACCGATACAAAGAGAAATCGGCAGACCGGAATATACGACTTTCCTTGCAGTGTTGCCTCGCGTCACTCCGCGGCCTCGTGGTCCCGCATCGCCTTGACACAGAACAACGCCCAGAGAATAGCCTAGGTGGCGGTGAGCTACATAGGTCACTTGACCCTGTGATGTCATCTCAACCTGCCCACCGTGGCAAGTGGGTGACAATTTAAGTAAGGACTACTCGCGAGATGTTGCTGAAAGACAGCAGCATCGATCGCACAAATCGTACAACACAGCAACCGATGGGGTTTGTGAGATCGAAGCTGCTCTCTTCAATGTGTTGGGGCAGTCTCAGGTTGTTTCTGAGACTGCAATCCCAAATTGGAATTTTGGCGAGGTGAAAATACAACATATCAAATCATAAATGCAGGACCCACTACAAACCAAAGACAAATTGCACTGCTTCAAATCAGAACACAATCAACACTTCTGTTCAATAAGAAGCAGCGCGAAAGAAAAGATTGACATGTTTCAGCTTGTAGCCAAACTAATCTATATGAGCGCCAAATAAAGACAAGGAAGTTTGATTTATCTCAGATTGTGGTCCTATAAAAAAGCCAATATTTAAAAAAAATTATGGCCTAATGCGAAATGGTGTCATTGCTATTTGATGTCTCCTCCTAGTGGCATATCCGGACAAAAGTGTAGTTGTATTGTTGACCTTTGACGTTGTAGTCTCCATTTACTAGCAGATACATAAACTTTAGTAGAGGCACTTAATTACAATGTGTTAGGACAGGCACGTTGATCCCTTTTAAAAGTTGTGTTGGTGAAATGAGGGAGAAGTTATTGCAACTAAATCGAGGAACCTTGTAAGCACCACTTCGGGATTTTTGATGTTAGTTTTAGTAAAGAAGTTCTAGATAATGACTGCATAATTTAGCACTGGTCGTAGACTTTTTTATATGCTAGCTAGCGAACGGGACACGTGGACAGTGTTTAGGCGGTCCTGGGAGAAAATATTTTTCGATATGAATTAAAATTTGCAGGTTTAAAACCTCAAGTAGTCTTTGCACGAACACAACCTGTGGGGCTTGAAAACGAAAACGATGCCAGTGGACGCCAAAAAAGGAGGTCGGCTGGCAACAGAAAATGGTTTGCGAACGGCAAAAACGAAATTCATAGATTTAGAGGTAAGTCTGCACTGTTAGAAAGCGAAGTCGGTATAAGAGAGGGTGAATGCGGGCTTCAAGATACAGCACATTGGTAGCCACAAATTTGGGGACGCCAAGGCACACCCGAAGGGCCTCCCTCTCCCAAAAGATGAGAGGACGAAGTTTGCTGTAGCCGAGCCTAAAACCCACAGTGGGACAAATCTTAAAATGGGTCTGATATAAATTATATAAACCCTTAGTAGCGCATCCCTCCGCACACCGTACCTGTGACTACATAACCTACGTAACATACCTACTGTACGATCCCTTTTGACAGCGACATGATCAATGGAGGCCACCAGATGCGTTTGTCGTCATATATGGCCCCTAGGTATTTTAGAGATTGAACTTCAGGTGTTGGTTGAAATTTACATGTAAGAGAGACCGCAACAGGATCCTGTAGAGGAAAAACAAGGATGGCGCACTTCTTAACATTTAACGTCAGGTGTAAACTCCTCAACCAGTGCTCGAGAGTACTTAAATATGATTGCAATTGATCATAGAGAGAATATATATCAGGCGCAGTCGCAAAAAACGCAATGTCGTCCGCATAGACGTAAGTGGGAACATTGTGATGGATGTAGAGGATTGGAACTCTGCAGAATATTAAAGAGCCCATGTTAAATGACAGCTCTTTGCGGAACACCTCTCGTCTGTTTGTCCCTCTCGGAATGAACACCATTATGGATGCAGAAGAATTCCCTGTTATAGAGAAATGCAGATATCGAAGCAACTAAATATTCTGGAAACTGAAGGCACTGTTACCAATGTATTAGGATAGAATGCTCTATACTATCGTAAATTTAAGAGACGTCCAGTGTAACGAAAACAGCGTACAGGCGTTGACGACGATCAAGTAGAATACGACTCTCAAGATCTACATGTGCACTCCATATGGAACATCGTGGCCTGCAGCCGTGTTTACACGCGCTGAGAATAGTTCTGCGGTCCACGAAGGCAGAAACCCGAATAAGTAACACTCTTTCGATTAATTTTACCACGTTTAATGTTAAAGGAATAGGCCTAATACTTTGCAGTTCATAGCCACCACCCTAGATTTTAAGTGAAGGGAACACCTTGGCCAGCTTACACTCAGAACGGATCCAAGCGTGTTTGATAGAATAGTCGACCAGGTGTAACAAGGAGTCGGGAGACGCCTCAGATAGAATCTTGAGTATCTTTGAAGTGACACCATCAGAACCGGGAGCACCAGCTGGCAATCTCTGAACAACTTCAGAAAGCTCCGACAGATTAACTTTATAGAAATAATTATTTGACATCACTGGTGCAAACAACATGGGACGTAACGGTAGTAGAGATGAGAACCATTTATACAGGCCCGTGGCAATTGATTTCAACCGCTCGAAACCTTCTTAAGGTCACATAAATAAGAATTGTAAATTACGAGAGAAAAGGACCTGTTTTCTAAACCGTAGAAAGCCAAATAGTGCACATATATTTGTCTTTCGCGCTAGAAACTGTGCGTTTAAAGGTGGCTGCTATGAATTTAAAATCATTCCAGTTATTTTGGCAATGGCTATAAAAAAGCTTTTTCATGCTGCCTTCCTCCGCCTGTATTCTCTCTTACAGTCCGCATTCCGCCAATGATTTGAGGAATGTATGGCCGCACCAGGAACTCCGACTTTGTAGGAAGGGAGTTATTACTCATTGACATCCGCCAGAGCGCAGCCATACGGCTACAAAGGAAAGCTATACAGCTTTTTCAGAAACTTCGTAGTTAAAGAGAAATTCGTCCTCGTCAGGGGTTCGAACCCGGGACAACCGCTTCACCGGAGCAGTCGCTCTACCAACTTAGCTAACCGGCACGGCAAGCTTATGGTAGGGCGTGGTTGTCAATGAGTAATAACTCCCTTCTTACAAATCTACTCCACCTTGGGGGATTCCCCTAAAACATTTGACAAACTCCGACTTTGTACGGCAATCCTCTGTAGCCAGCCATATGCATGTTGAATGGTGGTCCTCGGCGGTGTTAGAAACGGACGCAAGACCAGAGCATAACGTCGTCTGAAATTTGTCATAATATATATGCGACCGCCACGGACAAGACGCAAGAGTTACAGGACATATGATATCAAAATGAATAGGTATATAGTCACTCGAGGTGCCGAAATCAACAGTCGACCAATTTGCTACGCCAATTCCAGGTATGGTGAATGTACGATCTAAAACAGATTTTGTCTGAGCCCGAAGGTAAGTGGCCGATCCTGAATTTGTACACGTAAGACTGTTATTAGAAACCCACTCTCAAAGGTGCTTCCCAAATAGATTTGTCCGATAGCCCCACGACACATGGTGTGAACTGAAATCGCTAGCGATGAGAACTGGGTTTCGACAGATAGCGAGTAAGAAGTCCGACCGTCTACTATCCTGTACTCCGTAGAGGAAATAAACATTTATTAAGGAAAATGGAGAGCACCCAGGAAGAACCAAGCCTAATACCAATATTTCACAGTCAGAGGGCATTTGCTCACAAGATACCTTAGCCTTGTGGGAACATTTCGAAGAAGCTATAGTTAGCAAACCCCCTACTCGTGACTGGCGATTTCGAAGAAATGAACGCTAATTTTTAAATTGAAAATGTTTGTCTGTTGAAAGCCACGTTGCTTGAAGAATTTTATCATCCAGATTAAGCTGGGGAGAAAATTCAATGTAAATCTGTTGAAGCTGTAAGATAGAGCGACAGTTCCGCTGTAAAACTCACAGCAACGCTATGGTTGCGAAAGCCAAGCAGTAGCAACTGCCTGCTCTAAATTGGTGTCTTTAGTCTCGAAGCCGAGCTTCTTCTTTGGTTTGGCCTGCAGACGCGGAGAAGTAGACGAATTAGAAAGCGGGGACCAGCTGCGCTTGAGAACCCGCGCAGAGGACTCTGTCATCTCAGAATCACAGATGATTCCAGCCTCTCTTGAAGTACCCGAGACAAGTACAGTGCTGGGGGTAGTAGTTTGTTCCTGGGGCTGAGATGCTTCAGATAGTTTAGAACAGGTAAGAGGAGAGGTAATTACTGTCTAGAGAGAGGCCAACCGGCCTGCAAAGCATTAGTAAGCTGATTGGCGAGGATGGTAGTAAGGCATTCCAAAACACTTGCAACAATCATCTCAAACATTTTAGTCATGGAAGCCTACACAGCAGACGCAATTGCCTGAGACAACGTCGAGTCTAACATTACTCCTTGACGAACGGTCACACCTGCACAACCGTAGTCCCATTCCTTCACCTCTAATATAGCGTTTCGGTGCGAACAGCGTTTTCCGTCGATAATTTCAAGAATTTGAATTTCCTGCGCTGGAGAGAGACAATTGGAGGAGTTAGCAGCGTGGGCCCTACCGCAAAGGCAGCACTTCTCGTTCTGCTCTGAGCAGGTGTTCGTTGCGTGACCATTTCTACAGTTACAACAGCTCAAGGTGGATTTGCAACCACCGGCGCTATGGCCATAGCGCCAGCAGTTGTTGCACTGCAGAGGCCTAGACAATAGTTGTTCTACCCAAAAAATTAGAGGCTATGCCTCAATTTCAGTGGGGCAGGAAGTGCCGGCATAGCTGGCAATCACAGATTCTGTAGGAATCCGCACGTTGCGAACATCCCCGCTACAGCGGTGCACAGCAACGACACCTGCGGCGGAAAGAAGATCAAGAGTCTCTGCAGGAGTCAGGTAAGAGTCGACGCCTCGAACAATGCCTTTCGTGCAAGCCCGATGTGGGGGGATAAAGGAGCTTACCCGAAGTGACGTAAAGGATTAGGAAGCTAGATTCCTGACACAGGCGATACCTGAAGATCTGCAGAGAATCCCGCCGCGGGCAAACTGGCGGACATCAGAGATCGTCTCATAATAAAAGGTGGCTGACTGGAGCGGAGCCCGAACAACTCCAGGATTACTCATCTTGATAGCACTACCATTCTTAGGCACCAGCGCAACAGGAATGCTGCTCACGCGACTGCGCAAAAAAGCCTCCAAGGGCAGGATATCAGGAGGAGCTGCCCTGCCCTGGAGACTAGGTAGACATTCCCTGGGCATACTGCCTCACCGTGTGCTTGATGCCCACAAAACAACAAGCGCAAAGGCGCAGGAAGAAAAGGCCACAACCAACACCCGAAACTCAACCGATTGTTAAATTGGTAAATTGGTTCTTGAGGAAAGGAAATGGCGCAGTATCTGTCTCACATATCTCGGCGGACACCTGAACCGCGCCGTAAGGGAAGGGAGGAAGGTGGGAGTGAAAGCAGAGAGAGAGAAAGAGGTGCCGTAGTGGAGGTCGCCGGAATAATTTCGACCACCTGGGATTCTTTAACGTGCACTGACATCGCACAGCACACGGGCGCCTCTTGCGTTTCCATAACGCGTCCGAGGTTCCGGGTCTGCGATTGCTCGGCCGAGGGCAGCTCAGGCGGCCAGCGGAAGCTCCTTCTTCCTCTCTGCTGCCTACAGCACGAAAGCGGCACGTGGCTATGTACAACGCTGCAAAAAGCAGCCAAAAACCGCATAAAGCAGTTAAACAACCCCTATCGGTCGTCGGGGACCGCCAGGAAAGGGTCGATGTTGTTCCGGGGCCCCCGAGGTCGGCCCCTAGATCACAGAAGGGCTCCCGAGCAGAGGCAGCAGGTTTCAGCTTGTAGGCAGAATCGTGGTGGTCAGCGGGGCCTCCCAAACACACGTCCATTCGCTTCGAGCCGCTCGACGCCACCTGAGTGCGTGTGATGCACGCGTCTGTGTGCTGTTGTGGTCAACGAATCCGATGCCAACGGAGACACAGGCCTCCATTACGGCCTCTCTTTCTGTCTATTCCCTTTACAACCTCCATCCATCCTCTCACAGCGTGGTTCAGGTGTCCACCGATATGTCTGACAGATGGCGCCTTTCTTTTCCTCTAAAATCACAATCACAATGGAGACGTGCAACTGCCAATTGAGGTAGCAGCGTCATTTCAGCCCGTTCGCGTGCTCATAGGGCGGCGAAATGGCCGTTTTGAGGGGCCTCCTAGGCACTCCGAGCGATTTGTCCAAGCTGCAAGCCGTCGCTCTGAACGGGTGATGGCGTTCCGTGGACTCCATGGAAGCACTCCTACAGGCAGTCACCTTCACAATTAAAGGCGAAGCTTAACCGTCTTACGAGTTTTATTCTGAAGAGTTAACTCCGTTTGCATTGTGTAAACACTCTCCTAACAAACCACAGCAAAATTGTCAATATAAGCTGTGCTTTAGGTACAGTTCCATCGCAGGGGTTCTCTAGGGTTTGAAGCACAGGTGGAGAGGGAGATAAAGAGGGAGAGAGCAAGCGGCTGCGGGCCTGTTCTGCCCATCATTTTATGCAATAGGGAGAAATCATTTTACGCGACAGCGTATTTAGCCCGTTCGGTCGAAAAGGCGCCAGCGTTGTAGTAGTTTCCACTGCGCGTCGGAAAAACTTTATCATGCCAACTGTTTGCCGCATATTTTTCCGGATGGTGTGATATGATTCAGCAGTTTGTGCAGCGTAAACGTCTTAAGTTACAACCTAATTTGCGGCAGAGATTCAATCAGGCGACCTATACTCGGGGGCTGATGTCATGCGCTGTGACTGTAACTGGGTAATTTGGGTTCCTAAAAGAAACGTTTTTTGATTTGTACAACGGGTAAGGCAGCACGCCTAACAGGCAATGGCTTTAGCGATGGCGTTCCATGGATTCCCTGGCAGCGCTGCAAGACGCCGTTCCGAAGCTAAAGCGTCCTGAACATTTTTTAACGGCGGTTTGCTCATTTAATACGCGGACCAAACAATTGGCTGTGGTATAGCTCTAGTAAAACCTGGTAGAGTAGCGAATGGTATAAATCCTTGGCTACGCTTCTGTTTCGCTTGAAAGTAAGACACGCGGTTTGCGTAACGGCTTGAAATTTATGGTTTCTACCACGGTTTGCGTAACGGCTTGAAATGTATGGTTTCTACACGCTTCACTTGCTACCTGTGGTCAGTAAAGTAATCAGATGCACACAACTGACCAGCCGGGTGGGATATGATCCGCCTTCGACGCTGCAGCGAGGCGCGCGGCGCGCACATCAGCTGCGTGCTCTGACATCATTCCGCGCATGCGCACAACTGACGAGGCGGGTGGCGTCTGCCCCGACGTCCGCGCAGCTGCGAGGCGCGCGGCGCATACCCCAGCTGCGAGCTCTGACGTCACTTCATGCATGCCCACAGCTGGCGGAGCGTGGTGCCACAGCTCAGCGCACAGCCACGCTGAACTCGCGAAGCAGCTGGTGTAGTATAGCTCTCGCTACAAAACAAACGACCCCATGCTCTGTGAGTGCGCTTGTTGCTATTTATAGTCTTTGAGCTGTAAGGGAATATCTAGAGGGACTCATGCCGTTAAGTCATGGGTTTCCTTTTAGAGCGCAGCTCGTTGGCGCCCGTTCCTGCGTTTTGGGGCGTCGCCGTCGCTGTTGTCCGTTGTAACCAGCAGTGGACACCTTAGTCGCGCTCTAAGCTGCGAAACCAACGGAGCAGGAGCTTGGAAGGCAAAGGAAAGACGCATAACTGCCCTCTTAGAAGAGTGGAGACCTCAATCGTGCTTTTAGTTACGTGGCGGCGGTAGTGACACATGTGCTCTGCATGCGTTGACAACGTTGTGCCATTTTGAGAAAAAGAAGTGCGCATAACTGGCTCCCTGGGTCAGTGGACGCCTGAATCGCGCTTATAGTTATGTGGGATGACGAGAGAGATGTGGGCTGCAGGCATTGACAACGCTATGCCAGAAACGTGGCGCTAAAGCCATAGGCCGTCATTACTCATTGTGTTCGTTGGCGTTGGCGTTGAGAATGGTGTACACTGCGATCATTTTAAGGCAAGGTAGTGCGCATAACTGGCTCTTTGGTTCAGCGGTCGCCTGAACGCGCGTATAGATACGTGAGGCGAGGAGAGAGATGTGGACTGCATGCGTTAGCGCTGACAACAGTGAGCGAACTCTCGCGATCAACCATTAACTGCCACCTGCCAGGGTGGCAGGGTGGGTCGGGATTTTAAGGTCCATAAAAAGATAACAGAAATTTCTTACCACTTATGCGGGAGAATGTCCCGTTCCTCTCGCTCGTAATGCCTCCCACGGCTGGGGCAACCTCGCGAAATACTTGCATAGACCTCGTCTTTGAGAACCAGGCACTAGTGAAGCAAGTCAAGCATATATCCATCTATTTCTCTGACCACAAAGCTTCTTTCATGACAATCAAGAACTGTTAGTTCAGTGTTTCTTGAAGAAGCAATACGTGTGAAAAATAACAAGTTATCTGTAATAGTACATACATGTCTTGCTCGAATTGTTCGCCTGAATCTATCGAAAAGCTGAAACAGGTGATGAGCTGCGCTCAAATTTCGCGTTTGGAAGTAACATATTCGTCGGAAATTTTGCTACTCCCAATTTTGACGTAGTGATGCCGATGTTATTTTTTTTACTTCCCATGTTTTAGAAAACATCTTATTGATACTTACTAATAATCACTCTGAAATTTTACCAACTATAGGGCAGAAATACTACGACCACTACTAAAGAAAAATAAAAAAAATGGTTGCCTCCTTTGAATCCATGCAGAATCTACTTTGTAGCGCGGGGTCTGAGATCTCGTGCTAATTTTGGTGTGGGTCAGATACCCCCAGGAACCTCCTGACTTTAAACACTTCATTTAGGCGAATGAAATGATTCCGTTGACTCTCGTAGGGCATTCTTTCTGTTTACTGACATGCTACTGATTCCTTAATTACATCCTCTTACTGATATCTCTTTCCCCTTCACTCATGCACCAGCGGCGGCGCAACATAAGAAATATCTGCAAGCATCTTGAAGCCAGTCTCCGCGCCTGACCCTTGTGGACGTGCGCACGGCGCGAAGAGGAGAAGGAAATTGCACAGCTCATACTCTGTGTGTGTGCGCACCAACTCTGGCGCGAAGAACAGACGACGAGCTTGCCTATATATGGAGGGCGTTGATCACTGTTTCTCAGCTTGAGCCGCCGTTCAAGCTTCAGAGAAGCGCGCCCACTCGACTCCCGGGACAACACCATTAACCCAGCCAAAGAACAAAGAGGTAGCGCGCGCCAGCATGCAGGACGGCCCTGTAGTGAACATCTGGTCGTGAACCTTCTGTGTGCGCAGCATGAAGAGAAGCCAGTACCTCACTGCGCAGTCTCGTTATATAGGCGAGCGGTTAGATAACAGAAATGGGGGCCGCTTCTGTCCGGCCAGGCGCGTGTGCATTACGTCACAGGATCGGTCCGACCTTCTGCGAGCTTTCTTTCCAGCTCTGCGATCCCATGTCCCAGAGATGGAGCTTGGCACCCTAAAAACCTTTCTCCAGTTGGTGCTTTCCTTTGAGCCTATTATTATCGCCATCGCAGCGAACCTCACCCTCTAATACGGCTGGTCTTCATCCTCGTACTGCTAAAAACCAACAATAAGTGCCGTTTATTGTGCAGTGGAACGGCGGTGGGATTATAGGTCGTTTTTCAGAGCTGCTACTATCTTTTAAAGACACATGAGTTCTCATTTTGCAGCTCTCGGAGGGTGGCCTGCAAATTGGGGATTTTTCACTTGATATGTCGCCCATAAAAAATGTAGCATCAAGTCTTTTCCTCCAGGAAGTGCCGCGCTTTAGATACGCTGAGAGATTCCTCATGTGGCTTTGAACGTCACTGATCTTTGCACTAATAACATTCAGGTAGTGGCTGTGAGGATACGCCTCGCCTCCCGAACTCTCTCTGTTTGCGTCTGTGTATGTGTCTCCGCGGAAGAAGGTATCATTGGATTTGTTTCTACAGCAGCTTTGTGACCGCTGCCCAGCGCCCCGAATTATCTGCGGTGACCTCAACGCCCATCACTCTAGCTGTAGCGACATGACCTCAGACTCTCGCGTACGCAAACTTGTAGCAGCTATCGACAGTTTGGACCTGTGCGTGGCCAATTATGGAAGTTCGACTTTATTTCGGCCTCCATCCTCAGCCACACCTATCAACCTAATTCACCTGACGGTCATGTGGAGTGGTACACGCAACTGACCGCATGGGAAGTTACCATTATCCAATCTTCTTGTTTACTGCAGACTTTCGAATGCGTGGTTCTAAAAATCAGTCATGTTATTAATTGGGACAAATACAGGGAGCATCTAGCTAGTGCTTCTGGTGATGCTATAGACAAAATGTTTCCTAGTAAGATGGCAGCAACCATGGCTGTCAAGTTGCTTGCCCATTTTCCGACTCCGAATTTAAACGTCATGAACCTTTGCGCCGCGCGCAAGAATGACAACAAAGCCTTGAAGACGACATTCAATAGGATTAACTCTGCCATTAGACGATATAGGAAAAAACTCTTCGTGCCGCAATGGGCTTCTTCTCCGCTACCTTGACAGTTTTCTTCACCGATGACGATAACATGGCGAGTTAATGGCAATATCTCGCCCTACGAAGCCTTTCGAAGCGCTTGCATTGCGCAAGCAAGAACCTCTCGAATGCTTGGCAGAGGAATTTGACGATGCGTTTGTGCGTGCAAGTTCAGGACGACACTCCTGTACTCTACCTACTACGTCAACGTCTGTTATGGATGCCCCGTTCACTCTCCGAGAGCTTCAGACAGCACTCAGCGGCCTGCGGCGTCGATGTGTACCAGGTCCCGACGGCATTACAAAGCAGAGCAGAACCTTCCTCTGGAACACAAGAAGATGCTCTTAAGCTAGCTCAATCGAATGTGGGAGACTGGCAACCTTCCTACTTCATGGAAGGTGGCTTGTGTTGTCCCAGTGCTGAAGCCTGGCAACGAGGTGAGTGCTTGTATCGTCCTGTATCGCTGACGTCATTTATGGCTAAACTAATAGAGAAGCTGGCAAGTAAGCGCTTATCTTGTTGGTTCGAAGTTAAAAAGGCACTGTCGTAATGTATTACCGCATTGCGCCCAGGTTTAAGCTCTCAAGATAGCGTCTTGGACTTTATAACCCACATTGAACATCACAGACCTTTCGGACTTTCAACACTAGCTATTTTCTTAGACGTATCAAAGGTTTATGATAGCGTCTTTTAGAGCTCAATACTGCATAGTTTAAAATATAGGCGCACAGGGCAATCTTTTGCGATTCATTCACTCTTCTGTCAGTGATGGTAAAATTGAAGTCTGTTTAATCAGTACCATAAGCACTGAATGGGCGGTACCTCGATGTGTACCTCAGGGAAGTGTTCTTTCCCAAATGCTCCTTAATGCTGTAATGGCTGGCTTTCCCGCTGCTCTAAAAGAAAATTGCAGGCATGTCCATATGTCCATATATGCAGAAGACATTTGTCTTTGCTTTACCGAATACCAACACAAGCGGCTAGATCTGATAGCTCTACACACCCTGCTTCAACTTCAAAATTATCTTCAAGGTATTGGAATTTCTCTCTCAGTGGAAAAATCTGACTTCGTTCGATTTCTACGTGTAGGAAGACGCTATGCGCGGCTGAAGATAACCTGCGATAGCTCTTAAATTTGTCAATACTCTTGCATGCGCTTTTTGGCTGTAATTATTGACTACCGTCTGCAGTGGCGAGGGACTGTGGCCTCGATTGTGGCATCATAATCTTCGCGTCTAAATGTGCTCCAATGTGCACAGAAAGGGCCTCAGGAGAGCTCTTGGGGTTGCACAGACTGCTCCTAAGAGTGCAGCACTTTATGAGTCTCTATGAAAGCCTCTAGCCTTGTCGTCCGCCTCAAAGAGACGGTAGCCGGGTGAGCTCTTCTACTGCGCCTTCGAAATAGATCTGACTCTCTAGTGTACATGACAATTAATACCCTTGGTTCGCTGTTTCTTGGCGTTCGAGGTGGGAGCAAGAGGTTAGAACCACCGCGGTTATTTGCGAGCCTCGACTGATCTTTGACAATTCCTCATCTTCGAGTTCTCCTTTCCCGCAATCACGCTTGCTCGTAATGGAACGCATTTAGTACTCGTGATCTTCAAATTTTTACTGATGGCTCTGTTGTCACGACCAGGGGAGCTAGTGCTGCTACTCTTCAGATTTCGTCTTTGAAGTGTGCCTGGTCTGTGCGCGTTACTTAAGTTGTGTCCTCCACAACGACCGAAAGCGTTGCCATTCAGGCGCCCTCGAGAAGCTAGGGTTCAACCTGTTGTTATTCTTTTGGATTCAAAATTTGCCCCTCAAAAATTATCGCTTGGATTCCCAACTGATGCTTTGCTCCTTAGCTCTCTACGCTTGTTACATAATCTGAGCAGCAGAGGCTTGTCTATACGATTCCAATGGGTACCATCGCATATAGGTGTCGTACGCAACGAGATGGCGGATAGCCTCGCCCATAGAGTGCTGCCTGGGAACCCTGCGAGAAAAGTTCAAGATGACAATAGACTCTTCAGAGGGGCAATGTTGAGACATTTCGCTTCTCTGTGTGGCTCACCCACCAAACCATGTGTTACCAAGGCTCTCCAAAGACCCCAAGCAACTTTACTGTACCGCATAAACACTGCCTCTGCCCGTACTCCTGTATAGACGTAAAAGACGGGCCTGGCGTCGTCTCCATTATGTGCACCGTGTGGTATGTGCGGTGATACAGGAAATTACTCAGTGTGCTGTGCTTTTTACAACGAGGAAAGGTGCTTGTTATTCGGTTCTCTCAAGAAGGCAGGACTCCCTCAAAGCTCCCTTCAGGACATTGTTTTCCCGCGCAGGAACCAATCCTGCAGAAAGGAGGCTTTACGTCTTCTTTTAAAGTACATACTGGAATCGTACCTCGTCTCCACATGATTGCAGCAGGAGTGACTATTATTTGTGTTTGTGAGTTCGGTGCCGGATTATGTGATTTAGTTCTTTTAAGTTTAGCTATGGTGGAGCAATTGCTGCCAGAAAGTGCAAGGCTAACCCACCTGTAACTCACAGCCTCTCTTTTCAACTGAAGTCTGGGGCGCGATGTATGACACCACCCACACAAACACAAGCATAGGACACAACGCGGAAAGCTGTAAGACGAACGGCTGCAGTTTTGTTACAAAAGTCTGGGAACGTTCAAGGTGTTTATGTCATCGGTTCGGATCCCTGTCGCAAGCTAGCCTTTAACTAGAAGGCCACATCTGAGCTATATGCAACGAGAAACTGTGCGACACTAATCCGAACGCTGTACGACCAATGGTTATGCGACAGTTTTGCGACGAATGTCGGGAAAACTGGCGCCACATAGATTTGGACATTGGAAAGTATGTATAGGCGAACGAAATACATGGCTAGAGGTACCTGTTATAATCGGCGTTGTCACTTCGGCGGAGTCGGTGGTTGCGAAGAATCTGTGTTGTTTCTATCTCTCCTCTCACATCTTTCAGCTCTCCTGTCTGCACGTGGCAGCGATTGTGGCTCAGCCCGAGCCAGTGCGAAGGCGTGGGCACTTTCACTTTCATCCTTCCTGCAGTCGCACCACCGACCACAAAAAAAAAAGCGTACAAGGTTGTCTGACGTGGCGGTGCTTGGCTTGTCATTTCAATAGCACATCCAACTTCATAAGCTGCGTCACGGTTTCCGCAATGCGCAAATATATAAATCATAGTAATGCCTGCCCACTGCCGCAGGAATCCGTGCGCTGCGCACTGTCTTCTTGTCTTCCGGTACGGAAACCACGATAACCCTCCAATTCTGGGCGTCTGTGTATACTGTATCTCTTCTGAAGATGTTGCGAAGAAGCAATAGCCTATATAAGCGGCGTGGCATATTTAGTGCTTCAGAGGATACCCTGACGACTTGACTGCCTCCAGTACTGTTCGAAGCATTGCCATTTGGCTATGATAGTTCCAAGCGAAGACGACGTCATCACCTAAATGCTGGAGACAGTCTCCCAATCGAAAGCTGCTAGTATTGAGTCCATTCTATGCTGAGAAGTTGCTTGGCATAGCAAATTGAAAACGCCTTTGCCTTCAACTGGAACAGCCCAGCCGGCATGATGAAAATCATCTTCTCTCGATCGCTTTCGTCGCCTTCAGTTGGTCCCACCGGCTCTTTAGACCCATGGACGATTTGTTTTTTTGTTTTGTTTTGTTGGGGTTTAACGTCCCAAAGCGACTGAGGCTATGGGAGACGCCGTAGTGAAGGGCTCCAGAAATTTCGACCACGTGGGTTTATTTAACGTGCACTGACATCGCACAGCACACGGGCCTCTAGAATTTCGCCTTAATCGAAATTCAGCCGCCGCAGCCGGGCTCGAACCCGTGTCTTTCGGGTCAGCAGCCGAGCGCCGTAACCACTGAGCCACCGCGGCGGGGCAGACCCATGGACGAGAAGTAGCTAGCGTCGCTTGAGTGGTGTACGTATCGTCGATCCGAGGCTGATGGTGGACGTTTGTCTTGATTAGGCTGTGCAATCGGCGGCATTCGATGCCAAACCGAAGGCTTCCGTCTTTCGTTTTCATGAGGAAGACCGTTGTAGCACAGAGATTCTTCGGCGGCTGCACAAAGACGTCGCGCAGCACTTCTTGAACTTGACCCTGGATGACTTGGTACTGTCGCGTAGGTGCGCAGTAAGGGCTTTGGCAGAGGAGGAGTGTCTTTCCTAGTAATAATTCGATGCTTGCATCAGACGTTCCCCGCCACCATTAACGAGGCAGAGAGGCACTCGCTGTAACTTCGAAAGAGCTTCTGCAGAAGTTATTTTGGTCTGGGGCTTGGCCAAGTTCATGCCGAATATCTGCTCCGAGGTTTGTGTCAGTTCGATTGGCGTCGCCGAGTCCAAGAGCGAATGTGTTGCTCATGTCCACAGTTTCCTCCGTGCTTTTCTCGTGCTTTTATTCAGATGTCGCAACTCCTAGCTCAAGGTTTTCACCAACACGGAGTTTTGATCATTCCGGAACTCGGTGATTACTCTTGCGATTGCAATCCTTGCTACAGCAGTAGCCGCAGGTTAACCTCGATGATGACCTTGGTGTTTTCGGCAGTTCCAAAGCTCACGGTCACCAACAGGCTTCAGTGGTAGGGGACGCTTAAATCTTCCCCGAACACGATGTGAATGGTGCGTGATTCCTCAATGTCGAGATGAGAGGTAGGGCCTCGTCCGTCTAGAGCGTGTATTACATTGATTAGTGCTCGATGTTGTCTAAAGAAGTGCATTCCTAAAACACGTCATGGGAGCACTGTTACAGCACTAAGAAAGCCGCAGGGTAATGTGCCCGTTGACTGTAATTCATGCAGTATACAGTCCCGATGGGGTGATAAGGTGACCTCTAGCTGCGCGCATCTGTGGGCCAGCCAAGCGCTCTTCAAATTCTTCAGCTGAGCGGCAAATGATCCAGTGATTAGTGAGCAGTCGGCGCTGGCGTCCACCAATGCAGTTTTCACTGAACCTTCGATAGTCATTTTATGTTCGGATTCGAGTTCAGGGTCGGGTGTCCTAGCATTACACGTTGGCCTTGTAGCCCGGTCTCGGCTTTTTCTTGCGCTGTTATCATTGCTTGTACATGCCTTTGGTCGGCGGCGTCATACTGATGTCGGATTGTGCTGTCATGGAGCTTGGCTGCATGCAGCATTGGTTTAGTGCAGGCGGCGCCTTCATAGTGCGTAGTCGCTGAAGGATTTTCATCCTTTCGCAGGTCTAGCTTCGCCTACACCGGCAAGGGGATCGTCCGCAGGCGAATTCTTCGTAGTTGAGACCTGGCGATGGGAAGTGCGAGATTAACGGCGCTGGTAGGCCGGTGTGACTGCTCGGAACGTGGTCCCTTCGACGGAGGTAAACGTTGATCTTATGGGGTCATTGGCAACGGCGTGGTTCGAGAGCATCGAACAAAAACCCACGAGGTGTCTTTCCCCCGCAGAGGCAGTGGCAAAGGGTGCCGCTGGCTTTACCACAGCTAAAGCAGTGTGGGCGGCGCTCGGCTATAATTCTGCAGATGTCGGTTTTCCTACATGCGACTTGCTAAGCATGGCAGGATGGGAAGTCGGCCTTAGCCCTGGGGGTATTGAATAGTGCTCATCAGGTGTGTTAATGGCAAGCCTATGTCTTCGTATCGCGGTGGTATTTCATAGCAAGGGTATGTCGGTGGAAGTCGTCATCACAGGAAGGCAAAATGACGCTAAAGTTCCTCAGGGACAGCAGCCGTCAGCGTTAGGACATGGAAATGCGCTGGTGGCGGCTTTGGACTGGGCAAATCATCTAAGATTGTTTCCCTTATCTTTTCGCCTCAGGTTGCAGAACAAAATGAATACGTGGTTGTGGCAATTAATTCCCACTTCGCCCCGGTGCTCGCTGCCTCCGCCATAGCCGACTCTCTAACGGCATCGGAAACCGCCGCTGGGTCACTTGCCGTCCGGCACTGTGATGCGCACGGGCGCAGCGCTGAAGTGACCATGGTTTCACAGCAAGCCTCCTGAAGCTTCCGGCCTGGACGCGTCCCAAGATACATCGCTCGACTCATGGGTACCCAACCCCTCAAAAAAACCCCACCAGATTACGGGGCCCCTGGGAACGAGGGACTATAGGGAAATGAAAGGGCGGACGTTTAGCACGAGCTGCAGTTAACCGAGCGGGGACATCCAGCGCATCCCAATGCATTCCGATTCCCTCCACGTATAACGAAAGCTTAGAGTTCCAGTGTCTCCAGCGCCGAAAATACCCTCCTCCTCACAAACAATTCGACACCAAGGACGGTCTATCCTGGCGTCAGTTCCAAAGGCGCTCTTTCCCTCATCTCCACAAACTTCACCTCAATAACCCAACAACATACCCTGAGATATGCTCATGGCGCCGAACAATTTTCCACATTTTTTTGGCATGCGCGGCGAAACCGAACCATTTACAGACGCAGTACACGTAATTTGAGTGGTGGGAGGCGATTGTGACCAGCGGGCGTATCGAGGACCAAAGAGCCCTCATAAAACAAATCCATCTCATAGGTCAAGCCAGTGTAGCCATGGAATGAGGACCCCACCCACAAGCCTCAAGAGAGATTCCCCTGACTTTAATCATAACAGTTTCCCTACCTACTTACCTACCTACCTACCTACCTACCGACTAGCTGTAGGTAGGTGGTGAATCCGGCTGGATTGCGGATTGTGTGCTGGATTGTTGTGACATAATAAATGATTTTTAGCGCAACGAGCACACAACACAAGAAAGACGACAACATGGGCGCTTGTCGTTTTTCTTGTGTTGTGTCCCCGCTGCGCTAAAAATCATTTATTGCTTCTGAAAACCAACTAGCTCAGCAGTGAGCCCTCTTAATGGATTCCTCTTAATGATTTCCTGGTGAACTCGGTGCCAGCCTTCCGAAGATTGGACATGAGTCAAACAAAAAGTGGCTCATTGACAGCCCGCATCAATAAGGCAACTTTCTTTTCCTCGTTAATTCCAGGATCTATTCACACGAGTGAGTGACTGTTTTGTCAGCGCTGCTTTTACGGCTGAGGCAAAGGTTAGTTGCAACATAACAGTGCTCATCTGAAATCCTCGAATCATCTCGTATTAACAAGCGCGGGCGATTCCCTTCTCAGCGATGTTTTACGGCTGTGGCAGAAACGGAGTGCAATAGCTGCCAAACACTGCTTGAGATAAAGAAACCGATCGCCATGCTTTTATTTATTTTATTTATTTATTTATTTATTTATTTACATATACTGCAGCCCCGATGGGGCTATTGCAGGAGTGGGAGGAAGAAAGAAGAAGAAAAAAAAGCAGAGAGCGACAACATATTCAGAACTGAACACCATTAAAATACAGAACAGAAATGCAACAGACTAATCACAGATTTGCAACAACATTTAAAAATAGGTTTGGTTCCAGGGAGCGTACATCACCAGGTAAAGAATTCCATCGTTCGATAACACGAGCAAAAAAACTAAATTTGAACATATCAGTGCGCGCGTGAATGGGTGTTACATTCAATGGGTGATAGCTCCTTGTAGATGAAGATGCTGAAAAATGCAAGTACTCAGACAGTGAAGCAAAGCGGGATGAATTAACAATACCATGAAAATATTTTAAACACTCATTGTCGCGGCGGGTACAAAGGAGGGAAAGGCCTATGGCAGGAAGAGTGGATGAAGGTGAAAAATTTCTGTCATACCGTCGGCAAATAAACCGTACTGCTTTCCTTTGGACGGATTCCAGCTTACTGATATCGGATTGTTTATGAGGATTCCAGATTATTGACCCATACTCCAAAAGTGGACGAATTAAAGCTTTGTATGTTACCAGTTTAGTTTCTTGGGGGGCAACACTAAGTGTACATTTTAGATAACCGAGCCTCCGCATTGCATTATTGGATATTGTGTTAATATGCTTTCACCAGGACAAGTTAGAACAAAAAAGAAGACCTAAATATTTGTACTCGGACACTTGATTCAGAGAGTTATCTTTGAATGAGTAGGTGTAAGAAGATGGTATTGTGCGATTACAGAATGCCATGTATACAGATTTACGATTATTTGCATTTGCCATGTTTCACACCATGAGCAGAATGACACGAATGACTGACTTAGTTGCGCGTGATCCTCAGGGGTGTTAATTGAACTGTATATCACACAATCGTCTACATACAACCGAATTTTTGAAATAATATTTTCTGGTAAATCATTAATGTATAATAAGAACAACAGTGGCCCGAGCACGGATCCTTGTGGTACACAGGATGATACATTAACAGTTTCAGATGAATAGGAGTTGAAAGAAACATACTGCGTACGATTAGAAAGTGTTAAGGACGAGGTAGCAGCATCCCACCGCTGCCACCAGTTTGTTACATACGAGGTAGCATGGTCGTGTGCCGCAGAGAGAATGAGGGACGTCTGAGACGAGGCTGCTGGAAAAAGACAATGAAGGAGGACTTTATACAGCAATTTTCATATTTACAAGTGAGCTGCAGGAACGCTGCATCACGACAGCTCATCAGGAGATCATTCAAAGACAAAGAGCTCTTCGGCCGTGCCGCTGCCGGGGTTTTTAAGAGTTCCCTTCCCTAGGGTCCCTAGATGGGGGCCGGGCCTGCAGGGGAAGGAAGTCCTCACTGGCACCAATCACAGACACACACGCACTCACTCACTCCCGAGAGATCACGCCGTCGTCACGCGCTGGGAGAGGGGAACGATGCCATCCACGTAGCGCAGACGCCGGAATGTCCATGAGCGGCGTTCGCGCGCATTTCGAACGCGCGTTCACACTCGGTGTACGGGAAACGCTCGCTCAACCGGGCAGACGGACGCGGCTTCCGTGGCAATCCAGGCGCTCACCTAACGCGCGTCTCGGGGTTTGTCGGCGTTTCGCTCCTGCCATGTCGTTGTCTTCCGCACGACGAAGGCGAGACGTAACAAAAAAAAGCTTGATATCCAGTCTACCAGTAACGGGTTTTTGAGTATTGCATTAAGTTTACGAAGAAGTTTGCTGTGGAGAACGGTGTCGAAAGCTTTAGAAAGGCCGATAAATAAAGCGTCGATTTGTGAGCCCGTGTCGAGGGAACTAGCAATGTCGTGCGTGAATTCTACAAGTTGTGAAATGGTACTGAGCCCGCGCCGAAACCCATGCTGAAATTTGCACAAGATATTGTTAGCTTCAAGAAATTCTGTAATGTGCTTATGAATGATATGTTCTAGTAATTTGCATGAGTGTGAAGTTAACGAAATGGGGCGATAGTTGGACAAGATTTGGGTGCTGCCGGCTTTAAACAGGGAATAACTTTCGCAAGCTTCCAGGCTACGGGGACGGTTGCGGATGATAGCGATTTCTGGAAGATGGTAGTCAAATAGCGGCTGGTCCAAAGAGAGTAACGATGCAGAAATACATTAGGGATATCATCAGGACCACTACTTTTTTTCACATTTAAGTTCAGAATGAGGTTCAGAACACCTTCGACGCTTATTGAAATATCATCGACAGAACATTGAGAGTTGCTAGGAAAAGTAATAATTTCAAGGTTATCTCTTGTAAATACCGACTGAAAATATGAGTTGAAACTAGTAGCTATAGCTAATGAGTCACAGACCGGCTTATCATCAATAATGAAGGTATTGGGACTAGTGCTCTGTGGCAATATGGATGCCCAAAATTTGCGGGGATTGTGTTTCATTAATTGCGCAAGGAATTTCTGTAGTAAAAGCCTTTTCCCGAGTGAACTTTGGCACGGAGTTCTTCTTTAGCGTCGCAGAACTGTTGCAAAAGTTCAGGGTTACCATTGCGCTTGGAAACGCGTAGTCTGGCAACACGGCGAGAAAGATGCAGTGTGTCTCTTGTTATCCAGGGCATACTGTGGTTTTGCTTTTTAGTTTTTAATGGAACAAAACGCTGAATACAGACCTTCACAATGTTTTCGAAAAATTTTACTAAAGAATTCACGTCACAAGATATGCTAAGGTGCTGAAACTGTTCAAATGCGTCACTTAATAAATCCAGGATAGCCACGTCGTCTGCTCTACAGAAATCCGGAAATGTTGAATAAGTTAGTTTTGAGGAAGGAATAGAACATGGGATCGAAACAAGAACAGCGTTGTGATCGGATATCCCCTCGACGACTTCGCATGTAAAATTCGTCGCGAAAAGAGAAGAGCTTACAAACACCAGTTCCAGTATTGCCGAAGACCTCGTGGACTTATCAACTATCTGTTTTAATCCAAATGACAAAGAAAAATTGACAAGTTCATTACTGATTGCAATGTCGTGACCAGTAATGGATAATGTATGCCAATGAATTCCGGGAAGATTGAAGTCTCCTAGGATAATTATATTTTGGATTGCTGATATGATGAGAATGCAAGAAGTTACTTAAAGAATGCATGTGGTCTACAGAAGTGCCTGGTGGTCGATACACCACACCGATAACAAATGATTTGTTACCTACGTAGAGTTTGCACCAAGTTGACTCTATTTCGACAGGGACCGAAATTTCAACAAATTTCAGACTAGACTTAATGAAGAGAGTGACACCGCCTCCTTTCCCATGCTGCCTGTCCGCCCTAATTACAACGAAACCTGGAGGAGTTATTTCAGAGTCAATTATACCATAATGTAGCCACGTTTCGGTGACCGCAATGACATCAGGCGAATGAGTTAGGATTAAAGAGATAAAATTTGGAAGCTTGTTTACTAAACTTCTGGCATTAATGTTCAGAACACGAAGGTTGGCGGCGGTGTCCCGTCAGTCAGAATCTGCGGGTGGCTTGGCAGCAGTGGCATTAGCAGCACCAGTGTCCGGGGGCGTTGATTTCGAATCTTTGATCAAAATTTTCTCAACATCATCCCGGTTGTACCGCACGCTATCAATAAACACGTGGTCATAACGCAAATGAACCTTCGAGCCACTGTCACGAAAAGATTGCGTTGCATCCCAGATTTTTTTTCGGATCAATCGAACGTGAGCAGAGAAATCCTCGGATAAGCTAATGCCTGAATTTTTGAGCCCATGAGCATTTTTTAACGCTTGAGTTTTTTCCCGAAAGTCAAGTAGCTTAACGATGATTTTAATACGGGTTTTAGTTACAGACGCCTCGCTACCAATTGCTTCATCGTAAAAATTAGATTCTTATTCAGCGCGTACTCTTAGAAGCTTACAACTCTTCTTTTAGTACACCCCGAACATGGGTCCTGGTTACATTTCGCCGCTTAACACTGCTCGATTCAACTTAGTGGCGGGAAATATCTTCGATTTTAAGCTGCTTCCTGCGCCTACAGCATAAAATTGTTGCTGTCAGTAAACGGTCAACAGTGAGCTCAATAATAGAAAATGCGAACAGTACAGAACTTGGTGAAAGTATATTTATTCAATTCATGCCTATGTTTCTTAAGGGATAGCTATGCATCCTCCTCATTTTTTATACCGTGCTTTCGCGTTTTGTTGCCCGCTCTTTTTGTAGAAATGCGTCAGTGCTCGTTTCCTCTTCGCCCTGGAGTCGTACCTGAACAGGAGAAGAGTGCTCAAAAAGGTGTCATTTTTGCTAAAAAAAGGTAAATACTAAGCAATATGGAACACTGTAGATAACTGCTGGATAATATTTTTGCCTTTGTCACCTTTTCAGGCCACAACATTACGTTTACAAACTTTCTACGGCACACTCTTCAACGTCAAAACACTATATGCACAGTACTAAAATCACCATTTTGGGGCCCCGCAATCACTGAGCGTGAATTTTGATTGACTGCCTTTTGTGAACTCAGCTGCGCAGAGGAAATGTTTGATTTAATGGTCCAAGATGATTTCACTGATGGCCTTACAAGCGTTTTGAGCACACACGCAAGATTACCAGCACTGTGCAAAGTGTCATTCCTGTCCAAAAAGAACAACACCCAAAGGTCGCAGGCCAGCGCCAGGTCAGACGTTCCCTGATATTTTGGCTCCCTTAAAGCGAAAAAATATGGACATAGTCGGCCCGATGCCCACGACGACTTGTAGAAACAAGTTCATACAAGTATTGGCAGACCACGTTTCGAAACGCGTTAGCGGCGGTAATCCAAGATACAAAGAAAACACAGTCGCGCAAGCGTTTGTGCAACAGTCCGTGCACAACGTCGACCTGAGAGGCAACTCTTAAGAGTCAGAGGAACCACCTTCGCCTAGCATCTAATGAGAGTATGCAAGCTGCTTGAGATAAATGAGATGCAGAACGCGCCAACCATCCTGATTGCAACGTGGCCGTGGAGCGACAAAACCAACCCGTGACCGAGTTCCTGTCGCATTTTCTCTTGGGCGACCAGCGTGACTAGGATTTGAAGCCCCCACGCCATGTTCAAATATGATCTGTATAATTAGTCGTCTTTAGTCTATTTAGTCACAGGCACATATTTAGTCCAGTCTCGAGTAAAGATAGTGGCTTGGATGCTTAATTTCATGCCTTATCTGAGCAAGTTCAGTGATGCTCTGTGATATGCGAGTTGTGCCTGCCGGGCGTGGTGTTGTGCGAAAATGCTATGTTGAGGGAAAGAGTGCTTTCGGGTCGATCGCACTGCTGCAGGCTACTGAAAGCAGCTTTAATATATGGGCATCAAATGTTCGGAGAAAATTTTTCGAAGGGTGAGCGAATATGACTGCGCGCTGCGTTCCTCCGGAGGGCCGCTATATCCGTCGACTTCTTCCCTTTGTGGGAGCCCAAACGCATTTGAACAGATTTTATGCCGCCGGGAATATCGGAGTGTCGGGGGCCAAGGCTCATTGTAGGTTTGAAGATTGACAGCCTGGCCATCACCTTCATAAGCATTCAACTGGTCACGCAACCCCCCATCCTCCCAGCAAGAGTGACAGTGGCGCCGTACGAGGAATAAAAGGACCGAGGCGGTGGGCAAATGAGGGGAAGACGAGGAATGCGCCAGTCGCCGGCGCTGAGAGGATAGCGAAGGAGACGCTCTAGCCTGTAAAGAAGTAGAGGCCGAATGGACTGGAAAAATTAATCAAGAAAAAGCCAGAGTTTGGTGAGGAGCAAGGCCCGAGACACCGCTAACAGTCGGTCTTCCGGCGACCGAAGCGACGAAGCCTTTGGTGACAACACAAGCCTGATCGAACGAACACGGTCGATTCCACTGCCCCTTCGTTCGTTTCGACGAAGATTCCGCCACCAATACAGCAGCATTTAAGCTTGGGCACCCCAGTCTCTGCATCATCTTCTTCATAACAGCCTTACTACGCCCAGTGCAGGGCAAAGGCCTCTCCCATGTCTCTCCTATTAACCCTGTCCTTGGCCAGCTGTGGCTACCGTATCCCCGCAAACTCATCTCCGTACCCCCGCCATCTCACTCGCACACCTAACCTACTGCCGCCCCCTGCTGCGCTTGCCTTCTCTTAGAATCTACCCTGTTACCTTTAAGGACTAGCGGTTATCTTACCTTCGCACTCCATGCCCTGCCAAAGCCCATTTCTTGCTACTTATTATATCAATATTATATCATTAACCCCCGTTTGCTGCCTCAGCCACACAGCCCACCTCCGGTCTCTTGATATTACACCATGTAATTCTTGAATAGATTTGTGTTCTTCTAACTGACTCAAACCGTCTTCCTTTGGTCTCCGTCTCGTGTGGACCCGCGCAGTATGTGTGGTAGTCGCATTGTCCTGGTCAATAGTTTGAAGAGGGCGCCCATGCACAAACCTTCTTTCCGAGCTAACCACTCTGAGTCTGAGCGAATTACAAAGGCAGCTCTGGTGGGCTGGCGACTCTCTCAGAGTTCCCACTCCACTGCTCACCTGGAGCAGGTTCACAGGTAACAGCTTTCCCTCATTTACATATTTATTCGACCAAGCCTTACTTTTCAATTGCGACGTACTGTGACTACACTAGTTTTGTTTGGAATCATGCTAGCGGCTTTTGCAGTGACAGCCAGAATGATACAGAGCACGGTTCGACGTTATATTTCTCTTCCATTGCGTAGACGTAATATGTTGGTTTGCTGCACTGATACGTAGATAAGTATTTGTGCAATTAATAACCACTGCTGAGTCTCCTTGTTTAGGCACGAGAGCAGTTTGATCACTGAGGCGTGCTTCATAGTATTTTGTCTGCGACCATTTTGCCGTCATTAAAGCGGGGTACCAACCTTATCCCTTTTCTCTTCATGTAGGACGGCAAGCTTCAGACACGGTCGAACAAGGCTGCTGTTCGGGTGTGCGGTATCCGCCGCCGGATTTCTGTGCTCTCCTGGAAAATCAACAGCCGCTTTAAGAATGAAACAAATCGATGGACATCAAACTCACGAGTCCAGCATGAATGGGGGAAAAATACAAAGCCGACGCTCATTATGCGGTGAATGTAGAAAAACGAGAAATAGCATGAAAGCTTCCTTTGCATATAAATCTCCAAGGCCCCCTTGAAACGGAAGTTAATTGGCCCTATTGCAATCCCTAGCTCTTCTATTCAAAGCCACCCGGGCAGAGCAAGGGGTTCTCATTACAGGCACCGATCAGGTAATAAAGCGCACTTTGTCGCCGCGCTGCCCAAGTGCACTGCTGGCACAGAATTATTCAGTGGCGCTGACGTGCGCTGTTGTGACATGAATAATTGCCGGTGGCTATTTCTTTAAAAGCAAGATGTCACCCTCTATTGTGTCTAAGATGGCAACTAGAGATTGCAGAGAGCAAAGCAGTAGGAAAATCGCGAAACTAAATCTCATGTCAATGCTCTTTCATTCGATCAGTTGGTATCCTGCGCTGATTACGAGCACTGGCGATACCGCAGGTTAGACACAGACAGAACAACCTCATTTATAAGGGCATGTCCAAGTTCTAAGGCAATGGAATTTCGACTCGTCTACCAGAACATCGCGGACGAAAGAAATGGACTGATATTGAGGGATATTCCTATCACGATGCTTTCGCATGGTCAGTGGTGCCATAGTAAAGGAGACATCGTCATCAAATGAATTCACCGCTAGGTTGTGATTGTGTGTTATACAATACGCACTTGAATGGCTACTGGGTAGTGACCATCAGATGCGTTCATCAGGAGTGTTGAATGCAGCGATGTTGATGTAACGATATACTATTTAAGAATTTGTTTTTATTTTGCAGCACGCCACCAGTGTGCTCACGGAAAACCTCATGAAACAAACTGTTCGACACCTTTTCACTCTGTCGCATAGAGTTATCAATTGAGATCAATCTGAATATACCAGTATATCTAGTGAATTCAGTAAGAAATGGCGAGAATAGCAGAATCTAATTTGCATAGAAAGGTGGTTTTGTAAAAGAAGTGAAATAAACAGTAGAAAAAAGTATAAGCGTAGAACCTGGGTCCTTGATGTAAAATCTTTCAGCTGGACACAACATGCAAGTCTTGAGAGTGTTGGTAGCAGACAAATGATGCTTTTCTATACTACAACTGCACAACGATTATTCTACATACCAGTTGCTAAAGTAATTATAATTCCCAATATGACTGTAGCGCAGGTGGCAAACGAGCAGCTCCAGAACGGAGATGGGAGAAAGGTGGCAGTATCATCTGTAGACCTGGAGAAAAAAAGGAGTTGAAGTACTTCAAAAAGTAAACCTGCCTTCACTGTCATTTTCCTTTTCTTATTGCGACGAGACATCGAGGATGACCATTAAACCTCTAGAATTCATACTGACATTCCTTAAAACGCCTATATTCGCTGATGGAAAGTAAGTCAACGGTGAGTGTTGTCTCCTGCTGTCGTTTCAAAATGCAGTAGCAAATTACCATGCAATTCCCAAGCTTTCGGCTGTGAAAAAATACAGCCAATGGAAGGGAAGGGTAGGCAAGAAATGGAAAAGAAACATCGTCTCTGCGTCCTTTCGAATAGGCTGAAAGGTGCTGATAAATTTTCTTTCTTAAATCTATGTAGAAGCATCCTACACAAAAATGAATATTCCCTAGCCCAAAAATTATAGTCACAAGTAGCGCCAACTAATATAAGACATTTAGGTTCAATTTTGCGCAACTAAAATAAATATTCATGATAATAAGGGAAATTAAAAAATTAGAAAGTGCATTTCGCTTCTGAAAATCGATGCTTTTAAATGCACGATCGCTTGCCGCACTGTTTAAGGAGTCAAAAGCTTTCGCATATGTTCTCACTTAGTGTTCAAAAGGGTCGTGATGTTGTCTTTAGGCAGAAAATTCGTGCTGTTTGGCGGGCAGTAGTCAATCGTGAAGGCCATGCTTGGTGGTCTAGCTCCATTTTGAATTCTCAGCCAAATGAGCAATATCTGGCTGCCGAGCACCAGTAAGGTTGATATTCCAGCACCCTGCGATGAGTGAAACAAAGACACGAGGCTTCACAAGAAACAGGGTTAATTTCTGCTTTTTAATTACTACTGCTTGTTTTTCGCTGCTGTCATATTTTAGGAAAATTTGCAGCATGACAGACGTATTTACGGCACGAAAGCATGATTGGCGTGCCTCTATTTATGCATGAAAGTTGCAATCATGCAGGTCATCTGAAGAAGTCTAAGTGTGGCTTTTTTCAGTGATTAGTAAGTGATTTTTTACGAACAACCGTTTATTCGTTCTCCTTATCTGTGACGTAAGGGGTAGTTCACATATGATGTGGTCGCATAGAGGAACTTTGTTAGATATCAGCATACCAGCTTGCATACCAGGTGTTACGTTTCGCCTTCGTCATGAAAAAAAATCGGCGTGGTTGCAGCGGAATGCCGACGAGTCACGAAAGGCACGCGGGGTCAACGCCTGGATTAGCCACGGAAGAGGTGTCAGTAATCTACACTGCAACTGGCCAGCCCAGCTCTGCACTGCACCCTCCTCTACAGAAAAAAGTTAGCTGCCACGGTCGGCAGTACTTGACATTCCAAGGGGCCCGGGTGTCAGCCGGGTCCAGTCATCAAGTTTGACAGCAGTGTCTGTCTTCCAGGAAGAAGTTATCAGCGAGCGTTTCCCCTACACCGCGCGGACTTGCACGTAGCCTGGACCCTGCACGTGCGACCACATGAAAAGCGCGGGAACGCTGCTCATGAACATTCCAGCGTCTGCGCGACGCAGATGGCATCCTTCTCTCTCTCCCCACATGTGACGGGGGCGTGTTCCCTAATGAAAGGGTGTGTGATGGGTGCCACAGTGGACTTTTCTGGACACTCCTTCGTCGGCAGGCCCGGCCCCATCTACGGAGTCCAGGGAAAGGAAACGCTATAAAACTTGGCACCGAGTACGGCCGAGTAGCTCCTGACCATCGAGTTAATCGTCATGTAGCTTCTCGTCATCAAGCTCCTTGTTATCCACTCTCTTACTGAGATGTTCTCTCAGTTGCTGTTTGTATATAATGTAAATTTACCTGCATAAAGTTCTTCTTCTCGTCTTTCCCGTAACCTCGTCTCCGACCTCCTTCATCCCCTCTTCCGGCCTGACCATGCTACTTGAACGCAACAACTGGTGGCAGCGGTGGGATGCTGCTACCACGACTTGTAACAACTGGTTGCCAGCGGTGGGATCGAGTCAACGGACGCCAGCGGAGAGACGTGGTCAACGTTATGCTGAGCAGGAGATCGGCAAGCCGGGAGCAGTGCAATATCCCTTTGTGGTTGCCTGCAGCGGAACGACTGCGCTGGATTCTTGGCTGTGGGGTTTGGTGAGTGCGGGGCTTTCTTCTACTAAGTTTTGCCAGGCTTTTGTTAGGGTCACAAACAGAGCTGGTAATTGGGTTGTCGTTGCTGCTGGGTTAGTTGCAGCAAGACAATAGCGGGAAGTAGAGAAATTAGCATTCGGAACAGCCATCGATTTGAAATCCTTGCGCAAACCGAAATTACTCGAGCTTGCAAAGGAGTTGTTTCTGGATGTCTCAGACAAACTCAGCAAACCAGAACTGCTAAAGGATATTCTTGAGTTGGAGGCTGAGGACGGCGGGCTTGCGGAATGCCTTGAGACCATTGAGGACAGGGAAATGGCAAAGAAAAAAAAGGCCGAACTTGAGAGCGAAATGGCAAAGAAAAAGGAGGAGGAACTTAAGAGGGAAAAAGAACGTAAAGAAAAACGAGAACGGGAGGAACTTGAACGTAGAGAAAAACGAGAGAAAGAGCAGCAGGAGCGACAACGGGAAATCATGCATAAATTTAACGCGACCAGAAGTATAAGAACGCGATCTCGCTTAAGTGTTCTCAAAAAAGGCGAACATTTTAGAACTTTTCTAGAAAAATTTGAGCCAATTTGCATGGAGGAGCAGCTAGACCAGGGTTAATGGCCAATTGTGTTGATGGGATTCCTCCCGTATGAACCCAGAAACGTATTGGCGCGGTTGTCTGACGAGGATGCCCACAACTACGCGATAGCTAAAGGTGCGCTTTTCCAGCACTTTAGACTATCCGCAGAGGTCGAATTCACGAGCCAAATTGGCAATGGTCAGCTACTTCGCGATAGTGTCAGGGACAGAATTGGGCGCTCAGCTCAGTCGCCGGATGACACGGCTGCTGCTCAGAAGTGGCGGCATAGGACAGCTTTGATCCAGGAAAGGAAGACCACTTCGGCAGCGAGGACCGATGAGTTCGGTCGAAAAGCTAGCGAAAGGTGCAAATCCGCAAGCCTCAAGGGCTCAAGGGATAGTTTTGTCACTAATGCTAGGGAAGAGGAAAGGTGCAAAGCGGGGGTCGTGGGCCCAGAAGAGCATGCACTTTCCGGGAAGGACGTGGATTTCTGCGGTCAAGGGGTTAGTACCGTGGAGAAAAATGCCGAAGGTTTCAGTCACCAGGGAAAAGTAGTCCTTGGGTCATTTGAGGAAGGTCACCACAGGAATTTAGTGAAGGCCGATTTTAATGGGAACCAAGAGCAAACTGTGAGTTGCAGGAACCCCATCGACAACAAAGCCGAGCGACCTGCTTTGTTAGCGAGCACTGTCAGTGCTAATAAAGAAGCGACCATCTCTAACCCTGAGGCAGAAGCTATTTTTACAAGTGAGGTTGATGTTTTCGCTCAGGAAGAGACTAGTGAGCTCGCGGGCCAGAGCAGTGAAGGAATAAAAGGAGACCCTCCTTTGATGCGGCTCGCAAACAATGGTGGCCAAGCGTAGGAGACAAAGCTTTGCTGTGAAGAGGGTGACCGCGATTCACCTGAGTTCGCGGCTGAAACCCCTGGCCAAAATGCAACGTTAGCCATCGAGTGTGGTTCAGATCAAGTTGCAGGCCAGGGAGTTAGGGTCGCAGAGTCGATTAGCAAGCTTCGGGAGAGCAAGTTGTTGTGCCCAGCAGTAAGTAAAGGGCAGTCAGGACACTTAAGTACTACGACGCGCCGACTCATCGAAAGAGCGAGCCGATAGTTCAAATTCTGGTGGAAAAGGCGGCTCGCTGCTGAGTCGAAAAGCAGATGATAAAAGTGAGGGCACCGCGAAAAAGGGAGGTGCGCACAGCAGAGCAGCTAGGGCTGTTTCCGGAAAGCGGCCGCGCGCAAGGAGAACCAAGTCAAGGGCACTCCGCAGAGAAAGGACAAGGGACGGGCCCAAAACGTCGTAAGGGTGAATGCCGGTCAACAACGTAAACGTCCGAGACTTTCATCGCGGCACCCCAGATGCGATAAGCGCCGTAGGAAGGCCAAGCTGACTAGGCGCGTTTAGACAAAACGAAAGGCATCTGCCCCATTGTGGCAAAACTGCGGAAGTTGTTGCAGAACGAGTAAAACTCGCAGCGGTCCAGAGAGAAGCAATCACCGCTGCATCACGAGGGAACGCAGCATAACGCGCTCCACTCAAAAAAAGAAACGAGGGAGATTCCAGAATCGAGAGAGTACACGCAGGCATTTCTTTCGTGCACGACTGCCACCCCCTCGTATTCAACTGTTCAAGTGCAGCTCGGACGTTGCAGACGCGCGGCCGGGGTGCGAAACAAATCGTTGTTGCATGGCGTGTGGAGCTCTCAGGTGTCAACGCGCAGTTAGGCCTTTCAAATTTTGTCGATTGTCGGCTTCTGAAGCCACTGTTGGTCTGCGACCGCGCAGGGCGCGGCTCAATAATAGGCAACCCCTTCGAGTCGCGACGTGGGCCGTTAGCAGCAGATTCTAAGAATGAGTCAATGCTGTTTGCTTTTTTTTGCTGCAGAAGAAGAGAGTTTCGAGCACGTAGTTTTTAAATGCTCTTTGTTAGTTTTCGCAGCAGTGATATAGCGTTTCTTTGATGCAAAGGGTTTTGCACCATGCACTTGGGGTAGCGTCCGCTGACACGCGGAAGTGCTAGCAAGATGGGCCATTGTGGGTCACTAGCATAAGCGCCTGGAGTTGCTTTGTTTTTTTTGGCATTAGGGAAATTAATGTGACTTTGGCTCCGATGTTGAGTGAATCTTTACAGGGTTATGCAAGGTAACGGCAGTATGCTGCCATGCAGAATGAAGGGGAATCAAGCGCGTTCGTAAATGTTGTGATCATTACGAATCAAACTACGTAACAAAAAGGGGAGTCTCAAAGGTAATGCCGATAGCTTAAGCCGAGGTCCCTAGCGCAAGAATAGGCATCAAAGGTGCTGCTTACTGGTGTTTTTTTTCCTGATGTAGGCTTTTGAACATATTGTTTTTTGTTTCAAAGTGAGACGGGTTTTGTCGTGTAATGTGCAGATTTGTGGACGCTTTATAAGTGCTGTTGGACTACTCCCAAGGATTAAATGACTAAGAGGGAAAGAGCCTGGCATTGCTTAGTGGGGACTGTTTCGTGCTTGCTGAGTGAGCGGTTGGGTTTTCGGCATAGTTCTAACGCTAGCGGAGAACGAATCACTCCGACGTCACTTTGCAGTGCCCTTTGTGAATCTCAACGGGCAAAGAAAGCCTCCGGGGTGCGCTGGACTCAAGAAGCGCCGAGAGACGACCAACTCCGGTTAAGAGCAGCCTCGAGCGACATCCCTCCGGACAGCGGATGCTGTCCCCTGTCCATCGGGATCTCCTTCTCCCGGCGGGGCAGTCTGTTACGTTTCGCCTTTGTCGTGAGGAAAAATCGGCGCGGTTGCAGCGGAATGCCGACGAGTCACGAAAGGCACGCGGGGTCAACGCCTGGATTAGCCACGGAAGCGGTGTCAGTAATCCACCCCGCAACTGGCCAGCCCAGCTCTGCAGTGCGTCCTCCTCTACAGAAAGAAGTTAGCTGCCACGGTCGGCAGTACTTGACATTCCAAGGGGCCCGGGTGTCAGCTGGGGCCAGTCATCAAGTTTGACAGCAGCGTCCGTCTTCCAGGAAGAAGCGAGCGTTTCCCCTACACCGCGCGGACTTGCACGTAGCCTGGACCCTGCACGTGCGACCACATGAAAAGCGCGGGAACGCTGCTCGTGAACATTCCAGCGTCTGCGCGACGCAGATGGCATCCTTCTCTCTCTCCCCACATGTGACGGGGGCGTGTTCCCTAATGAAAGGGTGTGTGATGGGTGCCACAGTGGACTTTTCTGGACACTCCTTCGTCGGCAGGCCCGGCCCCCATCTACGGAGTCCAGGGAAAGGAAACGCTATAAAACTCGGCACCGAGTACGGCCGAGTAGCTCCTGACCATCGAGTTCATCGTCATGTAGCTTCTCGTCATCAAGATCCTTGTTATCGAGACTCCCTTACTGAGAGGTTCTCTCGGTTGCTGTTTGTATATAAGGTAAATTTACCTGTATAAAGTTCTTCTTCTTGGCTTTCCCGTAACCTCGTCTCCGACCTCCCTCATCCCCTCTCCGACCTGACCATGCTACTTGAGTCGCAACAACTGGTGGCAGCGGTGGGATGCTGCTACCACGACTCGCAACAACTGGTGACAGCGGTAGGATGCTGCTACCACGACTCGTAACACAGGCGAGGAACATTGAAGAACATTTGGGCGCAACTCTAGTTGTCAAGCTGAAGAAAAGCTAAACGAATATAAACAAAGCTAAACAAGGGTAAAACATGCTAGTCCACATAAGTCGCATTTAACCTAGGTAAATGGGGAGGCAGTGTTTTCGGCGGATCACGGCTTCAACCTTTTCAGATCCTTAATACAGGCATGGTACTGGTAATAATTATATTCGACTTCAAGAATTACTTACATTTCTACGTTTTTAGAAGACATGCTTGGACTCAGATAGGTTGTGCTTTTAGGGTCTTCGGCAGTTACAAAATTAGAAAGCCTAATCTACTGTGCAAGCTTTGTTTCCTTTGCGGCAGGCAGCGATCTCCAGTCAGCAACAATGCAGACTTTTGTTTGCTACAAAATTACTAGAAAAGGCTCAGCGTATTGAACTTAATTCAAAGTTCGCAATTTATGTCGTAGTATACATCCTTGAGAGGGGACACAGCAGAAAAAAGTACCCTATGCAGCTTGGAGGCCTATTGCGCCCACAGTTCCGGCAGTAAGCACAGCACGAAAACACACGAACAAGGCATACACAAAAAATACAGTACGACGAAGCAAATTAAACGCGCAGTATACTTATCATGAAATCACAGATTTTTAAAACCGGTGAAGAAGACAAAGTGCAGAAATTGGTGATTTTTTAGGGGTGCTTTTCACTAAACGTTTTCGCTCCGAGGACATTAAGGACTATTGTTAATTTGTATGATATTGACTGAGCATAATAATTAGTGCGAAAAAAGGTAATGACCAAGAACTAGTAGGAGTATAACAGATCATATGAAGCATCTTAAGTTGTTATACATGTATAACAGCCGAAAGGTACACAGGCGCGTAGGCTTCATATCACCAAAACTGACAACAAGATTATCTGTATGCGAGTGCCATAGCACCTAAGCTATCAGCCTTATTCCGCATTTTTGTGCGAGAACTATTTTTTCGATGTTTTTTAGTAGGTTCAGCATATTGAAACAGTATGCAGCTCGGATATCAGAAAACTGTTGTTAACCTTAATACTTTTTTCATTTGGGTTACACCAGGGAGAAAAGGCAACAGCCGACTTTGTGAATTAAATATTGATGACGAGGAAATGTTGTAGTTTCGAGAAGAACGATATTTTGAGTAAACAAACTTGCAAAGGCCGTGTTGTTCTTTTCACATTGGCGGAATAAACTATTTTCATGAGCTGCAACCGACATTTTGAACAGCTGACTGTAAATTTGCGTCTCCTATATTTTATTTCTTTTGCAACATTCCTTACCGTCACACTGAGGAATATATTATGAGTGAGACGGGCGGCTTTGCGTTTGACCGGTTCCGAATGCGCTTGCTTAGGTGACGACATTCGCAGGAATATTAGCATTTTATGCCGTTCACTACCTAACACTTCACAAGAAATAACAACGTTCTAGCTTAGTTGAATTGTGATGTGTTTATCCGTGCCGTTTATTTGCACCCGAGCGGATCATGGGAACACTTGCTACATACCTTGCAATGCACAAACGGGAACGCAACCGCCAGTAGCACCAACCCCAGTAATGGGCCGGCAGCAGCGCTATGCACCATTATCATGGCCTGCAGGGAGGGCGGGGGGAGGGGGGGGGGGGCGGAGTGGGAAAACGTTACCTTGTTGTTGCAAGCATTGCTGTTGCTTGCTGTTCCAGCAATTCTAGCAACCTTCATTCCAGCTGTAAACTCATCCAGCCCGGCATTTCTAAACATCAGAGCAAGCACTAAAACCATCATTGTTACTTTAAACCCTTAATACCACCACCATGTCGTGTTTCGGTTGCTGCCAGAAAGGAGAACAAAAGGAGTGAAAATTGCAAAACTTTTCATGAGACAAGAGCAATAATCGGATACATTAAATAAACACACACTTTAGCACAAAATGCTCCGTCGGTTGGGCAGCATAACATAGAAACATGTGGTGCCCGGAATTTCAACCTTAAATGAAATTGCCTACGACATTTGACAGTCAGGACCAGCAAAATATTCGTTTTTTATGACTGCGCATTTCGGAAATAGAGGAAGCTAAAAACCTGAACGTCGCGTTTTCTTCTTGTAATGATCTACCCACTTTCCCATACATTGGGAATCATTTGCTTCTTTTTACAAGCAATTTCCTCAATATTCCCATTTCAAGTTTTATTCCACTTAATTTACGGACACCCTGATAACTTTTCTTGACAAGTCGGGAAGTCTGTGTGTGTGTGTGTCTGTGTCTGTGTGTGTCTGTGTCTGTGTTGTGCAACCGTCGCCTCCGGACATTGGACCCTGGACTGCGCCTCCGTCTTCCGTGTAATGTAGCGCGTCGTGAAGCAACACTACTGTGTCGTCTATGGCTCGGTGTTGCCTTCACGAATAAGTATGCTTTCCGGATCGCGATGGCCGACAGCCCTTCTTGTGTGAACTGCGCCTGTGATGAGACAATCACCCATATCTTGTGTGAGTGCCTTGCTTTTGTAGCCGAAAGACATAAGCTGCGATGTGCTCTGGACCGCCTGGACCCTCGCCCTTTCACAGAGGCCAAGATCTTCGGTCCGTGGCCACAACAGTCAACTGCCATCAAGACTTACAAGGCACTCTTTCGCTTTTTGAGAGCGACTGCCTTGATTGACAGACTGTGATTATTTCGCTTTACTTCTCTCTTTCCTCTTTAATTCCCCACATTCCCTTCCCCTGTGCAGGGTAGCCAACCGGAATCCTTTCTGGTTAACATACCTGCCTTTCCCTCTCTCTCTCTCTCTCTCTCTCTCTCTATCTCTTCTCATATGGACTTAAATGCAGATGGCACAAAATAATTCTTTGCATGATTAGTCCATGCCACATTTGCTTTATGATCGCAGCCTCATATGTCGTGCTAAGAACCATGAGTTACATGACCTTCTAATAAGTTATAGTGCAGACACAGACCACATAAAATACGAAACAAGACCACTTTCTTTGTGTTTGTGTCTGTGTGTGTGTCTTTGTGTGTGTGTGTGTGCGCGCGCGCGTGTGTGTGAGTGTGTAAGAGTGTGTGAGAGTGCGCGCGCGCGTGTGTGTGAGTATGTAAGAGTGTGGGAGAGTGTGCGCGCACGCGGGTGTGAGAGTGTGCGTGGACGCGTGTGTGAGAGTGTGTAAGAGTGTATGAGAGTGTGTGAGAGCGTGTGCGCGTGTGAGAGCGTGTGCGCGTGTGTGTGTCTGTGTGTCTGTGTCTGTCTGTGTGTCTGTCTGTGTGTCTGTGTCTGTCTGTGTGTCTGTCTGTGTGTCTGTCTGTCTGTGTGTCTGTGTGTGTGTCTGTCTGTGTGTCTGTGTGTGCGCGCGTGTGCGCGCGTGTGCGCGCGAGCGTGTGCGCGCGAGCGTGTGCGAGCGTGTGCGTGCGAGCGTGCGCGAGCGTGCGCGTGCGAGCGTGCGCGAGCGTGCACGTGCGAGCGTGCGCGCGCGCGCGTGTGTGCGTGTGTGCGTGTGTGCGTGTGTGCGTGTGTGCGTGTGTGTGTGTGTGTGCGTGTGTGTGTGCGTGCGTGCACGTGCACGTGCGTGTATGCATGCGTCGTCTTTCGAGTGGTCCTTGAGAGCTAATAGTTTTTACGAGATCGATATGAACCAACACGGCAAAAATGAAGTTTTAGTGCGTTTATTGGAGAGCCATTTTTATAGCATTCCTTCATCCGACTATGAATCTGCTAGGTAAACAAGCTGAATCATGTTCAGCAACTTTATGCCTACTCATATGATAACTGCTGCCGGGCGCTTAATGGAAACTATCTCACCTTTGTAATTGATCCCATGTAGACACAGAGGCAGCTGTACATAGTCATTATTCCGCCGACGAGGAAGGCTTCAGAAAAACAGTTGTGATGGGAAGAAAGAATTAATAAAATATGTGCATTAATAAATATGTGCATTTCCAGCTTTCCACATATTTTAAGGTGTTTTTCTGCAGGCATGCACGGATAAATTGAAGACTGTCAGTAGGTAGAAACAATATACCAGAAAAGAAAGCGGCATGCGCACATACCCACTGCTTTCGTTGTAAATTGTGCGTGAGAGCCAATATTCTTGTAGCGTGGCTCTAAGATATCCACATAGAGCACGGCAGCGAGGGAGTTTATAATCGACGATACAGAGCTGCCAAAAACGCAAAATTAGGCATGTTTCAACTCTCCGCATGTGCTCGCAACTCCAGAGAGCAAATGTGAACGAGAAAGGCTTTGAAATGAGTTTATGGGTTTATGGGCGTTTAACGTCCCAAAGCGACTCAGGTTATGAGGGACGCCGTTGCGAAGGAGTCTGGAAATTTCAACCACCTAGGGTTCATTAACGTGAACTGATATCGCACAGTACAGGGGCCTCTAAAATTTTTCCTCAATCGAAATTTGACCGCCACGGCCGGGATCGAGCACGCGTCTTTCGGATGAGCAGCCGAGTGCTATAACCACTGAGCCACCGTGGTGGTTTGGACATGAAAAAAGCTCCTCAGTCAAGAAACCTAAAGGTTAATTAGTTTTATTGCTCTGGTCGCAATCCCACTTAGGCACCTCAGTTGGCGTAGTCGTGGAGCTTCCAAACGCTTACTCTCTTCTTAAATAACGTTATTTGCGTCCTGTGATAAAAGAAATAATGAACAAAAATTGGCGGCTGAGCTGAATACTAAAAGCAAAAACTAGATGTAGAAGAGAGATTGGCGACTCCACCTGGTGAACAAAAATTTCCATCGGAAAAAGTTGCCTTAACATCGGCGCAGGGGTAAGGGCGTCTGCTCGAATCAACCTCAATGAGTAAACTGCGAACACCTTCAATGCCCCAACATTTACATCCCGTATACATTAGTGATTCGCCCACACTCTTCAATATAGCCATCCTAAATCTCGCAAAGGACTTCGGTAAGCTAGATGAAATCCTAGTTGCGATTTACGGAGGTGACATTGTCGCGCGGTGTACTCGGGGATCACTGGTTAAAACATCATCTACAAAAGCAAGCATATAGTGTTATAAACAAGCGCGTCCGGATGTGTGGCATGGAGTCCTCAGTAGAAAATTTGGAGATCATTAATACTAGCAGACTAAAGAGAGGTGGGGCAAGGGAAGGCCGGTAGTCAGAATTTACCCCAACATAATTCTTGAAAAACCAATAGTCAGAATCTAAGGAATGTGTAAGATATTCAATAAACGATGCGGAGACACCATCAACCTCATAAAGAACTTAGCACATGTTTCGAGCATGACTGGTGGAATCACTCACAGAAGGACGGGTGTGGAGGAAAAATAAATCCTAAGACTTGTGGACAGTCTCATTATCAGGAGAATTGCATACGCATAGCCCTACCATCAAATCGACATGACAGAGACGGCAAAAATACGCACCCTGATTAGGTCCATCTAAAAACAGGCGTCAGACTGCCGAACAGCACACCAACAAAATTGGCAGCGGCTTAGCTCAGCTATGCAAGGATATGCGTAGCGAGAGGTACCCCGGCCTCAAGTCCATGTAGCACAGTCATTCACACACGTCACACGCAAAGCGAAACGGATTGTTCGTCAAGTCCGCTTCAAACGCGCACGTGGCACTGGAACTTTCAGTCAATCTGATCATGTGGTCAGTCACGCGCCGTCCCTTCCGGTCCTCTTCTCCTTCGGTAATATCCATCTCACCCCAGCCTTCCAGTAGGGCCAGCGCACGCCGCTGATTCCGCTCGACGTCCTGGCGTCTGCGCTTGGCGATGCGCTCTTCTTTCTACTGCGGTGTCTCCGCATCCCTCTTGGCCCTGCGCCGCTCGTTACTCCATGTCTGGACGGCTAACTGCCAGGCTACAACCTCGGGATCCGAGGATTCGAGTTTGTCCCTTCTCCTACGCCACATGGCGTCGGCCTCGCTCTCCTTGGCCGCCATGACAGTGTGCTCTTCCTCGGTCGGAGGCGAGCGGCGCGGCGCCCGGCGCACAAGCTGCGGCTTTGACGTCACTCGGCTCCTCGCGCATGCGCATAAGTGGCGACGAAGGCCTACAGCGAAACGGCGAGACTGCAGGTAATGTAGCTCTCGCTACAAAAATATCATGGCCCTTAGGGCAAGTAACACCCTCCAGGTGATCACAGTAGCTGTTCTGAATCCCAAAATAAAAGATTTAGATCTAGTAAATCTGGACTAAAATTGCTGAGCCGGCTGTCATGCAGAACGACCCACTAAGAGGAAACCAACCACGAGGAGGAAACAAATGAGATACGTAGGAAGCTACTCAAAGCAGCACCCACACCTAAACTCATGGATCTCATCATATACAAGGGAATAAGAGAGAGAGCTGGGTACTATGAGAGAAGGTCCAGATTCGACAATTTGGCAAGATGCACAGTTAGAACCACAAATATATTTAAAACATCCACAGCTATCTGCGTTGAGAGAAACAGTAAAATAAGGGACTAACAATCACGAAAACACAACCCGGGAGTGAGAGGAAGTGCCACTCGAAATGGCGAACAGAGCGAGCCACAGAACCAAAACGCACACCAAAATGTGCACTGATTCTGCACCAAGCATTTGCCGCCAAGCAAAGAAAATCATAAAAGACTGCCGAAAGCATACACAGTGCGCGCATCCAATACCCATGACAGACAACGATGTCGGTACTCTGGCATGAAGAGGTCACGACCAATCTGCACGCGGACGAAGCCACCCGAGCACTCTCCCTCTAGGAGGTCAACGCCCAGTATGCGGAAGTCCTTACCCCCCTTCATATGACTTACCCTAAACTAACAAGTAAATACAGAGCGTTCAGGAGATCCCACCCTCCCTCAGAAAGAAGCCTAGACACGACCACGGGAACCACATGAAAAATATTACAAACAAGCACGTACACGAACCTGCACATACAGATTAATGTGCACCCATCCAATTTAAAAAAATAGAAACGTCAGTGGAGCGGCAATAAAACCACCGAGCTGATATAACATGGGCCTGCGACCGACAAACAAAACTCCCAGACCCCACACCCGAACCGACATCCGAGAAGATGCTGGCCAGCGATGACCATGGCGCCCAGGCTAATCTAGCAGGCGGCTAGCAATTTCCAGAGGAGCCCTGAAAAAGGGGCCACCCACCGACGACTTTTACTTAACCAATAAGAAATTTTCTCTCTCTCTCTCTGCTGAACCATCGACGTCATACTATAAGTTTTGCAATTGGGTTTTTTTTTTTACCGATATTGAATACAGGTTCTGAATAACAATAAATCTGGATCTATGGTTACGACTTGAGAAATTTACATAGTGGAAAGCAAATTTTGTTAGCCAATATGTTTCGCATATGAAATACTTCTCTGGAGGCTCATTGCATATGGCACTCGGCTGCTGACCCGAAAGACGCTGCATAGATCCCGGCCGCGGCGGTCGCATCTCGATGCCGGCCAAATGACAGAGGCCCGCGTACTATGCGATGTCACTACACGTTAAAGAACTCCAGGAGGTCAAAATTTCCGGAAGCCTTCACTACGACGTCTCTGGTTGCCTGAGTCGCTTTGGGACGTTAAGCCCTCATAACCCATAAACCAATAAATACCTGTCCGTTCATTGCATGAAAGTTAGTTAATGAAAAATGCCAGCAATCACCTTGTTGCAGCGGTCACTACCGCAGACAGGAAGAGACCAGTGAACCCTGGGAATTCCGTTAGGTACTTTTTGACGTAAAAGGGCAGAATCTGTCGAAAGGGAGAAGAATACTTAGCATCCGGTGGGAAAATCACCCTCATTCCGACAGGGCTGCACAGCCTCTGCTTTAGCAGTCAAGTAGTGAAACAAAATCACTATTGAAAAGGTCATCCAGATATATCTGTCTTTTTCCCACTGTAATGAAAAGTTTAGAGAAAAACTTGCCTGATCGCGGCTAATTATGGCACCGGCTAGCTTGGGGTCGCAGCCTCGAAACCAAAGTACCAGAGCAAAGACCATGGCTAGTTCAACAGCGTAGACAGCAAGAAGAAGCAAGGATCCCGTGAAAATTGTCCTGCGAATAATTATCAGAAATGAACATTCGGGCACTTAAAGGGCAACTCCGGCGATTTTTCGATGTTCATCGATCGAAATGAAATCTTAACTTCGTATTCTTTATGCTAGTCTGATATCTCATGTAAAATTTCGCACCTGAAAGCGGCGTAGTTTTTTCACAAGCGAATTTTGAAGACAAGCGCTCCTCGACGCGAGAGGCACCCAATGATCGAGCATCTTCTACAGGCCACCTTGTACTGTGACGTCACTGGTGTGTCGGCGTGTCAAGCTGGTCGGGCGCGCGCTGGCTTTGGCAGTGCAGGGGAAAACTGAAAATTGGTTTTGAGGAAAGTAAATGACGCAGTAACGGACACCTGAACCGCGACGTAAGGAAGAAGTGAAAGGAGAAAGGAAAAAAGAGGTGCCGTAGGGGAGGTATCGGGAATTATTTCGGCCACCTGTGCAATTTCGAGCCATCTCAACGTGTCTGATGTGATGTGCACGCCCCAGTGATGGGTCACGGCAACTTCTGTTGTGCGGAGGGGTGCACATATTCTTCGTCTCTGACAACGGGCGTGATCTACCATAGGCTTCCTAGAGATAAGAACCTTCGCGACAAGTGGGTGAGAGCTGTCTGCCGCGTCAGCTGGTCTCCGAGGAAGCATTCCCGCTTGCGCTCGGAACATTTCGCGCCAGATAGTTATGAAGGCAGCGTGCACTTCAGAGAGAGCTTTGGACTCGCTAAGGCTTCGTTCAACCGGCGCTTGAAGGCATATTCTGTGCCAGCGTTATTCGAGTACAACCGCCCATCGCAGCGGCCGGCTCAACGAAGCGCGGCCGTCAAGAGTCAGCGGTATATTGGATTTTAGAACTGTATCTGGCGTGAACTTCCTTCTAAAAGCTCGCCGTCCATACAAAGCTTAGCAAAGAGAGAACTGTTGGTGATGCATGCCCCTGTAAGGACGTTGTGGACCGCAGCAACATTCCGGCAGCAGATTCTTTCATCGGGCTGGGTCGGCCGGAACTCGCCACATGAACAGCTGGCAGCGGGAGCATAGCATTAACTTTTGTTCTGACGATTGTGTCACAAGTGCATACACGAGAAAATGACTCAAGTAATTACTTCTCTGAGTTAAGACCATCTCCAAGCTATAGGTGACGCGGCCTGTGGTGTGACTCGGCTGGCTCGCGCGGCCGTGGATCATACATGAAAGGCGACTCGCCCAGTCTAAAATCGCTGAATGAGTCGTCTTCTAAAGACTCGGGCGTCTCGGAAAAGCTGTTCTCCGCGCTTTCAGTCATGTCGACAGCGCGGCTCAGGGTAGTTGCGATATCTTCGGCGACTTCACAGCGCGGCGAACACGCCAGTGACGTCACAGTCAATACCGCACGAAGGTTTCTCCCCGGTTTCAGTTTTGCGGTTTCGGTTTCGAGTTGTGCGTTTTTTGGTGTTTAAAAATTATTTTGGGGCTGCTTTTGAAAACTTTGTATCGTACACATTACATGAGGTTCTTAGGAACACAAAACAGCCATTAACTTAAAATGGCTGAAAAATCGCCGGAGTTGCCCTTTAAAGCGGCAGTTATAGCTCACGCAATTATTCCCTTCACGCTCTTTCTCTCCAGTTCCCTGCAGTTTGAGGGACGCTGCAATTACCTTTGGTGCTATTGCTGAATCACACTGTCATTCCCAAGCCACCGCTCGTACGCTACTCTTTATTTGCGCAATGAAAGTCGAAGTTTTACAAAAGCTTTTGCTCTCTAACTTCGTTACCACCACTTGAACCGTGAGGTAACTAGAATTCGAAAGTTGCCACGCAGTTGTAGAACGGTGTTACTTTCGTTCATTATTGTTACGGTGCAGAGTCGCCAGGCGAAGACGGCGCTGTTTTGAAGCTGGGCAGTTGACGACGACGAGGACATTGCAGCTAATGTTTAGGGTGACTTCGTTTGGCGTGCGTTCTGACCGCGGCCTGTCGCGCCTGCTGCTTAGCTAACCACCCATAATAATATAGTTTGCTCATTCTCCCAAGAAGCTTTTGGGTTTCGGGCGAATGTTCGAATGGTTTGTTATTCAGGAGGTGCATATATTTAAAATTCATTTGTTTATTTTCTGTCACTTGATAAAAGCGGCTACAGGTCCGAGTTATAATTTTTGTGTTCGCAAAGGGCTGACACCGGCGTAAACATGAAATAGACTTGAAATACTTTCCACAAACAAAACAACATGAAGGGCAGAAGAAAAAAAGATGCGCGCAAGCTGCAACCGAACTGAAGAAAAACCCGAATAAAAGCAATCTGCTTTACTTCAAGTAAAGACTGACACCAAGTGAGCGTGTTGTTGGTTTTTTTTTCGGAATAATGCATTCACTCCTTTGTGCTCAAAATCTTACCGTAGAGGACGCTACCACGCTAAAGAAGACTGTGCTTGGACGTTATGCGCAGATTCTCACTTGACCCATTTCAGGAAAAGAAACATCATTTTCAGTGAATTAGAGATGACGTTTTTTAGAACGGCTTTTCAAATGAAATGTAACGAAACACGGACAGGAGTAATTTATTCCTTCAAAACGCCCTTTCAAAACAACACTTGGGGTTACTGGAATATGAAAAGCATATTTTCAATAAGCCTTCAAGTGCAATTTCACAGTCAAACTAGCTAGCACCTCAAATCGGCACTCACATTATTTAGTTTTATTTGAATGATCTATTAAGCGAGTTCTGCAGTGTTTAGAATTGAGAAAATTTTATTGCGCTGGAGCGATATGCGGCAAGAGAAATGAAGTGAAATCGCTGAGCTTTTCTTGTATTTTGGGCACATTGCTTAGGCTTTCAATACTCGTATATCTGCGCTGCTTCGTTCAGTGCACGGACCTTTCTTCAAGTGACTCGCAGCGAAACTAATAAGAAAGGCGTAAGTTTTCTGCAAGGTTTCCAAGCAATGGAAATGTGTGTATTGAGCACTCAATTGCACCCACGCTCACCGATCTCATTTAGCACGCCGCGACAAGGAATCGCTTGAATATCTCACACCATCAGCGCTACGACAAAAGGAAACAAGGAGCAGCTCGAAAGACTAAAATGCAGGGAGCCGGGCACCACAAGCGCTGGGCAGCAACTAGCTATATTTGCACAAAAAAAGAACATAAATGGCAGGCTGAGGGAGCCACACCGTCTGCAGCAAAACAACTAGGAGACAGTGGAGACAAGCAAAAAAAAACAGAGCTATTAAGATGCGGCCTAAAATACTTTGGAATTCTGTTTTCCGCATTGTCTTTACTAACTCTCCCCGCTATATAACAAGCGCACAGAGCATAAACCCTTTTGGGTATGCTAGTTGCTGAGAACGGGATCATTGATGGAGTTATTTTTTTCGTTCAAATTACAAAAGTATTCAAATAGTTTCCAGCCTGCGTGCTAAACCTGCGTAATACACGTGTCTGGTTGTAACGTGACAAGCACGCTGGCTTTGAAAACATGTCATGTTGAAAAGCGGCTTGCAGGCTGGCTGAGAGCGAGAGAACCGGCAAGCCGGTTTTCAACCTGACACGTTTTTGAAGGCAGCTGCTTGTCACGGTTCAGCCAGACACGTGTACGACGCAGGTTGAGCACGCGCGTAAGCCGGAGAGTAAACGAATGATTCTGTTCTTTAAGCGAAAAACAACTCTGTCGTGGATGTTATGGGCGAGTGTAGCGTTTTTTGTTATTCTTACTGCCCCGGTACAAGCGTGATCAAAAATACGAAGAGTGGAGCGTGCAGTGCAGTGCTCTTCGTATTTCTGTTTATCGTGACAGTGATTTCAACGCCGACAGTGGTCAACCAAACTGCCTCCGCCATTCAGGGCGTTCATTGCTACGCAGTGCTCTCGTTAGAGCCGTCGCAGCTTCGCCGAATAGAATTCTGAAACAAGGACTCCAACTAGTGGTTTCATACTCAGTTTCATCACTAAGCATTTTAAAAGCAACAACAGCTCTCGCAGGCAGTCATTACTAGAGCGCCAAATACGGGCGTGATACAACGTTCCACAAGAAAGCGGAATGATATATTGCCTTACTGGCCTTTTTGTGCTAGAAGGCCTCCGCTTCGGGTAATTCACTAGGTGGATCATGCGTGGCAACTTGACCGAGTCTGGAGATGCAGTAAAAAGGAGGCGGGCGAACGGTTCCTGAGAGACATGCTCGATGTTGGTTTGGTGTAGGAGCCAACGTCGAAGTTATATGAATAGTTACGAACTGCGTCACGATGAAAGAAGCTATGGCACCGACAGAAAGGAAATGAGAAGCATCTACGTGACAGCATGGGCAGGAAATGAGCTTTCCTGCGGGGCAAGGGCCTGGCGACGGCCAGCATGCATGCCGGGGTCAGTGGGCGTGAAGCGTAACGGGGAGACGTAACGAAAATACAATGGGTCGAATGCCGGTCGTTGTAGAAACATGGCTCAGAGCAGGACAAGCCACCAACATGACGCACCCAGTGAAGTCGATGGAGTTCGCGAAGAGGAATGCAGAACCCTTTGGCATAAACTTTGTGTACGCGCTTGCGCAGATAGCCGTGGAGCTGCTTTGTACACTTTATCGAAGACGGACTATATACGTTGCTTCTGTGTTTCTGTAATAGCCCAGTAAGAGAATGAATACAGAATATTGTTAAGGTCATGGACCAGTAGGGGACCGCCCTGAAAGATTTTTTTTGTGTGTGTGTGTGTGTTTAATAAAGTTGTTTCCATCCATCCAACTCCCATCAACCGGCTTGACTCTGCGCTCATCCACCCCACTGTGTCCATGAACCGCTCGGTGGGTCAGATGTGTAACCTGATGCAAGAACACTAGACCTCTTTTTTTTAGAAGCATGCTCCACTGATGTTATCAAATCTGCTGAAGGGGCAAGGTGGCTTTCTAACTCATCTTCACAAGTTGACAACCGCGTCACTGAAAGAGGCGCTCAAGCTATGAAAACAGTTGTTACAATGTTGTTTCTGCGCGGCCCTGTTGCGTGCCCCGTTGTTTGCCAAGTGTTCAGCTCTGCTGGCGTTACTTGTGCCACTGATTTGCTCATAAATCGAGACCAGCGGACAAAAGGCGTTAAAAGGACATGACGACTCTCATAAGATATTTACGGCGATGAAAAGCATGTTTCATGAAGCGTGGGCACCTTCTGCTTCTCCTTGATGGACCTCTAGCCACATCCGCGCATGTGGCTCACAAAAATCAGGGAGCACCCGGGGGGGGGGGGGGGGGGAATAGTTTAGATTGTCACTACTGTCATGATCGTACTTCTTGCCACGTGGGCCCGGGCAAGCAGCAACGAGCAAGCAGCGACGGCGGCAGACCCGTGTAGTGCTTGTGATGCCCCCTCCTGGCCTAAGTGGATTAGGGCAGCGGACTTCCTTGAGCGGAGGTGACCACGGCGGCGGCGACGAAAGTCGAAGACCGGCGAAGGCCGAAGATGCCACGGGCGCTGGCGAAGGCATTAGCAGCGGCAAACAGCGGCGGAAGCAGCGGCGACGGTGTTGGCATCAGGCCGAGTCAACCCTCGGATCGCCGGCCGACGGAGTGGTAAACAGCTATGTCCTTGGCAGAGGGCTCGTGTTTTGGACATCCGGCGGGGAAGCACGAGGACGTTCACCTGCTGGTAGACTGTGGGAGATTCGTTTCCAGCTGTGTTTGATTACTCAGCATTTACCCCTTCCCATCGACCGAGCGGCGTGAGAGCGGTACAGACCAGCACCGCCCCTGCCGTGGGTGGTAGCACCAGCGTCCACATATGTCCATCCGATTGGACAGCGTTCTACGAACTTTATTCCCCAGTCAGGGATCTGGGGAATCCGAACCCTATTTAACTCGGCTGTGAGTGTGACCGAGAGACGCCTGTTAATTCCGAAGAAGTTCCCTTCCACTGAGAGTCTTTCTCAGCCGCTCTTTTGAAAATAATGTAAATAATTGTATAAAGTTTTCTTTGCCTTCCTCCTAACCCAGTCTCCCATCCTGCTCGTCCCATCACCAGTCCGGCCATGCTACCTGTGTCGCAACACTACCATTTCCTCTGCAGGTACGTGAGAAATATTTTGGTATCCCGTCGCGCCTCAACGTCCAAGCATTTCTACACACTTTGGCTTCAGCAAAACCCATATGGCGTCTGACCAGTGCCAGTGGCTTCATCTGTTGTAGAAATTGGGAGAACTTTGTTATCGCAGTTAGAGCCAGCCGGAATGTGCCTTACTAAATCTGAATATATGACCACTACTCTAACGCACTTTCCTCAATGCTGGCCCTTCCCTGTCCACATTATGGTTGCCTCTGCCGCGCTGCTATCAGCGGGTAGCACACTCAAAATGCCTTAGTGCTATGTGCTGCAAAGAACGATCAATCTCTTGCGCCTAGGAATAGGATACAGTGCCAAAAGAAAAAAACCTGGTAATTTTTATTACGATTTTCCGGCAACAACGTGTCCTCCGTCGGGACATATTGTGCATCATCAACCCATACTTCGACGAAATAAAAATGCGGTGCCGCTATACAAGGCGCCCTCTACTGCTGGTGACACCAGGTTTAGGTGGCGGCCGATAAAATATTCAGATATGCGAGCCTTTTTGAGTTTCAGAATTTCTTTTTAACTAGTGTGAGAAATCAGGATTTCTTTGGAACTAGTGCGAGAAATGATAACTAATATATTGTCCACTACTGGGCACTCGGCTCCCGTTCTCTTCTCGGCGCTCCGACAATGTTATTGTCCTTCAACCTCGTCCAAAGCTTCACCGTCTAAGATGGTACTTACATATTTCAAAATACATGTTCTGCAACATGAGCAAAAAATGTCTAATTCATAACATTGCTCTCAAAACGAATGGTCAGCTAACATGTTTCATCACAACGACCTCGTATCTTATCCAGCTGCAGATTGTATTTGGCGCTTTGCGTTCTGAAAGGCATCAATGCATGTTCTGTTTTTACTCTAAACGAAAACAAGAAAGGAATTTTCAACGTTAGTGAAGCTCCCACCCGCTGTTACTAACATTTCCCTAAATGCTAGATGCTAAATGATATATCATCTTCAGGCAATTTTTCATTGTTTATAAAACCATCAAACATTTGATTGTTGATCATGTCTAGACTCAGTAAACACATTGTAAAGGTCCCGTGTGCATCTCCGTTGAGGTTAGCGGAGACCGCCAGTCGTGTGCTGAAGCACGGAAAAGTGCGACTACGCACAAACGCATGGGCGTCTCCTGAGCATATCTTTGCGAATGATTCTCTAAGTTACAACGCTCAGCAACATTACCGCTTCTCGCCGATATTCACCCGAAGTCGTCGAAATTTCCGGAGCCCTGCATTAAGGCGTTCCTCAAAGCCTCAGTTGCTTTGGGGCGTTAAACCCTTTAAAACCTAAAGCAATGCTTCCCAAAGTGGTCTTCTTAAAATCGCAACATACGGAATCAGTTTTTCAAAATACACGGCTTGGAAGCCAACAACAAGCTTCATTGGAGCCAACATACATTAAAACAGCATGCAGTATATGTCACCTCTTTTGTTGTTAAATATGTTGAAAGTTTCAGTGGGCCGAATTGGGCCTTGTAGGTTGTTCACCATTGTTGAACGCACTTGACTTTTTACAGCACAACTTTTACGTCTCTTGTTCTGTAAGAAGTTAAGCACGTTGAACCATCATCAAAGTTTCAATTGTTACTGTAAATTTAAATCATTTTGTGGCATTTTTTTTGCCTACCAATGCTATGAGCTTCCACCTATGCATGGATACAAGTTTTTTATCTATTAAACAGCTTAAAATGTTAAAGAAGTCCCCTAAACATCAATTTTAGTTTTATTCTATTTGTCATTTGAGTCATTTTTTAATTTTAGCTTCTTCGTAAAGATAACTTAGCATGTTTTTTTTACCTTTGTGCGTTGGCGAGTGTTCTAGAAGCCAAACCCCTCTGCATGACCACTTGGTCCATGCTGACACGGTAGAAAGCAGCCGCCATCGACGACAGGGCGACCCACACATTCTCGTCGTGAGTGAGATTGAACTCGGTGCTAGAGAGAACAGGAGAAAACGTTTATTTTTATGTGTATGCTACCAAAACAGATATTTGCCATAAGTCATAGCTAAGAAGTGCTTGGAAATGTACAAGAGATAAAATGTCACTTCAAACATATACTGTTTACACTCGACGTATATATATTACACGGCAATGAAAGCAAACAAAGCGTTATTGCCTTTATGGACTAAACACTTGATTACTAGAGGCAAAAGTGAGAACTACGGTGACTCCGACGGCAAACTGATGTCGGCCGGTATGAATAGGCTACCGCAGTTTCATAGAAAAAGTGGCTACTTCAGAGGAAAGACAGATATTTGTAGCTAGGAAACAAATAAAATGAATATGGTTTCTGCCGCTAAGGCCATTTTCACATGAATTCTGGCAAGCCCTCCAGCGTTCTAGTTCGCCGATCCATGAAGTTAGGCTAGTCAGCCATTCGCTTGCAAATTGTGATCACGGAGCCGTTTTCGTTAATTACGCTGTGTGTTTTACCTGAAAGGAACGAGAGCCATTTTTTATTTTCTGTTCAATTGTGTCAGCCACAAATCTTTCTCTGCATCTTAAAAAACATGAACCCAGCCAATTCTAGCCGGACAAGAAACTAAAATGAAAAATGAACGGAGTTGTACTTAGCGTCCTTTGAAGCTGCCATCACATTATAAAGATGCATTTCCAAGAAAAAATTTCAACCTATGGCTACACTCAGCCGCAACCCATTTCGCAGTAAACCCGTTCTGCACTCCACAATTTGAGGACACCGCCTGTGTCCTTGTGGTCGCTGTTCACAAGCTTCGGCACCAGAGGCATATGAGGGAGAACATTTTATTAGTCTAGACAGATAGATACAGAGAGAAGGAAAGGCAGGGATGTTAATCAGAAAGGATTCCGGTTGGCTTCCCTGCACAGGGGAAAGGGAATAAGGGCATTAAAGAAGGAAGAGAGAAGGAACGGGAAACAGTTACAATCTATCAATCAAGGCTGTCTCTCTCAAGAAAACAAATAGTGCCTTCTAAGCCTTGATGGCAGTCCTCTGTTGTGGCCGCGGACCGGTGATCTTGCCCTCTGTGAAAGGGCGAGGATCAACCCAGGCAGCACAACAACATTGGCCGAAGGTCGGTCAACTGTTGGCAAAAATTGGCACGAACATCGGTCCTACCCTGGCATTTGGGCCGAGCGCTACCACTTTACACATTGGACCTACTTTCATGCCAGTTTTGGGCCAATATTCGGACGATCAAGCGGCCAACGCAGTACCGATGTTCGTTCTGCAGCATGGGCCAGCAAAGGTCTCATACTGGTATCCAACTTTCAAACATTGGTAGCCAGCTTTCAAACATTGGTAGCCAACTTTCAAACATTGGTAGCCAGCTTTCGAATAATGGTTTCCAGCTTTCGAATAATGGCATCCAGCTTTCGAATAATGGTTTCCAGCTTTCGAATAATGGCATCCAGCTTTCGAACGCTGGCACATGCAATTAACCCACTCGCCAATGACCGGCAGTGTGGATGGATGTACATACCATTCTACCTAGCAAATATTCATAATAGAGGGTGCGAAAGAATTCCAGAAAAAAGACCCGTTTATTGCTTTGAGTTACAAGAATCACGCTTTTAGCCCGCACAGGATGGTTTGCGCTACCACCAGCCACCCTGGGGAGTAAAGAAAGGGGGCCCAAGAGCATGGTGGCAGAGGCTGTGGGAAAACAATTTATTTTCAAGTTTGGTGCGTGCCGATCAGGTTGGGCAAAGCATCTGGGCAAGCTGCTGCGGCACGGCTAAGGCATCCATAAAATGTTCAACGGAGCTGTCCTCCAGTGAACTGATCAGTCATATCCGAAGTAATCATTGCACTCCACTTGCAAGAGGGCTGCTGGACTGCATTCAAACAAATTCCTCGTCCAGCTCTTGCACGATGGCCTCACGAAGCGCCAAGTCTGCAACGATCGAAATGCATGATGTCATGGTAAGTTGAATTATGGCCATCACAGAACAAAAACCAAAATGATTAAATAACACCGAATTTTGTGAAACACAGTCATCGTGAAGACACTAGCAAGTCATCGTGACGGCAAGCCCTTCATCTTCTCTTCTCTGTTCATATGTTCTGCCACGCCCATCGTCACGTCCTGCTTGTCATCGTCTGTGGCATTCTTCTAGTTCGCGCGATCGGGACGATCGCTTCGTGGCCCCGAGTCATGTGACGGACTAGAAGACGACGAAGAGGGCAGTGGCATGGGCAGGAGCGCTCGTGCTAGGCTCGCAGACATTAAATCATATCATCGCCATCGGTCATGCAGTCCTTTCTTCATCGCTTGCCGTCACGTAACATTATTTTACAGGATAATTTTAAATTTATTCTTAAGAACCAGCACCACATTAGTTGCACAAAGTGGAAAAATTAATTTACTAAACTTCTCTTATACCAAATGGTTTAATTTAGTCCAATGTGTCGTGTCGCACTTCCAGTAAATATATTCAATGCGAGATAAGCAAATTAATGTGATATTGAAAACAGATTAATGTATTATTATGTTTTAATATCATAACTCGTATCTCTAAATTGCGAGCAAAATTTTTATTCAAGTAAATATGCACAGGTTGTAGCGTCTCTTCCACATAGACGTCAAAACAACATTTTTGATTACTTTTTTTTAATAGGGTTAAAAATACGGCTTGCGATGTTTTGCGAAATACGCTGAACGCAAGGACTCAGGGCACCTTTGTTTTACATTAGTCGCTTCGCATGCATGCTATAATTGGATTCCAAACTGCGACTTGCAAACCACACAAAAATACTAGTCTGATAGTCCAGAGTAATGCCCTTTTTCATTGCGAGAGAACTTGGGCAAAAGCTTTAACCAGAAATTGCGGATTTTCTATTGAGTCTGCAAGTGTAGAAGGCAAAGAGAAACAGTACGGAAGTATTACACATATTCTTACCAACTGGTCTGCAGTGGAAAATTAATTAAGCGGTTCTGTTTTCAGTCGTGCATAAGCGGTAAAGGACATATTCCCGAATGCATCCCATCTCAGGTCATATCAGTTCAAACCCGCTGTTAGCGAAAGTAGTGAATCTTCAGTGAGTTCATCTCACCAAAGACGAAAAATTAAATTCTCACCATTCGGCCCCAATTCCACTGCGCACGACGTCAAGCAAGCCATTTCGCAATGAGAGTGGGTACACAGAAGTCGTCCTCATGCTTTTTGGCTCGCTCTGTTTTCCTGCCGAAAAAATAAAGGCGCATGTAGTCAAAGCAACGTTTACTACAAAAACCACTTTAACTTCCAGACGTATATCAAGATAAAAGAGTTTTAGTACTTACAAATAAGATCTTGCAGGCGGTACGAACAGCGTCGGAGCTCTCCTAATATATGAGCGTGGCTTTTCGCGTGCACAGACTATGAACGGTGCTAGCTTGAGTGTGCATGCATTTTCGTCGTGTTGGTTGTGCACGTGGTTGGGCTCCGCCGTGGAGTCAAGAATGTCTTATTGTGATGCGTCGCGCGGTTCCAAGACGAGCAGTGGAGACGATGGTGGGGGGGGAGGGGTTGGCTGGAGGGGATAGAGTCGTTTTCCTTTACACAGGTTTTGTGGTTCCGAGAAAAGTCCTCGAGCCGAAAGGTGGAGGCAGGGAGATCGTGGAAGGGTGCACGAACAGCGAAGCACGTAGCTGCGCGCGAGGGAAAATAGCTTTGAGGAAGTGACAACCAAAAAGAAAAAAAAGCGCTTCGCGGGGTGGCGGGTTAGCCCGCTAACTAAAAAAAGGGAAAAACTGTAGCGCTCGAGACGAGGACACAACGAAGACGACAACACATGTGCTAACTTTCAACTGAATCTTTATGTAATGCACAAACAGTTTTTAAATACTGCGCAAGCATCAAAATATCTTCCCACTATCCTATCACACCGCAAGTCACTTTTCACATTTTGTACAAGCCATCAAGAAAAATCATCTCTTTCTTTGATAAATATACAGATGGGATGCTTACACACTTATCTTCTAAGTTTTTTATTCGTTTTGCTTCAACAATCTCCCGTGTTAGCTGTTTCCTGCTTCTGTTAATAACCTGGCATTCATCGAACTTCGGCATGCATGCATCTGGGTTGCATTCCTCACAGTGTTCTGATAGATTACCTTTTTTATTTTCTATATTCCTATTGTGCTCCCGTAGCCTCTCGTTTAGGCCCCTCCCGGTTTGGCCTACGTACACCTTACCACATGACAGTGGCAAGGAATACACAACACCTTCTGCGCAGTCAACAAATTTCTTGGTGTGGTTCTTTGTACAACCTTCACAGAGTACGGATTTGTCATCTTACATAGTTTTGCCAGTTTATCTGGGGCCGAAAACACTACCTGAACGCCTACTCGTTGACCTATCTTTTTTAGATTATGGGAAATCCTGTGCATGTACGGAATTACCGCTGTTTTCCTATATTTCTCAGGCAGAGTTTGACATTTGGATTTATCCTTACGAATCGTCCCCTCAGCCACTGACACCAAAATGGCGTTAGGATACCCAGCCTCTTGTAACCGTTTTACCTGTTCCTGAAAACTACTGTTCACCTGGTGCCCACACGACTTCTCCAGAGCCTTTCTGAAGCACGTGTTGACAATGCCTCTTTTTATCAATTTAGAGTGCGCCGAATTGTAATCAAGCAAGGATTTGTTGGCACGAGGGGCATAGCTCCAGCAAGTGTGTTCTTCACCACATACGAATTTGATATCAAGGAAGCGAATTTCTTTGTTTTCAGGATATTCACAGGTCAGCTGAAGTGGGTCGAGGCATTCATTAAAAGCTTCTGTTACATCAGATGATACTTTGTTTAGGTCATCAGAGCTACTGTCGATGAGGATGAGAAAATCGTCCACATATCTGAAAACTCTGGTCACTTTGTAACCAATTAGGCAATCATTGATGATTCTGTCAACACTTGCTAGGTACAAGTTGATCAAAACCGGTGCTAGGCACGAGCCAATACAAACCCCCTGTTTTTGCAGGTAGGGTTTGCCCTTCCAGCTGTTAAAAGTGGACTGGAGATAAAAAGCTAAAAGACCTAAAAAATTCTGTACAGACACTCCTGTAGCGTTCTGGAAAACTATTACTCCTAAATCGTCTATGCTATCTTCGACGCACTTAAGCAAGCCTGCGTGGGGTAGTGAATAGTAAAGATCTTTAATATCGATTGAGAAGGCTTGAAAGCCCTTGTCAGGTTGTGTGTTAAGGAAGCTATTACTTCTTCCGAATTTTTTATAAGGTACGGATCCTTGATTGTTAACAGGTTTAGTTTCTCTTGTAAAAATAAGGCGATTGACTTGTGCCAAGTGTCATTTTCTGAAATGATTACCCTTAGAGGGACGTCCGGTTTGTGCGTTTTCGCACTGAAAAAGACCTCGAGGTGATTTCGCTTGCTGCTTTCTATCGCTTTCACTACCCCATCAAGACTTAGCTTCTTACACAACTTTTTTGCTTGAGTTTTGAGCCTAGACAGTGACTGGTTTGCCTGACAGTTGAAGAGCTTAGAAATGGCCTCGTTAGCTTTGTCACTGAACATAGATTTCGGAAAAACAGCAAACAGTGGGGCAATCCTGGCTAACCTGGCCCATGATAGCCAGGATCTAATTACGGCTCAGCCAATACTGGTAAAGCGACGGACAACCAGGGCCATTGTTGGATGTGCTAAGGAGTGGCACAACCAATATCGGATGCTCACTGGCAACTCTGGGCCTAGTTAGGGCCACGCTTTGCCAGTGGATTTCCAGTATTGGCCCGCTGCCGTGTGCTACCTGGGAAGGCGGTCCAGACCACAACGCAGCTTATGTCTTTCGGTCACAAAGACAGGGCACTCACGCAATAGATGAGTGATTGTCTCTTCTCAGGCACAGTTTACACAAGAAGGGCTGTCGGCCTGTGCTATCCGGAAATCATATTTATTTGTGAAGGCAACGCCAAGCCATAGACAAAACAGTAATCTTGCTTCACGACGCGTTATATCACACGGTAGACGGAGGCGCAGTCCAGGGTCCAATGTCATGAGGCGACGGTTGCAGAACTCTCCCGGGTTCCACGCTGAAAGTGTAAGCTCCTGCCTCGAGAAACTAAGCCCAAACGCTGCGTCAGATCTCGTTACAGGGATATTGACAGGGATACGTCATTGTTGGCAGAACGGGCAGCTTCGTCAGCCTGGTTTTTACCATGAATACCGCAGTGGCGCGGCAGCCACTGGAAAATTAAGTCATGTCCTTTCAATGTGGCGTCATGGTACAGGTTGCGGATTTCTGCAACGAGTTGTTCATGTGACCAGCAGCGTAGTGCAGCTTGCACGCCTTGAAGGGCTCCTTTAGAGTCGGTGAAAACTGTCGAGTCATGTCCAGACTGCGGACTGATGAATTGAACGAGAGCCCGTAGGGCAGCTAGTTCTGCACCAGTTGAAGAGATGGGATAGGTAGTCATCACTTTCATTAAAATAGACCTGGCCGGTATCACCACAGACCCAGAAGAGCTTGTTGAAATGACCGAGCCATCTGTGTAGACATATATGCGGTGTTTATGGTTAAAATGCAGATGATGCAGTGTCAATTGTTTTAGAGCAGGCAATGATAAATCAGATTTCTTAGTAATTCCCAGAATAAAAAGGTGCACACGAGGTTCATGGCGACTCCATATGGGTGAGCATGGTCTTGATGCCTGTGCAAACTGTGAAGGAAGATGGGCACGACGAGCTTGAATTACTTTTGCAAATGCAGTATGTAGTCTGAGTATGGGAAGAGCTTCAAGATGATGACTCGGACCTCGCGTGAGGTGCCGAATGTGTGTTCTCACGGTTTCAGCAGCAATGTATGAAGTAACAGGATACTCCCCAGCGACAAGAATATTGGCTGCCGTTGAGGTGCCGAATGTGTGTTCCCATGGTTTCATTAGCAATGTATGAAGTAACATAATGCTTCCCAGCGACAAGAATAGTGGCTGCCGTTGAGGCACATTTAGGTAGTCAGAGGCAGATTCGTAGAGCTTGCGCTTCAACACTCCTCCTCCTCCTCTTCCAGTCAGTAGCGTCAATAACTAATTACGAACGAATTTGTACCGGTAGTTTCGGTTTCGGTCGGCACCGGAGCTGAAGAGCGCCTTGATTTCATGACTGACCTGGCAACCTGGTATAGCACGCTACTGATGACGCCGCGGCGTCGGCAGCTAGCAGTGGTTCTTCCTGGGAACAGTCGCTGGGTTCATTGACGTTACTTTAACTGCGACACGTGCCCTCTGACGTCACTCGATGCATGTGGAAGGGCCGAGTGGTTCTGGGGGCAACCTTCAAAATCATATTATCCCTACGTTCCACTCAACGCCTGCAACTGAAACTTGCTTGAACGAATTTCCCTATACCCGTGAAATCAATCGCAGGAATTTTTCCTTTAGAAATTTTGTGTCTGCACCGCTTTAGTTCAGAAGCCGGTTCGACTGGAATGTGAGCTGCACAGTGAACCAGAAGCTGGCAGCCACCTGCAAGGGCCGAAGCAATCACGTTTTCCTAGGATGCTTTTCTAGGAGGCAGGTCGCTGTTTGGGGGCGCTCGCGAACAATTATAGCATTTAACAGGAGGTCCGGCGACCTTGGCAAAAGCAGTAAGTTGGTGTTGAGCTTGCGTAGTAGCTTACATATTGGGTTTAGGGCATGGGAAAGTGTTTCTCTGAATATTTGTGAGCAAATACAGGGACTAAAGAATTATTCGTAAAAGACTTGAGTCGAACACGTCGAGGCAGTGATGCAGAATAAGTTTTTGTGGGCCCGTAATATCAGTGCTTTTCTGCCCACTACGGATGAGAGACCGAGAAGGAGAAATTGCCACATTTAAGAGCGATCGATTAGGCGCTCAGACGATCCTAGACAAGAGCGCGAGGAAGCGTTGGTGAGGCAGTTGTCGAATATTGTAAGAGGCAGCTGTGAGGAAGTTGTGAAATACTGTAAAGCACTCTTATCATTATAAGGGGAATTATGGTCTAACCTTAAGATGTGTTGCAATAACTTCCGTTTAAAGTTCGTGCAGCACTCGCGCGAAGTAGCTCAGACTGCAATAGCAAACCAATGTGAAGCATTTTTAAGCACAAATAGCATAACTAGATAACTACAAATGTGCCGACTAGAGATATGCGGACACAAAAATTCTTAGGGTGAAATCTTACAAAATGCGAAAAAATTGCGTTCGTAGACAACATCTGAATTAAAAAATGCGCTTGTCCATAATTTCTGTGCGTTATACAGGTAGGAGGGTTTGAGGAGAGAGGAAGAAGGGAGTTTGGAAGGCTAAAAGACACAGCGAGACAATGTTCCAGAACTGCTTAATGTGTAGGTCACTTGGGGCAGAAGGTCTTAACCTAACGCTGGAAAAGGTGCAGGAAATCTGGGGTGAGGGAGGCGCTGGTTTCAAGCTTGACGAAGAATTGAGGGTGCGGTTTGGAATCTGAATACAGCTACGGAGCTGTATGTGCCTTGATAGTGCGACTTTAGTGTAGAGCCACTTCACAGTTAGGAGGGCTTGACAAGGGGATAGCAGGCACTCGGATCTTGCTATCTGTTGTTTTCCTAGTATAACTTTAATGGCAATGCCACTGTCTGGACGCCAACTCTTTTACAGTTATACGAATAGAAGATCCCCAATAGCATCGGAGTACTTCAATGAATTCCTGCACCACCGCAGAAAGCGGAGCTTCCGGATACACGTCTTAAAATTTCTTCTGTGCGTCTGTTAGAAATGGGAGCTAACACACTGAATTTTTCTTTCGTGTGCAACAAAACAAAAGACACTCTTTTGGCAATGCATACCCATCAAGCATAGAGACCAACAAGGCACAAAAGATAAAGCCGGTCCGCCAAACGGCACGACGAGTGATCACGGCTGGCAGATTCTAAGTGATTAATGGTATCCAAGTAACACTTGTTGCTGGGCTAGTTGGTGCATTATTCTTCGTACAAAAGTTAGCGTAAAACACGACACTGACAAGAAAGGTAGACAGGACAACGCGCTGTTCGGAGCGCGTTGTCCTGTCTACCTTTCTTGTGAGTGTCGTGTTTTGCGCTAACTTTTGTACGAAGATTAATGTTATAATGACGCCACCCATGGCTGTACGATGACTAATTGTGTATATGACAGGGATCATTAACGAGAGTATTTACTGTTGAGAGCAATGTGTGGGCACGTGCTTGAGGATTTTATTGGGCAGCGTCGCGGTAGCGTTCATCTTATGTTCGTGTACAGCCGTCCAATTTTCTAATAATACCCGGGGAGCGCCGACCGCCTGCCGCTGAGGCGCCGGATGGCGAACGCGAGAGAAAGCGGGCGAGGAATCTCGCATGCACACAAATCGTATTCTTGGAGGGAGCCGCGTCTATTAGGCGGTTTTTTGAACGCACCAACCCATTCGAAGAGAAGTTACGAGTAATGTATGTGAGAGTCTTTCGTTTCCAACACGTTTCTGGATCCAGCTGCCCGTTTCTGTGGTGCGTTGTGGTGGTCGTGAAAAACTTTAATAATCAAAGTTTCGGGCTCAGAAAACCACGCTGCATGGTGCGTCTCCTTAGTCTGGGACACCGCATGACGAGGCCCTGTCTCGCGCCCGCTTTCTATAGCCCCTGAGCAGTTGAGGAGGGCAGTCTCCCATGCCTCTCGGAGGGGGGCGGGGGGGGGGGGGGGAAGGTGAAGGTGAAGATTCTGAGTACATGCCCACACCATATGCAAGATGTCGCAGATCTCTCCACAGTACGGGCAGCGCCCATCTAGTGTTTTGCTATGACAGGACAGACAACAGTTCCTGTCTGCAGGCACACATAGTTTGCTCCTCCGCCTTACTCAGCCCCTTGGCAGGTTCCGGTGGCTGTCGCAGTAATGAATTAAGATTTCGCGGAACCGCAGAAGCGGTTTATGCGCTTCTGAGCTACGAGAGCTAGGATGAGGAGCCCGGTGTGCGAGCGCTCGGACGGGCGCATCAGCGGCGTCATTGCCTTGTAGACCCTGGTGGCCAGGAGCCCAGATAACTTTTGTGCGAGTTGGATCGGCGGGAGCACGTCTTAGAATTTGGGAGGCAAGAAGTGGTATTTGCCCTGCATGATAATGTTCACAGGCCCGGCGAGAGTCTGTGATAACCGTTCTCGTTTTTTGATCGGCGACAGCGAGAGCTATTGCAACTTCCTCCGCTCATGTTGAATTTGGAGCCCGAAAAGATAGCCCAACGAATTTATCCTCCGGTGGACTACGACAGCCGTGTAGAATCCCGCAGGCGACGGCCCTGTGATTTCCACGTAGGAGACGCCATTTTTAGATCCATATTGCCTCTCAAGCGTGCGAAAGCACGCTTGTCGTCTGCCTTCATGTGAAGCCATGTCCTTGTTACGCGGGAGCGGAACGACCCAGAGCATGTGGCGCTACAGCACCGGGATGTTCACCATCCCCTCTGGTATGCATGTGTCTTGGATGTGTAAGCGGTTTAGCAGGCGACGCTCAGGAACCGTCTGCGATAGCCGCGTATATTGGTTCACGAGGTGGGCCTCCCGCAACTCCTGATAGGAGTTTACCACTCCCGAGGCCTTCAGTTTGACGTTGGAGGTAGCCACCAGGAGGTCCAGTGCTAGCTTTGGTGCCTTCCTGATGATGGCGTCAATGCGCTCGTCTTGTTTGGTGGTGCGTAGGTACGGCACGGCTTAGAGGATCCGGCTGGTCACGAAGGAATGGGCGAGCCGTAGCGCATTCCTGCCCCGCAGACCATCCCGCTTGTTGGAGACGCGGTGGATCATGCACTCTACCTGCTCACCTATGCGCTTGAGTTTCGCTATAGTAGAGTACGGACTAAGCTTCTTATTTATGAACAGACCCACGATCCGGAGCTCTTCCACTTCTCTGATGAGACCACCCGATAGAGATATGTGTAGGGATGTGTTGTCCTTGTGATCTGTCGTAACGTGTAGAAGCACTGATTTAGCGGGAGGACATTGGAGACCACAGTCGGCAGCATATGCACGACTATGGAGGCAGCCTGCTAAAGGCGATCCTCCATCTCAACAAGGCTCCCCTCGGTGGTCCAGATTGTAATGTCTGCGTAGAGCGCGTGTTTCATGCCCTCCACCTGAGCAAGTTGGCCGGCAGGTGCATCATGGCCTTCAGCGCCACCCCAGCTGTTTTCGTGGGTACAGTCTCTAGAGCCTTTGTCTTTATGTTGCTAAAGCGCCGGCGTTGAGGCTCCTCCAAAATTTGTTTTAAAGCTTTAGCTAGGTATACACATTAACGCCGCAATCCCGCATAGCTCCTCCAAATCACGAGAAGCTCCATGCCTGCTGCTATCGCCAGGCTGCGACCCTATTCCCCTTGAGAGGGCTAAAACCATCTCGAACCGTAAGTCCGCGACGCGCGTCTTTTCTTTTCTTTTTCTCTTTCTTCTCATATTTGAACTCTCCTCTATCTGCACATGGCAGCGGTGGTGGCTCGGCTGGAGCCAGTTGGCAGGCCCGTGCACTTTCCTTTTCATCCTTCTCTCAGTCGCAACAACAACAACAACGCACCGCTTCACTAAGCTCGCGGGGAGAGGAGCATAAGGGCCTCAGATGAGATGCGCAAGCGGGAGTCCGAGCCTTCCAGCCTTCTCCAGAACAATGGGCATGTATCTATTAGGCCCCTTCTCTACGTCGACGTCCGACAAAAAATGAACACTTGTGCCGACTGACTACGTCGAAGCAAAAGCGCTGCCGAACGAACGCCAATGCAGCAGAAGTCACGAAGTTTTTCATGGTGTGAACCTGCCCTTCCTACCTGGATAGTCCCTCCCTCGCCAACCCCACCCGGGAGGACTAAGAGGCGATCCTGCTCGGCTGCCACGGCTTAGAGGCCCGACAAGCCTTAGTCGGGTGCTCTGGCGGCGGCTTCCGCCACTATGGTCCCAATCTAGGGACCTCAAGCTAGTGCTTGTAAGGGTCGGTTCCTTACTGAGTGATTCAAGCATACCTCTTGTCCCTTCCTAATAAATATTTTCACCACCACCACCATCCACCACCCCCACACGGCCCCTTCGAAGTGCTCATCACAGACAGAGAAACAACGTTCGCGGCATAGCCCACGCAATACATCCTGCGCTACAGTCAAACAAGCCACCTGCGAATTACGGCATGGCATCCACCGTCCAACGGACTTACAGAGCGTATCAGCCAAATCATCGCTTACATGCTCGCCATGTGTCTATATGCAGAACACATTAGATCTGATGCCATCCTCCCTTACCTAGTCTTTGAGTACAACACATCTGTGCAGGACACAACCCAGGTGATACAGTTTAGGCTCGTCCACAACGGTGAACCCTACTACCACGCTTGATGTCATGCTCCTCTGAAGACGACATCGACGGCATCGGCTACCTTCAGCGCGCAGAAGCCCGATGACTTCCCCCTTTTGGATAAAAGACCATCAGTGGACCGACGCACGAGGCTACAATCCGCGCCAACGCCAGACGGAAAACTATCCCGGTGAGAATGTGTGGAAGTGCACGCTCATTCGCCACAGCACAGTCAATGATAAGCTTTTGTGTCGCTGCTTCGGACCCGACAAGATTATCGTTAGATCAGAGTACAGGACTACGACGTCCTCCCCGGTGTAGTTGCAGCGTCTCAGTCGCGCCGTTCTCACCATGAGGTTGTGTATATTGTGAGTCTAAAATCTTATTAAGGACGCTTAAGTACTGGTTTTGTTTGCATGCTCAGTGGTCATTGTGAGAAAATTAGTTTGGTTTATTGGTTTATTAAGTTGGAAGCCTTTAATGCCTCATCGTTGTAAGCAGGAGTTGTCGACAGAAATGTTGCGCTTTTCAAGTGGTCGAAATGATCGTGACGTCACAGTGCGCGAATTTCAACCGAGCGAATGGTACTTTCGCTAGTAACCATGCAACCAATTGAAGGGATGGTATAGTGATGTTCCAAGTAAGTGGGACCGAGGTTAGTTAACTGCTTAATTCACCCCCGGCAGCGTTGAAAGAGGCTGCCGCCTTCCACTCTAAGAGGCGAGTATTGAAAGAGGCTGCCCCGTTCCACTCTAAGAGGCGAAGCTTAACATGTTAAGCATACATTGACACAAGTAGCAACACCGCGCTTAAGTCTTTCGCCTCACCGCACTTTAGGTCAACAAAGTGCCCCCTTGAATTTTTTGGGGGTTTAACGTCCCAAAGCAACTAAGGTTATGAGAGACGCCGTAGTGGAGGGCTCCGGAAATTTCGACCACCTGGGGTTCTTTAACGTGCACGGAAATCGTAGAGCACACGGGCCTCTAGAATTTCGCCTTCATCGAAATTAAGCCGCTGCGGCCGGGATCGAACCCGCGTCTTTCGGGTCAGCAGTCGAGCGCCATAACCACTGAGCCACCGCGGCGGGGTTCATGTGAGAAAAGCCGGCGGCTTGTATTGCTGCGTGTACTCGCAGATGGTATAGAAAATGCTTGCTACTGAAAGAAAAAATTCCACAGATACTCTTAGGAGTGCTCACGTGTGGTAATGCCAAAGGATTACTGACCCTTGGTGCATTGTAAACACCCGCACACACACGCGCGCGCGTATTATTCCGCTCAAAACGCTGTGCAAGACCTCTGGCATCACAATTTTGATACGAAACTCTGGGAAGGCATACAACTAAAGGTGCATGTGTCGTTAGTTTTAATGGCTGTCGTAAGCTAGACTTTAATTTAACTGACTCATGTAAGCTATATGCGACAAGAAATCGTATGACAACAGCCAGAGCTGTGTATGGTAGACGATTGAGTCAGAACATTGGAGCGTATTTCAGCAAAACTGGCGCCACATGGAGGCCGCCCCAGTGGCGAGTACAAACGACATGTATACGATTCTCTGAAGTGATGGTGCTTAACCATCTGTGTGTCACATATGGCCGTTTGATGATGTCGCCGTATATTTCTTGCCCTCGCTAGGAATTTCTGTGCCATCTGCAGGAACACACACTAATACACGAAGTTGGCTTTTCGCTAATGGAACTACTAATATTTTTTCGTTCAAATACGATGGCGTCTTCGAGAGACTGCAAGACGCTGACACCAAATCGAGCACCGCCATTTCAGACAAACATAGTATTCATTTTGTTTCTGTATACACACCCCCCACTGGCCGACCTCAATGTGGCGGCGCTTTTCCCGACCACATTCGTGCCAAAATTGTGACGCAACCTTTTGTCGTACGGCGTTCCGGGTGGTGTCATACGATTTCTCGTTGCATACTCGTCTCTCATTGTTAGTAAACTCATAAGCCAGCTTGCAACATGGATTTGAACCGAATACAGATGCACCTTCAATAATATGCGTTCCCAGACGTTTTACCTCTTCCCTTAAAACGCGGTTGATGTGTCCAGCGAGGTGTGATAGAGTTACTGGGCCATTTACTTTCCTCTTGCTCAATTTTCGTATCAAAATTGGGATGCAACCGTTCTTTGTACAGCATTCTGGGTGGTGTCATACTTGCGTGTATATGTGGGCGTGGTGCGTGTGTGTGGGTGGGTGTCAGTGCACCCACGAAGACTACTGCTTTCGCATTCCCACGCGTAAGCAGTCTTAATCGCCTGTGCCGAATTTTTTTTTTCTCTTCTCAACGTTTACATTCGCCCACCTTGCTTTTTTGTTGTAAAGCATCCGAGTGCTCCCTCTTTGAGAGGGACGTAATGCCACAAAGCTTTTTATTTCTTGTTAATGCTGAAGGTCTCCGGCACACGGCTTTATCACTTTGTGGCGCGAAATTCAGTCAGGTTGATCATGAATCAACGCAGCCACAGAAAACCGCTCCTACATGGTCCGAGATTGTTGTAGCTTGTTTTGGCGCTTTATCTCGAAAGTTTTCATTCAGCTTTAAACTGAGCGCTGCCGACGACAGCAGAGCAATTTTATAGCATCGCCGCCGAAATCAGTTATTTCTGGGCGCAAGACCGTCTAATAAGGAGTTTGTTTGAATGACACCTAAGCGTGCGCGTGGGTTCGCTCCCGAGCTGTCATCGTGGATCCCAGACAGGCTGAACGCGAACGCGCTAGCCTACACGCTGGAAACGAACATGGCGGCCAGATGAACGCAGCATGGATTCGGTAGAAGGAAGCCTGAGACTTAGCTGTTCATTTCAAAATGCCTGGACCGTCGACGGTCCTACTGCCTGTTGAATGTGTGTTAAGCTATCAACAGCAGGCGTACAGTTCTTGCAAAGTACACTGTCGTAAAATAAGGTTTTCGCTGAATCGTTCGTTTAAGCAGTTTGTCAGCCAATATAGGTTTTCCTTTGCTTTCTACGTTCTTCGCGTCGCCGTCTCTTGCGTATTGTGCTGTAGGAGGTACAACCCAGACAAGCAACAAGCCCTCACGTGTACCCTACTTAGGGAACGCAGCATTTCAGATTGCGAGGCAAATATTCTCCCATGTGCACTTTGTTGTGTACCTGCATTGTGATATGATGTGTAGTGTCGTATAAAGATGTTACAGAATCCTTTAAGTGTCATGTGGAATGTGCTGACCTGTTCTCAGCATTTTTGAAATGCTGTTGCGAGTGTCATATGCTTGCATTCCACATTTAGAGTCACATTTGTTTCATATCTGTCCTTAAATGCATAGAAATAAGCACGGCGCGAATAAATTATGAAGAAACTGCAACGATATATTGCGTTGTTTCTGCCTCGCCCTGTGTTGCGCTGTCTATTCTTCAACAAAAGTCTATGTAGCCAGACTGAACACGTTCGCGTTTTTGTTGCTGCATGTGCGATCTTTGTTATCCAGGAACTCGTCGACGTAGATGAAACATCGAGGAACGTTCTTCACAGGTCGCAAGCAGATTGCAATACTGAGCGCAATGCTCCCGTACAAGCGGACTTTTAAAGCCATAAAAGGCTACCATATCAGCGATAGCTGAACAATTCCCGTGCGCATACAGTACGTGGCAGCAACGCATGTACATTGTTTCACGCGTACACAACAGTATGCATGCTGCGAGGCAGTTGCATCAAATGATGGCGTTTGAACACCACTTCACAACGGGGGCAGTGCTGATGGGTTGGACAGCTGCAGCTGACAGCACGCAATTTACTACTTATATGTAGGTGTATCTGCTGAGTGACCGTAAGCATTTTTCTCTATTCATGACGATGCCGAAGGTTTTTCGTGTTTAATTTGCAAAAACACCCAGATTTCCTTTAACTGCTCTTGTCCCTCCTCCTTAAAAAAAATGAAGTTTTGGTTTACATCCAGCAAGCCAGCATGCAGAAGAAAGTTGGATGTGTGTCTTACTTCAGAATGTACGAACGGAAGTTGAAGTCTTTAAGAGCATGCGCTGTACGGCCAGAACTGTTCAGGTCGACGAAAACTTTCGCAATGATGGTTGCAGGTCCCAGGATAATGAAGAGCAGCTGCATACAGTCTGTCCACACGACAGCTCTCAGTCCGCCCTGTTTCGCCGCATCAGTGGGGAAAGCAGACAGCAGTGCATAAACGCCAAGAGAACAATAGCGCGTGTACCATATTTCACGTGCGGTCAGTAATACGAATGACTTGAGCAGACAGAAGACATGTTTCACAACCTGTACGTACCAAAAAAAATAGTACTAAATTCTTTACGACCTTAGTCAAACGGTTTGTTTCAAGTTTCGTGATTTCCAAGAAATTCGTGATTTGTTACTACATGTTCAGTGGGTTTTTGTTAACGGCTCAACAACTATATCTCTAAATCATTGGCATTGGTCGAGAGTGTTAAAAATGGAACTGTTTCCTTTGGGGATGCTGATTTTTTTCATTATGCCAGTAATATAACCACAATAATGTAATGCAGAAAATTATTAATATTGCAGATTTTACTTTAGAAGTTACTGGGATACACGTTTCCAATATGGGAAAAGTTCTAGCCTTTTTTTATTGAGGTAAACCAAGGGAAATCCTGAGCAAGTTTTTTTTGTGAACTTGCCGATATGTCACCTCGTCTTCCTCAGCGAAAGGGGGAAGGAAGGAAGGGAAAACTTTATTTTCCCTAATGGTTTTTCCTGCGGTTTGGGGGCATCTAAAGAGACTTCTTGTTTCTACCCCCACGAGCCTTCTGTGTCGAAGTCGTCCGCCTCTAATCAGTGGTCGGTTGCCCTCAGTCCAGGGCTCCCCTGGCCACTGCCGCCCGTTGAGCTCGCTGCACCAGACCTTGTTGGTCTTCACACCGGTCGCTGGACAGCAGAGTCTCCCACTACTCCGCACTCGGGTTGTGTATTTTGGGGACCACATCTATGTTTTGGCAGGCCCATGTGATGTGGTATAGAGTAGGTTTTTCGTCGCACCAAGGACATTTGTCCGCGTATATCGTAGGGTGCATTTTGTTTAGTATATGTAGGTTTGGGAAAGAGCCTGTTTGTAATTGTCTCCAAGTGACAGCTTCCTCTCTGCTGAGAGATTTGTGCGGTGGGGGATATCGCATTCTTCTGCCTTTATAGTTTTGTAGTATGGCCGAGTATTCCCTGGGTGCTGGCGCGAGTTCCGCGGACTCGTCGGATGCTCGGAGAGTAATGCATTCTCGAGCTATCCTGTCGGCCTCTTGGTTCCGTGCCACCCCCGTGTGCCCCGGTACCCACGCAATTTTGTGTGGGATCCTGTCGTTTTGTTCTTCCTGGTTTTTAATTCTGTCGCTCGCTGCGAGGAGTATACGGAACGCGTGACGACCTATCCTGCCATTCATGTAATTTCGCCAGGCTGTTCGAGAGTCAGTGAGTATTGTTAGTGACCACCCGGTTCTATAGCCCTCCGCCACCGCTAGAGCAACGGCTACTTCTTCGGAGTCTGCAGCTGTGCAGCCTCGGAGAGACGGGCTGGTCATTTCGCGTAAAGACGGACCGACCACCGCCGCTACAGCGATTTTGGTATCTCCTCCTCTCCAAGACGCGTCTGCATACACGGTCGTGGCTTGTGGAGCGTATATTTTCTCGATGGATTCGGCCCTCGCTTCTCTTCTGCCTCGATGGAGGTTCAGATCCATGTTTTTTTGGTATTGGCGCTGCCTTGAGGGTCTTGAGATGCTCGTCGGGGATCGTTGCCGTCCTCAACATATCTGGCATCTGCTCGCGGTACCCGAGCCTCGACAGGAGCCCTCTTCCAGTTGTTGTTTGCAACAGCCTGAGTTTTTGCGACTCAAGCTGCGCCTCTCGTAGCTCCTCAAAGGTGTTATGTAATCCCAGGGCCATCAGTTTTTCTGTAGACGTGTTGCGTGGTAGTCGGAGCGCTGTCTTATACGCTTTGCGTAGCAGGGCGTCCGCTTGTTGTATTTCATTTTTGTTGAGGCACAGGTAGGGTAGGCTGTACGTGATTCGACTAACTACTAGGCTTCTGACTTGTTTTAGTGTGTCCTCTTCACGGATACCATGCCGCCTGTTGGCGATGCGGGTGATCATGCCTGCGACTTGTAGCGTTGTTGTTTTCAGTAGGGTAAAAATGTGAGTACTGCGCTGCTTGGATTGAACCCACATGCCCAAAATTCTTATTGTTGTCTTTTCGGGCATCGGCCATACCATGCTGAATACGCCGGTTCTCGAAAGGGGGAGCCATCACCCTGTGCGCTTTGGGACGTTAAACCCCGCAATGTAAACCTAAGCCATCACCCCTGTCATACTACAAGCTGCATCACACCCATATGATATGATAGTGCGAGCACAATGCAAGGCGTCACTAGCTCACAGGATGCCTCCCAGACATATTCATACGGACGGCTCACTTCTCATGCACTACACATACTGAAAAATCTCCCTGCACCCAGCTCACTCCCCATGGTAGGCACTGCCGGCTGAAGAATGTCCCCGGAAAACGCTGCATCAAGCACCACACAAAGCAATGATCGATCGTCTCTGGTTGGCCGCACAGCCGCTCTGTGCACCCCTCCCCTCCCCCTGATAATTTTCTTCGGTAACCTTCAGGAACAGCGCTTTATTTGTATCGTGTCGTCCTATAAGCCCCCCCCCCCCCCCCCCGGTGAATTTTTTCTAGCTCACGCAGGACATCTGAGGTGCGACCAAGCTTAGCAAGGTCATCACGATTCAGAAACGCGACTCGCGCTGACGCTTCGATTGCTAGATCTTTAGCCTCCCGCGTGAATTGATCGCACTCCTGAAAACCGAAAGTTCACCATGGGACCATGCACATTTTAAACAAGAAGTGACAGCGAACTGATAAATTTCAGCTGTGAGGAGACCATAACTAGCTTCCAAAACTCCCACCAAGGCTGGAGAATACGGCTCCTGTACCTTACTATCTCAGCAGACACCATGCAGTGATCACAGAATAATATCGGCCGTAATCAATAGCCATGTATATTATTCAACAGTCCCACAGGAACGGAGATCCTCCCTAGCTGAGCATGTGAGGAAAATTGAAAATCCGTGAAATTAACGCTATCGCATTACTTTCGGCCAAAAGTATGTGAAATTGCAGGGCTAGTGCCATTACGCACACGTAGCACTGAACGGTACTCGTCACTCCAAACAGAATTGAAAGCATTAAGCAATATGATTTAGCTATCCTCGCTCAGAACGACCTACGACCTACAAAAGAACGACCTACAAAAGACACTTCTTTTTCGGTGATTAACAGGCGCGTACACACAACTCAGCAGCGTTTACCTAAAATAGCAAAGTCGCAGCATGGAAGGCTCAGCTGACTATCTATGCTACACGAAAGGTCGCAAATATGCAGTCTGTGGTTGAGGAAAGCAAGAACACTCCAGAGAAGTCCTTTGAGTGGCTGGAAATAGTAATGATACGAATTTCCGAGGACGGAAATGGGTTCACTTACAAGCGGGGAACGAAGACGCCACAGAACGGCTATCGTCTGGCGGGTTCCACCGCAGAGTCTCGCACCCACCGAATCCATCGTCATCTTTCCACTGCACGGCGTGCCACTTCGCCCGGGGATGTCGAAGCTCGTCCTTGAACGAATGAGAGTTGGGATGGCAGCGTCTAAAACGGGCTACGTGAGCAACCTGGGCCTTGCGGGAGCGCCGATCACCTGGGCTGACTTTGGTGCCTATTTAATTGACGTCACTGAAGCGGTCGAGAACCAAATGCCAGAGTACTTCGAGAAGAATATCTGATAGAAGCCCCGCTGGTGCAGTGGAGACCAGTGTCAAACGCAGTCGCCTGGTTCCTACGTAACCGCAATGTGTCCCTGTCGTGATGTTCCTTGGTGCGAAATGGTATCTTGATCGTTTGGAGGCGAGCAAACAGGACGAGACGTCTGTCGCTTTGGCCAAAACGAGAGCAGCTGCCTGCAGATGGCGAGTCAAGTAGTCGACGCAAACAACAACCCAATGTTTGCTAGCGGTAGACTTGGGAAGCGGACGAAATGAACCCCGATCTTCTCAAATGAGGACTGGGGTGGGTGGACCGGTTTCAAAAAGCCGGCAAGCGCGAAAGTGTAGTGCTTAAAGAGTTGACGCTGCAGACAGCCTCCAACGTGCCGCTCAGTTGCCTGGTAAAGTCCAGGCCAGTAACAATAATGCCACGGTCTATGAGATGTACGAGAAAGCCCTTGGTGGCCGGAAGCAATATTGTCATGCATGTCATGATGGACAACGCCAAAAGAAGACTGCCGCGCACAATTAAAAGTAGACGTCCACCTTCTACTGAATAGTTCTTAAAGAGCACGCCCTCCGATATGACAAACGGCGTGATAGGAGTGACAGGAGCAGACGTACAGCCTTGATCGAAACACGGTTAGACACTAGGATCGTTGCGTTGTTGCTAAAAATTCTAGAGGCCGGGAAACTCCGCGGAGAAAGAAGATAAAGAGTCACCGAGATCCTCTTCGCATATCACTGCGTCTGGAAGGGGGAAACAGGAAAAATAGTCGGCATGAGCATGCCGACGACGGCTTTTATACGCCACACTAAAGTCGTATTCTTCAGGCGTAAGGCCCAACGAGCGAGTCGACCGGAAGGATCATGGAGGCCAACAAGCCAACAGAAGGAGTGATGGTCTTTAAAAGTCTTGAACTAACGTCCATATAAATAAGTCAAAGCATTAGCACTGCAAAGACGGCAGCGAGACACTCGACTTCCGTCACGGTATAGTTGCCTTCCGATTTCGTAAAAGTGCGCCTTGTGTATGCGACCACGTGGTGGGTGCCGTTGTGGACTTGCATAAGCACTGTGCCGACGCCCACGCCGCTGGGGTCAATGTGGACTTCAGTCGGCGCCGCAGTTTTGAAAGTTGCACAAAACCGCTGCACAAGTGAGCAAAAACTGCACCTGATGGAAGGCAGACACACCTGCAGAAGACCATAAAAACAGGGCGTCTTTATGATGGACGGAAATCAGGGGATGAGTAAGTTGGCCGAAGCCATGGATGAAGCCTCCAAATACCAGCAGAGGCCCATAAGGCTTCTAAGGTGTTTCAAAGAGTGTGGTTGGGGGAGGTCCTGTACCGCAGATATCATCTGTGGGTCCGGCCGGATACCTTCCTCGTCTACATGAAACCAGAGGACAAGCGTTTGCCGTTCACCAAGTGGAATTTCTTGTAGTTCAAGACCACCGAGGTCGTACGACACAGGGAAGCACGATACCCAGTCTTTCGTCATGCTCGCTATAAATCTCTCTGTAAACGATCACACATAAGACCACTCAATATCGTGTCCATTAGTCGCTCGAAATAAGAGGGGTTTTGACATATCTACTTTGCATATCACAAAGAGCATGACACTGAATTCATACAGTCCATCGCGCGTAACAAGCGCTGTATTCGCCCGGTCTGATGGGATCATGAGGATCTGCCAGTACCCAGAGGTCAGGTCGACGCGATATATGACGCACATTGAAGACAGTCCTCTGCATCATCAGTACGCCAGATCGGGTAGATTTCCTTCTCGGCGACAGCATTCAATCGATGGTAGTCTACCCGAAAGCGTCAGGAATTATTCTTCTTGCGTACGAGTCTAACAGGAGCAGCCCGCAGGCTCGACGACTCTCGGACGGTGCCTTTATTTAGTATATGTTGCACCTGCTCGCTGATCACCTTCCGTTAGGCCTGGGACTCGCTATAAGGCTTCTGTCTGCTGGGTTGAGCGGTGCCGGTGTTGATTTCGTGTTGCGTTCGAGAAACTGGCAGCGAAGGTACAGTGTCCAGCTGAAAGGCTCATCACGGATACAGCGGCGCCAGTATCAACTACAAAAATGTATTTAAGCCGCCAACACTCAAAGACACTTTGTTCTTCGGCATAACTACAGGCAGAGGAATTGGGGAAGACGTCTGCTCCTCGACCCCACTTCTGTCGGCGTCGGCTTTCCGGAGGCGGCGCTGAAGAGCGACGACGAGGTGATGGAGAGCGGCCACGTCTATGGGGCGGAGGTTTGAGAATGCAGTTTGTAAACGGGAGAGCCGGGTCGGGAGAGTCGGTCTTGGCGCGGCGGACAGTCACGAGGTGGGTTACACGATTCGGGCGTCGTGCCCACGACGATTCCAACGCAAGGAAGAAGACGATGATTAGTGGGATGGCTGTCTGACACCGGTCCATAATTTTCGACTTTATTTTCTCACTTCAGAGGTTTTTCAGTGTTTTTTTGGCGTGTGTTCTCGACGTGCCACGACCTGGGGGTCCCTGGCCACCGGCAAAAGCACGTCAGGCGACCTCCTAGCCGCTGTGCGCTGTATCCCCGCCGACACGGAGCATCACCACCAGCTGAACTCTACGCTGCACTGATGGCATCAGCGGCAACGGCGAGTCCAGCGGCCCCTGTAGTTGCGGCTACAGACCAGGGCTCGGTAAACAAGAGACTGCGCGACGACGAAGCCAGCAACGAGCCACTGACCGACCATCCGGAGGACATGGACCAAGCATCGTTTACAGTTGTCTCGTACAAGAAAAAGAGAGCTACCGGTGTTCCTGTTGCTTCAGGCCCACCGAGGTAGGAGGAAGGCTATGGAAAGCCAACCCTAACATTGTGGCTTCGGCGGTTGTAGTATTGACTGAAGAAAAAGTCCTCAGCCATCGCATTCACAAGGACGGGAGCCTGATGGTTACAGTATCGACGCTGCCCGCCGCCAACCGTCTGCTCACGGTAACTAAGCTGGCTGGAGTAGCTGTAGAGGCCCGAGTCCCATACTCTTACATGGCAAGTTATGGCAAAATACCACATGTACCTGTCACCTACTCGAACGAAGATGTGCAGGAATATCTACGCGACCAAGGTGTCCTTTGAACAAGAAGGCTAACCGCCTACACTCCTGAGGATGGTGGAAAGATAAAAGAGGCACGCCGTCGCACAGTTATATTGGAATTCGCAAAAAATGCGCCGCTACCAAAACGAGTAACGCTTGGATTCTGTAGTTACCCTGTAAATCAATACGTCGGAGCAGCAACTCAGTGCTATAAATGTCAGAGGCATGGCCACATATCAAGACACTGTACCGGCCCCGTGCGCTGCAAAGTGTGTGCTGGCCCCCATTCGCCCAAAGAATGCACTTCGAGAGCGCTACCTAAATGCGCTAACTGCGGTGGCCCACACCCTGATTCCTACGGAGGGTGTTATGAAAAGAAAGCAGATACAGTTGCTCGCACGGCAGAGCAAACACAAGCGCCATGAACCGCCACCTAATCCCGACGTACATCTTTCGTACATGCACCATTTTCCAGTGGAACGCTCGCGGGCTACGCTCTAAACTCTCAGATTTCCGGCAGCTCGTGCGAGCGTACCGCTTCCCCTTCATAGTCATCTGTGAATCACGCGTCGAGGAAACTTTCCGACCGCACGGATACTATTTCCATCATTCACAACGACCAGATAACGTCAGAAGATTGCTGATAGGCTTTCACAAGGATATCCCGGCCTCAGAGGTTGATGCCCGCCTCACAGCGACAATGAATACTTGTGCGCTGTCACAGTTATTTCTGGACAACAGGACACTCTGAGTGGAGTATATCTTGAGCCAGGCACGCCATTTGATGCTTTGAGACTTGAAAACTTGATAGCAAGGACGCCCTCACCGCATATTATTTGCGGAGACTTCAATGCTCATAATGAAATTTGGGGCAGCTCACATACATGTGTCCGAGGTGCCAAGCTTGCAAAACTCTCCAAGCATTCAGTTCACCCATTAAATGACGGCAGCATAACCTACCTCCGAGGCCCGACGACTACCAGCAGTATCGACGTGACATTTGTCACAAGTTCTTTCGCCCACAACTTTGGCTGGTGCACTGATTTGGAGACACGCGGAAGCGACCATTACCCAATCCTCATATCGGCTTCCCATGCGCAGAGGAACCCAAAGAAACTCCCTATAAAATCTACAGATTGGGAGGCATACAAGGACGCAGTAAGCAGAGGAGTTACTGCGGCAACTCGCAATGAAGAATTAGCATCCAAAATGGCGTATTGCCTGAGAGCGAGTACACAAATTACATCTAAAAATGATAGCCAACCTTAAAATGATGACACATTTCAAATGCTTTGCGCTATACGCACGCGAGCTGAAAGGAAAGCTCTGCTCACAAAACAAAAAGCCTCGATGACCTACGTGCATGCCGACGCGCACGTCACATTTGCCGCAACATAGATAAACTCAGTCGGTAAAGGTGGCGTGACTTTTGTTCTACGCTGGATGTTCGCCAACCATTAACCAATATTTGGTTGTTAGTTAGAGGTATTCGCACGCCACTTCAACCACTCCACCCCTTCGCTGCACTCTCCCTTCATGAACAAAAATCTATAAAAGAAGTCTCAGAAGAATACTGCAGGCTACTTACTGTCGGCAGGGTCAGGGATTCGACACTATCCGAAGATGGTCAGTCAGGCATCTCAATGGCGGCAGTACCAGCGTTAGACCTGCCTTTCACAATGAAAGAACTATCAACAGCTATTGCGGAGACAGACACACGTCTCCGGGTCATGATGAGGTGACCCATGACGCTATTGCAAAGCTACCTCACACCTCCCGTCTTCGACTCCTGGAGTATTACAATTCTTCCTGAGTGGCTGGTGAGGCCCCCTGGAATGGAAGCTGGCGAAAATTGTGCCCGTTTTGAAACCCTGTAAGCAGCCAACAAGCTACGCATCATTCCGGCCCATTGCCCTACTGAGCTACGTAGGTAAGCTCATGGAACGCATGATCTGCAAGCGCATAACTTGGTTCCTAGAAAGCCGAAATGAGTTCCCCAAGAAATGAACGGGTTTCGTGAAAACAGGTCTGCGACTGACCATATCAACGCCCTCGTCTCAACACTTGAGGAGTACCTTCACGTTGGGTACATCCCGACAGCCATTTTCCTTGACATCAAGGCCGCATTTGACTGTCTTTCACCATGCAATTCTCGCAGCCTTTGCCAGTCATGGCCTTGGAGGAAAGCTATACAAGTGGATTGGGCATTATTTAAAGGAACGGAAAATTTTTATGGCCACTCCAAACGGTCCAACACGCTTTCACGCAGTGGAGAGAGGCGTACCAAAGGGAGCGGTGCTCAGCCCTCTGCTGTTCAATATTATCCTTTTACACATAAGAAACCTTCCGCGAGGGGTACACATAACGATTTATGCTGATATATGCATCTGGACCGCAACCCCTTCCCGCTATACTACCCAGCAACGTCTTCAGAGAGCGCTATTGCACATTTCGATGTACAGAGGTCTTCGTCTCTCGCCAGAGAAGATTGTTGCAAAGGCGTTTACAAGCAAAAAGATGACCCGATATCCGCTTCTCCTAGGCGGACGGTCGCTACCATACGTACGATCCCAGCGATTCCTGGGTGTTGTAATCGACTATAACCTGTCATGGCCACCTCAGATCAAAAACCTCCGCGAGAGGATCACTGCAGCATCGCAAGTGTTCAGGTTCATGGCGGGAACACGGTGGGGTAGCAACTGCCGATCTACGCTTCTGCTTGAAAAAGCCTACGCTGAAGGAACCTTCCGCTTGTCTACAAGTGCTTCAGAGATTATCTACATCAAGCAATAAGACTCTCGTTGCCGCACGGAACAACTGCCTGCGAACATGCCTTGGCCTCCCAAAGGTTTCCTCTGCATCAGGAACAGTAGCGGAGGCAGGATGTCTCCCACTAGAGGTGATTGCCGCCCAGGAAACTATGCGTACCGATCTCCGCCATGTCCTTCAAGGGAAGAAGCACTTCCTACACCGTGTCCACCTAACTGACAGCAACTCTAGCTTTGGCCAGGCAGTGGAGCTCCCGCCCTACCCTACTATTAATCAGCCACAGAAACGACTACCTCTGGCCTTTCCTCCATGGACACTCTCTCCTCTAAATGTGAAGAAGTTTGTTCCAGGTGTGAATGCAAACAGCCGCATGCCACACGCAGCGCTTTTGCAAGCTACTCTCGCCTACTTAACCGAGGAATATACGGAGCACACCCATATTTTCACCGATGGTCCAACTACTAAAGAAACCTCTTCTTGTGGCCTTTCTGTGCCCTCAACAGGACATGCCCTTTCTTACCGGCTGCAGCGGAGGACATCCTCTGCGACAGCTGAGTTTCACGGCATTAAGGAAGCTGTTTCTTACATCCTGCGCCGAACCGCCGGCCGTTAGATTATCTTCACCAATCCAAAAGCATCTCTGCAGATCCTGGCCAACCTGCTGAAGAAAACGAATCACCAGCCAGTTTCTCTGGACATGGGTATCTACATCATTTAGCTATTTCCGCAGGTCACTGCATAACATTTCAGTGGGTACCTGCTCACTGTGGCATTCAGGCTAATGAAAAAGCAGATGAAGCGGCCCGTAAGGGCCATCAACATCAGAGATACATTGGAACTTTTTTCACGAAATCTGATGCGCCCCAAATGGCTAAAAGATTTGCTTCCGAAGAAACGTATCAGCTTTGGAGTTTGCCGACACATCAGTACCAATTTCTTCACTCAATCGACCCACATCTTAGATCAAGACTCTCACCCAGAATTCCTCGCCATCTGGAAACACTTTATCACCGACTTCGTCTGAACGCTGCATATACTAACGGCTTGCGATACCGTTTTAGACAAATGAACAGTCCGCATTGTGACAACTGTGCCTCGATAGAAACTTTGGAAGGTATCCTGCTTGTGTGCGCTGCGTATGCTAACGCATTTTCACCGGAACAGCGCGCACTAAGACACGGACAAGAAGGGAGACACGACACACACGAGCGCAGCGCTCGTGTGTGTCGTGTCTCCCTTCTTGTCCGTGTCTTAGTGCGCGCTGTTCCGGTGAAAATGAGTTACCAACTTGCCCAAGCATATGCTTGTATGCTAACGAGCGTGCGTACTATGAACATTGCATGCGGAAGCTCTGCCCAGTGCCCCTAACAATGGGCAAAGTTTTAGGTCCCTTAGCCTGCTTTAGGCAACAGAGACTTTCAATGAACTTTCTATTTACATCTTTAAAAGACATTGGACATCTCGATAACCCCTAAATTCACTTGCACGTTACCTTCATGCATTCTTCATGCAGTGAACTTCGTCAGCCTATTTGTCGGACTATGCACTCCATCATTTCATAGGTTACATCAATACTCGCCGTTGCATCCATAGTACCCATTTCATGGCTGCATTTTATCTTCGTCTTTTTTTTAACCTCTTCCACACTGCTCTCCTTGTGTCTTTATCTCCCAAATTCCCCTCCCTACTCAGAGTAGCATGCCAGCGATTTTGAAACGCTGGTTAAATTCTCTGTATTTCCTTAAAAAGATTCTCTCTCTCTCTCTCTCTCTCACGATTCCAACGGTAGCAAATTGGAGCCTCTGAGGAGCGTAGGGAACCGGGAAGTCGCTGGGAGGGTGGAAGGAGCTGCTAGATGCAGAACAGTGCTCTTCTTCGGGGCAGCGGAAGAACCGGTGTGTCGTGTCGAAGGATCGAAGGCGCCACCTTGGTCAGTACGAGTGCGTTGACCAGGGTGGGCCTTTCTGGTCAACGAGACTTGTGGTTCAGGGAGCCGAGCCTGGAACGAGCATGCGTGGTAGTCGGAATGATTCGTGCGGCCTTAAAATTGCCCGGTAAGCACTTCGTGGACGATGTGTGGGACGAAGGAATCAAGGTCGTCTCTTCCAGCAAAGTCCATGCTGGCGACAATGGACACGTTGGAAAGGCAGCTGGGGAAAAAGCGGCGGATCTTTAGTGCATCAAAAGTCTTGCAATGGCGAATGACGTGACAAGAAGGGGCGAGGTTGTTCTTCGTAATCAAGAACTGATACAGCCTTGAGAAAAAGTCTTCATGAGATGGCCTGCTCTGTCCTCTTCAGTCATGGAGCGGTTCGAAGTGGTGCATAGTTTTAGCACTTCCTCAATATACATTCTGCAAGTCTCATTAGGTCGCTGTGCTCGTTCGACCAGTGTTTGTTCGGCATTTTCGACAGCGTGTTACCGAAGCACGCCTTGAGCCCGTCCGCAAAACTGTGCCAGGTAATAAGACCGTGTTCATAGTTCTCTAATATAGATGCGCTGTGCCCACAAGAAAGAAAAGAACGTTCCCTAGCAGCATCGTCTTGTCCCAGTGGTTATATTTGTTCACTCGCTGGTACAGTTGGAGCCACTCCTCTACATCCCGGTCCACGCACCAGAAAACATGCCGGGCTCGCTCTTAGGGAGCCAGAACCTGAACTATTCCGAGTTCCGGTTAGGTGGAGGATCCGCCTCAGACGTGCTGGCAGGTGGATTGTTGCCGTCGCTGGTCCAGGACGCCAAAACTCCACCTACACCAAGTGACACAAAGTCGCGAGGACGGGAACGCGCTTATTTACAAACGCGGATCGGAAGCGTTCGGTATGGTCAGTGTCAGATGAGCTTCACCGCCATCTCGCGACCATCGAGTCCGTCATCTTTCCACTGCACTACAGTGCGGAGCGCAGCAGTGCGTCGTGGCTCACTGGTTATGGCACTCGACTGCTGACCCAAGAGACGCGGGTTGGATCCCGGTCGCGGGGGTCAAATTTTTTGGGGGGCGAAATTCTAGAGTCCCGCATACTGTGCGATGTCGTGTGCGTTAAAAAACCACAGCTGGTCAAAATTTCCGGCGCCCTTCACTACGGCGTTTCTTATAGCCTAAGTCGCATTGAGACATTAAACCCTCATAAACTGCACCAAAAACGAATTGAACAAATTCCGTCTTCTCGTCTGAGGATAATTTTTCTGCTAAGATGACAGCTACATTGCCGCTCAATCTGTGCAAAAGGTGCTTGAGTTTATAGTGACGCCTTTGCTTTCGGATAGCGCTTACACTGAGGATAGCGACCTCAAATGCTGCAACCGCCCCCATTTGTGATGCTTGCCTTACTGAATTCCATCCGCCGGAATGGGGAGAACCGCCTGTGAGTTCGCGGCCTTCAAGGCAAGCGTCGACCTCTTTTTCCAAATCACTGTTTCCATCACCTCCGCGTCAGATGCCATCCCCTTAGCTCCACTGTCACGCGGCTACTCATCTGCAGGACGCTTCAGCGATGTGCTGTTGTCCGCTGCTGTCTATGGAGGCATCCAATGCGGTCAAGGCCTCCGCCCATGAAATCGGGAGAACCACACCACTCACAGTCGCTGGTTCAACTGACATTTCAACAGACATACTGGACGCTGACATTGTCAACGGCAAAGCATGCACTCTGACAGCGCAGTATCCACAGCCCTCGCTAGAGTAGGTTCCATCTCCTGAGGCACTTGCGTGACAAAATGCTTCTGCTCGGCAAGGGCAGGGCGCAGTGCATCAAGCTCGCTCGGACCAGGGTCCGAAGGCTTGGGTTCAGGAGGCTTGAATCCAGCAACTTGCGATCTCTTCCTATGGGACGGTACAAACTTTGGACACTCCACACCTGGAACATGATTGGTGACCTCACCAGAGGCATCAACAACCTCCAATATATCCATGATGTGGTAAGTGGCTGCATCTTACTTTTTTCAACCAATGACACTGTCGCAACCTTTTGGCGTACATCACGACACAGTTGTCGACGGAGTGGCCAAAGGGACGGCATTGTGTACATCGTGGCGTACGGCACCGTCATCGTACATGACCAATCCTGCTGCACTGAAGACCGAGAGGAGGTCTGCCGGTGAATATAATCAACGACTCATTGTCAAATACAGACAGCGTATCGGCAACACATTAAGTTGAAACGTCATCCTTCAGCGTCAGCGAGACCTCACCGTACTCTGTTTCCATGTTTTCCATACCCTGAAACAGACTCTTTTCTCGTTCCAGTGGACAGAGCCGTACGGCTCCAAAACTCCCACTGTCCTGCGGTTCTCTATGTGTTGTGGGAGCCAAAGAAGGTCTAACATGATATTTCTGTTTTCGGGACCCAACGCTGCATATCTAACGCCGCTGACATGAATCTTAGGCAAGTCAATTACCTTCGGCTTTCAAAGACTTGATTCACATGGCACCGTCCACACGTGGCTAACGGATATTGTCCTATACACGCAACATCCTGAAGGACCATAACGACTGGAAGGGCATCCCGGAAGTCAGGAGTTCGATACGTATGGCCCGTGAAGTGGGCATGCAAAAACACAATGTTGAGGACAGCTTTACCGGTTGTGAGACGAGGCCGCACAATCCTGTGGTCGTCCCCGTCACATGCAGAAGTGGCCAGGCCTCATCCAACGGCCGACGGACTCTTTTCAGCAAAGAGCATAGCAAACCGTGGCCGTTCAGAACGCCTTTCAGGCTATCGCCACAGCCGACCACGCCTTGCGTTAAAATTTACCACGCTCTCGCGCTCTGCATTGAGGAGCGTTGTCTTCCCCAGTTTCTATCTGCTCCGTCCCGCGGTACTGCCCGCTCATCGTCTTCTTCGTAGCATAAACAGGTGCCTTTGGTCTCACTAGAATGCACTAAACAGTCTGCAGTTTTTTCACCTAACGTGCCACTGACTCCCCAATAGATGTTACTTATTCTTTTTGTTATGTGTAACTACCTTGGTCTACAATTATGAAAGAAGCCAACAGCCACAGAAACCAAGGGGCACAGGGGAGTTTTAATTTTTTAAATTTATTTTGTGGTGTTGATCAATTTAGAATATTACTGATTATGTTATCGCTAACAGATAATTGATTAGAAAAGCAGTAGAAAAAACAACCACATGCCGCCGGTGGGATCCGAACCCACGACCTCCTAATTACGCGTCCGGTGCTCTACCTCTGAGCTACGGCGACGGCTGTCAAATCTTCTCCTTTTCGGGGGTATTTATGTTTACAAGTAACCTAACCTTGAGAGTGTTCATCAGAGCCGCCCACGTTCATAAGCGGCGGACGTAGAACGTCCTGAGTTACCGCAAGTGTGACGTAGAACGTCATCGAACGGAGAGGGTGGAAGCTGCGTGAGAACCCTCTTATGCTTCCTATGGCGTCAAGGCTGCCAGAACCGAGGCCCTCGCTAAGCAATTAAGCAAACATGGGATGGGGAATGAGGGGCTCGTTATAAATATGAAAGAAGCCAACAGCCACAGAAACCAAGGGGCACAGGGGATTTTTAATGTTTTTATTATTTATTTTGTGGTGTTGATCAATTTAGAATATTACTGAATATATTATCGCTAACAGCTAATTGATTAGAAAAGCAGAAAAAAACAACCACATGCCGCCGGTGGGATCCGAACCCACGACCTCCGAATTACGCGTCCGGTGCTCTACCTTTGAACTACGGCGACGGCTGTCAAATCTTCTGCTTTTCGGGGGTATTTATGTTTACAAGTAACCTAACCTTGAGAGTGTTCATCAGCGCCACCCACGTTCATAAGCGGCGGACGTAGAACGTCCTGAGTTACCGCAACTGTGACGTAGAACGTCATCGAACGGAGAGGGTGGAAGCTGCGTGAGAACCCTCTTATGCTTCCTATGGCGTCAAGGCTGCCAGAACTGAGGCCCTCGCTAAGCAATTAAGCAAACATGGGAAGGGGAATGAGGGGCTCGTTATAAATATGCGGTAACTAAGGACGTTCTGCGTTCGCCGCTTATGAACGTGGGTGGCGCTGATGAACACTCTCAAGGTAAGGTTACTTGTAAACATAAATACCCCCGAAAAGCAGAAGATTTGATAGCCGTCACCGTAGCTCAGAGGTAGAGCACCGGACGCGTAATTCGGAGGTCGTGGGTTCGGATCCCACCGGCGGTATGTGGTTGTTTTTTCTTCTGCTTTTCTAATCATTTAGCTGTTAGCGATAACATATTCAGTAATATTCTAAATTTATCATCACCACAAAATAAAAAAAAATTAAAAATCCCCTGTGCCACTTGGTTTCTGTGGCTGTTGGCTTCTTTCATATTTATAACGAGCCCCTCATTCCCCTTCCCATGTTTGCTTAATTGCTTAGCGAGGGCCTCGGTTCTGGCAGCCTTGACGCCATAGCAAGCATAAGAGGGTTCTCACACAGCTTCCACCCTCTCCGTTCGATGACGTTCTTCGTCACACTTGCGGTAACTCAGGACGTTGTACGTCCGCCGCTTGTGAACGTGTGTAGCGCTGATGAACACTCTCAATGTTAGGTTACCTGAAAACATAAATACCCCCGAAAAGCAGATTTGACAGCCGTCGCCGTAGCTCAGAGGTAGAGCACCGGACGCGTAATTCGGAGGTCGTGGGTTCGGATCCCACCGGCGGCATGTGGTTGTTTTTTCTTCTGCTTTTCTAATGAATTAGCTGTTAGCGATAACATATTCAGCAACATTCTAATTTGATCAACACCACAAAATAAATTTTAAAAAATTAAAAATCCCCTGTGCCCCTTGGTTTCTGTGGCTGTTGGCTTCTTTCATATTTATAACGAGCCCCTCATTCCCCTTCCCATGTTTGCTTAATTGGTCTATAATTGCATCTTCCTGCTGTAAATGCGATGTAAGAAAGTGAACATATTCTCTGGAACAGCTCCCGCTCAACGCAGCGGGATGGTCCTTGACAGCAACGCATTCATGCGCGAATTTTTATATATGCCCATTTAGGTATTTTTGACACAAAGTTATTTACATCACAGTACACGTTAAGATCAGCGTAGTACATTACCTGGTCAGATGTAGTTGCATTAGTATCGCGATTCTACGACTAAGAACCGATTGCTCTTAAAATCGGCAGTCAGGTCCCCTGTACTTCAAAAACATTTGATTTTGGGCAGTATAATTGCACCACTGAAAACTGCAGAGCTAAGATCCTATTCTCCGCGGTTCTTTTCTAGTACTAACCGACAATATTCAAAGCGCAAGTTTGTCTTTTCTAAAACGAGGAGCATTCTAAAACATTCTGTTGGCTTTTTAACGAAATGTCCAGCCGCGAACCAGATTTCGAAACTCATTACGCACTTTGACAGGCTCGCAAAAGAACTATTCAGCATAATTTTAGCTGTCTAAGGACGTCGCGCTGAAAAGCAGAAATTTATTTCGTCATGTTAATTACGAGTGACAATACAGTAAACATTAAAGTGCACAAAACTAAAGGCTACTTGGGTGGCCCGAATGCATCAAAACTATCAGCTGTGGAAGTAGGTCTCAATGAATTCAGCTTTGCAATCTAAAGATCTCGAGAGCGTCCATTTCATACTGTGTCTCCTTATGACCCTGAAAATAGGGCTACCGTTTTGATAAATAGCAAGGAACGCTCCTGAATATGCAAGTAAATGCGGCTTGAGGGAGTTGGTATTTACCACTTGCCTATGAGCTCGCATCTATGCACGCGAAGGGCAGTTTTGCAATGTCATGCATCCTGGGCGTTCAGTACAGGTGGCAACCGCATACACATTCCCGAACATATACAAGAGATTTGAGGGCATTGGCTGTTTTCAATTTGACTCACCAACGCCGTGTAAATAGTTCCACAGAGTCCAATTACGATGTTGCACCAGAGAAGAGGAAAACCGAATACTGAAATAAATATAATATTAAAACTTGCTTGTTATGGGCAACTTAAGACATAAGTATGTTTAAAAAGAGTGCAAGTAATCAATATTTTAAAAATGTTCACGAAAAGCCAACACGCGAGTCCACACATGGTCATTGTGGACTCGCGTCGAACGTTGAATGCCGTGGCTGAAAGTTTCCATAGTAAAAAAAAGAAAACTTTTTTAAAGTAGGGGAAAGTCTGGGGCGAGAGCCTCAACATTTGAACAATATTGAATGCGTGTGAAGCAGAACAACAGAATAAAGACAAGACCAATAAACACAAATATCCGCGGCACTCAGAATTAATTATTACCCCCGCCCTCAATCCAAAAAAAATAAAGCGCTAAAACCTAAAAGAGGGCAATATTTGTGTCTTATCGGATATTTTCTTTTATACACACCGTGTGGAAACATCAAAACGCAGGATAATGTTGCAGTTAACAAACACATAATAATCAATATTCTGCTGACTCAGATAGCGCCCCTTTTCTGCATGTGAAAAAAACTGTGAATATTTGCTAGAAGCTTTGATTGCTCCTTCTGCAAAGTGACTTAGCGATACAGAAATGTAGTACGTAACTACTGCTGTAGTACGTAACTAACTACTGTAGTACGTAACTAACTAACGCCATTACTACTGCTCACATTTTTCGCCAGCTTCCTGTCCGACCGTTTATGCAATTGGCTCTTTTACGAACGTAGCGTTTGCTGCACGAAAAACAAATTTCTTCAGCTACTCCTGATTCGCATCTCCCAAGAACTTTTTTGAGAGGAGTGCGTTTTACTTATTCAGTTATTATAATTGTAGACAATGAAACACAGCGGAGGGAGCCGCAAAAGTGCGCAATTTGTTTCACGAACTGAGAATGTTTGTCTACGCGGATGATCAGGTCAGGTTTCAAACTTCTAATTTCTTTTTCAGTCAGTTTGAACGACGCTGCATTTCTTCAAGAGGACTCCTAATGCTGATTGCAGAGGAAGTGTAGCCTGATGCCGTGACTGCGCACGAGATGTGCCCCGCATTTGATTAGGGAGCGATTTTTGAGAAGCAGATTCCAGGCACAAGTTAGCTGGGATCTTAAATGCTGCAATTAAGCCTCATTCACATGGCTTAAGAGTTCTTTGGGGGGCAGGCAAGAAGCCCCTCTAGCACGAAGGGTCTCAAGAGTTTTTCTGCGTAAATCAAAAACTAAAGCATATTTGGACTGGGAGCAACAGAAATTAGGGTCCGCCATCATATGCTCGTTAAGCCTGTTACAGCATTAACAATAGCACCATGTTCTAAATCGTCGAGCTTTCCCAAGCTAATGAGAATTAAACATTTTGGTATGCTTTAATAATTTTGTGTGGGTTAAAAACAGGACAAAATAACACTGAAGAACGATGGATAGCTGGGCGAGTTGGTAAAAGTTCATTGTGGGTGGTACAGCACGAAACACAGCAAAGCACGAAGTATGTGGTGTGGTTAAAGCACAGTCTGTGATGTCTCTTTCTTTTTTGCTTTTGTCTGTTTCGCGCTGTACCAGCCGCAATGATAAAATGACATCTATGTTCGCCATACAGTTGTAGACGGAGCGTAAATCTAAGTATTATACGTCCTTACCTGTGACAATAGTAAGGCTTGCTGCGAAGATGGTTAGACCTCCAAAGCTTACCTTTAAAAAATATACGCTAGTTTTAGTGCACTTCGTACTGCGGAAAAAGTAAGGCAAGTTTGGAGGTCACTAGGAGAGCAGGTGCAGAAACGTTAGAGATGACTGGGACGACCCGCACTGGGAGAATGTGAAAGCACTGATGCCTCCTTCACATTCGTCGCCTCTCTTTGCTTCACTTTACTCTGTTTGCCTGTCTTTTTGCCTCTTTTTCTCTCTTTTGACTGTCGGCTCTCATTGTACTTCTTCCAATTTTGACGTCTGCCGATATTTTCTCGTCCTCGCTCTATATGCACGTCTGGGGCTATTTTGACGTGTAAATAAAATTTTGGCTTCTAAGTAATTAACTATTTGCATCAGATCAATAAAATTTGGTGTACATCGACATTTTATTATCCTCTGTCACTTGGTGGTGTTTTTTCGCGTAATTTTGAGGTTTAGTACTGTTTTCACGTCCTCACTTTACGTCGACATCCGATACTGTTTCCACAAATCTAAGTAACATTTTTGGCTCTTATTTAATAAATAATTACTCCACATCGGCCGAGCTTTCACCTGCATTATTCTCACATCATCCCGAAAGACGCGGATTCGATCCCGACCGCGGTGGCCGAATTTCGATGAAGGTGAAATTCTAGAGGCCCGTGTGCTGTGCGATGTCAGTGCACGTTAAGGAACCCCAGGGGGTCGAAATTTCCGGTGCCCTTCACTACGGCGTCTCTCAAAGCCAAAGTTGCTTTGGGACGTGAAACCCCAATAAACCAACCAACCACCCTTTATCACACAAATTGTTTTTCGCTTAACTCTCACAAGAACAGAGAAACAGCTGCCGACACGTTTTCGTACACGAAATCTTCAACATAGCGATTAATAAACGGCACTGCCCATTTTGGAGCAGTTGTGGGGTGCGCTATGAAATGCGAGAGCTTGTTTTACATTTTGCATTTAGAATGCTTTATGCTCTTCTTGCTATATAGTGTTTTACCTAAGACTTTCCACAATTTTTGAAAATAGGCTTTCAGAACTAGAAGCGCCCTTTTTTCGGCACAGCATTGCCAGTGGTATGGTAAATCATAATGCAGCTGAAACTTGATAACTAGCAGGATGGTTAACTAATATTGGCTAGCTAAATTCTTAAATATGGCTTTTAGGGTCATTTATTGCTGAGAGGCGTGTAGTTGACCGTAATTAATATCAATATAAGTTTTTACTATTTCGAACCCGCCGTTACCTTCAGCGCTGTAGTCGGCAAATTTTGGCTACATCGTGCTAAAATACATCTGCTTTCGAGAAGCTTTCAGGCAAAGCAACATCTTTAGGTCTCGTAACTCACTGAAATAGCCAAAAATTGTTCGAGCACAGCGCCGACGTTAACCGCATTTTCGAAATTCTAAAACCTGATTTGGATATTGCCTACAATGGGTTAGATTCCTTTCAATAATTAAGCACCATAAAAGTAATAGTTAGAAATTTGACATTTCAGTGTTAGTTAAAAAGCCTACTAGTCAGTACGTCTTAGATGTAATCTGATGTACCACGCCGATGACAATATTATGCCCAAAAGAGCTCTGTTCGAACTCAAAAAGCCTATTTTTTTTTTAAATCGTGCAAAGTATTAATGAAACACACTGTGTATGGTGAACAAGATTGGCGGCAAGGGGCCCCACTGTCATAAACTTGTTTGTGTGCCCACTTCCGCCGCACTATTTAGCCGTTCGAGTAGATCGCCAGTACAGAAAATATTCTCAGCCTGTTCCTATGGCGGCACGTGCACATGAGAACAGTCTTCATGCACTTTTTACGTTCCACAGCCGAACTGTACTCGCCATAAAAAACAGACCGGAGAAATTGACCTCTATCACAAAACTGCTAGATATTTTGACTGTCATCATGATGCTCGTCATCATGACTATTTATCCCTGTCATCACGCTATATTCAGCTGTGTAGCTTTTAGGTACCTTTAACTAATTTTTGAACCTACTTATCAATAGCATTTGCCCCCTCAGCACGCATAGAGAAAACTTAAAAGACACGTCATTCAAATTTCCTCCTTCCAAAAATTAAATATCTTCTAAAAGCCCACAGCGTTAACTACAGATGTTCACAAGATTATTTATCATAGAAAACAATGCAAACAACCTCATGAGTTCAGCTTACATTCGCTTATTTTTACAAACTTACGTTGCATAAATTTTGCTTAGATTATCTCTGTATCAGAAAACAAATAACGAAAAATTAAAACGTCCACAATCACAAACACTGTCATGTTTCGTTTGTGGACGATACAAAAAGCATAGCCCGAGAAATTCTCTCCAATAGCGGAGAGCAATGCGGCGAACAGTCGGGCAATCTCTTAGCGAAAGATTGAAGGAGAGCGCAAACTATGCCAAAAGCACATGTAAAGCAAAAGTTATTGATGGTTTTCTCACCTCATACTGCAGGAGAAAGCAATCCGCACTGACAGTGCATTCGCTTTTGAAGAGAATGTGATTCTTCAAAAAAAGCAAGATATGTGTAACTCGTAAAACTGCACCTGCCGCGGTTGCTCAGTGTTCACGGTGCTTGGCTGCTGACACGATAGACGAGGATTCGATTCCGACCGCGGCGGCCAAATTTCGATGAAGGCGAAATTCTAAAGGTCCGTGTGCAGTGCGATGTCAGCGCACGTTAAAGAACCCAGGTGGTTTAAATTTCCGGAGCCCTTCACTACGGCGTCCCTCATAGGCTGAGTTGCTTTGGAACGTTAAACCCCAAAAGACCAACCAAACCGTAAAACTTTAGAATCCGTACGAATAGGTAGAAACCGGCAGTGCTGCGTCAGAAAGGCGTCTGTTGCCCTCTATTATAAAGACCAGACTTTATTGCATATCTCTCCGCAACACTCTTGTCTGAGACATACTACATGTGTCCGGGAACTGCTCAAATAAAGCGGTACTGTTTGTCCGCTGTCCCTGATTGTGTACGTTTTTTTCTTTTTTGTTTTTTTTTCTCTGCAGCCGCCAAGATTTCTCGTGCCAATTCGCGCAATTCCCCTGAATATTACAAGGAACTATTTTGCAGATGCCTGAGTATTATAAGTTAGAAATTGAGTTGCTTACCATGACGAACATATAGATGGCGCAAGCAGTCAGGGATATAGCTGAGTTGAACCGCAGCCGAATGTACTAGAAGAGAAAGGAGCAAAATCAGTCATCTAAGGACGCGAAGGCTCATAGCAGGTACAGTACGGTCCAGTGTTAAAGGGAACAGGCGATCGCGTGCCCTCCGCGCTTCACGAAGCACTGCCGGCCTAGATGCGGCGAGAATAGGCGGCATCAGGCGCATGCGCGGAACGACCAGCCATCATGCTTACTGCGCATGCCTCTTGTGCCGACAATTCCTACAAGTTCTCGGCAGCAGCGCTCCGGGAAGTGCGGAGGCCACGCGATCTCATGCTCCCTTTGACATTGGACCGTACTGTACATCAGTTGTGTTCAGCCATAGCCTCCTTTATACTCTCTATGCCTGTCAACGCGCCGCGCGAACTATAGAGCGGCGCCGTCGGGTAAAGTTGCGCGGCGCTGCCGCTCGCGCCTCTGAGGGCGCCACTGACGTAGGTGTCGAGGTGCACTGATGCGAATGCCGGCGTGAGTATGGGAGGGCTGTTATTCGCTCGCGGAATAACTGCTACTAAGCATGAATCGTACATATTCGTTAAATTTACTTGTGAGGCCGACATCCTCTAAGCATAACAAGTGATCACGTTAGTTTTTAGCCAGTAACACCAAAGCTATGACATGTTATGTGATGCAGTGTGGGCATGGCTCGAAAAACTGCATGACTGCTTCGCTAGCATCAGTGGTAATAGGACCGTTACAATGGTAGTCTACGCTACGCTAAAACAAAATTTAAGACTAAAGGCACCAGCATTTATTAAGGCGGAAGCCTTTAATGCCTCATCGTTGTAAGCAGGAGCTGTCGACAGAGAATGTCACGCTTTTCAGTTGGTCGAAACGGTCGTCACGTCACAGTGCGCGAATTTCAATCGGGGCCAATTGTACTTTGGCTGCTAACCATGCAACCAATTAAAGGGGTCGTATAGTGATGCTCCAAGTAAGTTTGAGATTAGTTAATTGCTTACTTAACTAATTAGTCTAATTAACCTTTCTAGTCCGACCAGATGAATAAATAAAACCAAGTTAGAAATTTGCCGAGCTTGGGAATCGAACCCCGGTCTCCGGAGTGCGAGTCGAGCACGCTTCCACTCCGCCATGCCAGCACGATGGTTTCGAATGAACAAAGGTGCGTCTAGTGAATACGGTGTCTTCGTTCACTCCCATCTTCCTCCCTTCCCGTTACGGTGAGGTTTAGGTGTCCACTGAGATATGAGAGACAGATAATTTCCTTTCCTCAGAAACCAATTTACCGACGAGCAAGGCGTAATTGTCCGCGCTTCAGATTGGTCCAAATTGTGGTGACGTCACCACGCGCGAATTTTGACGGGTGTCCACCGAAATATGTGAGACAGTTACTGCGCAACTTCCTTTCCTCAAATACAATTTTCGACTAGTGTCTACTCAGATATGTGAGACAGTTAATGCGTAATTTCCTTTCCTCAAATACAATTTTCATTTTCTTCATTACGGCCCCTCTTTCTTCTTTCACTCACACTTCCTCCCTTCCTGTACGGTGCGGCTCAGGTGTCCACCGAGATGACAGAGAATTACAGCCCCATTTCCTTTCCTCAAAAAGCGTTGCGTTCAAAGGGCAACGCATCGCGCCGAACGGGTGGTGGCGTTCCTTGGACACCGTGGCAGCGCTACAACACGCTTTCGCGTTCCACTTCTAAAGGCGAAGCTTAAGCGTCATTAATTGGCAGTTAATTAATGCACCAACAAAATGTGCAGTGAACAATCACGTAGCAGAATGCAGCACTCAGGCTTTCGCCTTTCAGCACTTTAGCCGCTAAAGTTCCTCGTAATTTTTTACACATTTCACAACAGCAGCTGTGCTACAAGAGTAACTACTTTTACAGCTTCATGACTTTTCGTGAGAGTGGCTTCTGCCGAAACAGCGGCTTATACAAATCATTCTTGTCTGTTATCGGAGAGGCGTAGTTCACCAGCAGTGGTCTGATGAATCTAGTTGCCACAAGTAGAGAAAAATGTTCATGGTGACTGCTGTCACTGACAGGGCACTTCAGCAACCTTGATTTACAGATGGCTGGAACAGCTGCATCGGTCAGGTTTTTCAATGGATTTTGAAGTCTTGGGTTTTCTTTTAAGCTTCTCTCCACAAACAGCCGCAGCCTAAGACATAAAGTAACTCGTCAGATGGGTAAAGCAGCCCACCACGGTCCTGTGCTCGCGTGAACTGCTCGAATGGGTTACTAGTAGGTGGCTTGGTTGCGAGTAAACAGCAGTGCTCACATTCCATATGTTCACTTATCACACGAGCGATGTAGCCACCTACATAGAACGTGGCCGACAGCTACAATGTATCTAGAGAAGCAGGGACATGCTGCACGTCTAAGCGCCCCAAGACTTCCAAAGCAGCCTCTGGAAGCTCATCACTGCTCCCAAGTGCACATAGCTATGCAGTCCTAAGTCCAGTGCTGTGGTGACTCTGTGTTCAGATGTCGTGGCAATTCCCATCCTCAAGACTTTTTCGAGTCCTGACAGTACTGTCCGCACGGGAAGTTGGTCGTTGCATCCCAGTGACCGCCTCAGTGTTCCAAACAGCGCTTCAAATGGGTCACTGCTGAATTTCCGCGTTGGTACAAAACGCAACTTCTCCTCAGCTAACAGATAGCGAATGCAGCAAGCAGTCGAGTAAGTTGTGAGCAGAAGGGCCTCGCACGTTTCGGCTGTGAAAAAGGAACGAGGATAAGTTGCATCTTTCTTTAGTTGGTCAATATATAGCGGAAATGTAACTTCCAGCCATTCCAGCCTAGAATCATTTTTTGTCGTCAAAGTGCCTGACGTCAGGGAAATTTTGCTCGATATGTTGGTACTTATTGGCGGTGTCGTGCAGTAGGCACCATTGCTCTCCATAAATAGTATTGTTGGTTCCGCATAGGCAAATGATGTATGGCAGCTCTGTCCTGCGTGCTCTTTCAAAAACTCCAGAGGAGATGTAACGTCTGGAGAAAAAATTTCGACAGCTCGTTAGACGTTCATTTTTTCAATGTTGTTCGGAAAAACATGTTTCTGGTTAGACTCCTCACAGGTTTTACAATCCAATCTTTCTTACATCTGGTAGAGTTTCTTCAAGTGAGATGACGAAACCTCTCCTTTCTTTCCAAGGTCGCGTGCAAGGCACTGAGAGCGGATGTTGTTCAAGACGAGGCAATAATCAAAGCTTAAAAAAAGCACTGCAAACACTGCAAAACAGCCCATGTAACAGCGACAGAGCAACAGCACGTGGCTATCCGGGCTGCTGTGCAACACGGCGCACCCGGCACTCGCCTGGCGAGGGTGCCCCAACGTTGCTGTCGCCATCTCTCGGCATCCAGCGGCGTAACTTCTCAAGGGAGGAGGAGCGGCGACGACGGCCGCGGAGCGCCGAGTTGCCAGGCACAGAAAGTATAAAGGAGGCTATGGTTCAGCAAACTGCGCGGAGAGAGACTGTGAGCGTAACTATTATTTTGTGAACGAGGTCCGGGTGCGCATTGCAAGACCTCATCCGGCAAGTGTTCTCGAGCAGACCAAGAAGGGCGATAACGTTAAACTGTTTTTGGTGGGAAGCGCGTAAAAATGCAACATTTAAGTCAGCACACACCAAGAGGAATTGTGAATTGATTTCCATGCTGCTAACTGTTTACTGAGAAAAAAACAACAAAAAACCTTATGAGCTTTAGGTTTCCGCTACAGTTTTGGCTCCAAGGCATCTCAAAATGCAACCAAATTAGGTGCCACATCCCCAGGGCAAAAAAGTATTAACTCTTTGCAATTATTTTAGAGAATACAAGAAACTTGAAAGAGCTTCCTTCAAGAATGTTGATTCCATTTACGGTCGGAGGAGTTCAATAACGCAGCGCTAACCCTTCGCACCGTGCACTTTCTCCAGCTTCGTATTTTTGAAAGGCATTTCTGTATAGGAGCGAGCTATATATAAAGGCTGTTTAGGAAATGGCCTCTCTAGTGGCTACAATGGAATGATGTAAAAAAATAAACAAACGCATTTACACCTCAACAAGCCACTAAAAGGGGTCCCAGGGGCACAGCACATCAACATAGGATAGGAATCCGGTATAAAGTCACTCTCATCACAAATGTCCTTCAGCTAGAGCATCATATGACTGAGGTGGGATTTAGCGGAAAACACTGTTTCAGCATTCCGGTCCTGAATGCGTGTTTTCCACTTGCTCTGCAGTCCAAGCAAAAATTGCTTTTTGAGTGGTTACTGATCATGCTGACTGGCACTAGGATTTCCAACAATCTGTGAATTTACAACAAAGTCTTTGTTGTTTTCTTGCTTTGGAGCACGTGAAAAAGAAAATCACATCTTTTCAGACAAAGCAGTGCTCAATGCTTTCTGATATATCGCATGGACGCTTGTTTACAAAAGGGTCAACAGAAGTTTTCATCAGCAGCCATATTCTGACTGGCAATGCCTGGATGTGTAGTTTCAAATGTCTTTTAGAGAAAGGCGAAATTTGCATTTCTTCACGCGGATTAAAACAGCATGCCTCTCAATACCAATCTTATCAAATCGACACAGCGGAGACAGAATCAGCATTTATATCCATCCCCTGCAAAGACTTTTGCGCTTAAGACAATATATGTGCACCATACAGAAGCAAACCGTCGACAAACACACTTAAGAATGAAACTTTCTGAAAAAAACCTTATCAAGGACAAATGGTCTGCAAAAGTTGAAGTCATCACTAAGCTTGGAAGCACTCTATAATAATAACATTAGGAATGAAGTTTTTAATCACCTTTACATAATGATGGGAGGGTAAGAAAAAAAAAAGCGATTACGACTTGCCAAGGTTTCCACCCCCCGGATAGGAATCACTCGCATACGAATCCACTTCTGTTATATCAACATACTGTTGCGGGAAAGAATATATTTACAGATATTAACAGACAGAAAAGAACAGAAAGAACAGCTGCGAGCGGCACCGAGAACACAGTCCGAACTTCGTTGTCGTCTTCTACTCTTCCCACGCTCTTGGTCGTCGTCGTCGTCGTCTACCCACTTCAGGACCCCCGGCTGCTGAAACGCCATCTCGGCGTTAGGGCGGCGACGGATGCGCGTCGTGATAAGGTTTAAGGCGACAGACATGAACAATGTCGGTGGTAGCGCCAGAGGACGATGGCAAGGGCGCAAGGGGAGCAATTTCATAGTTCACGTCGGTGACACGGCGCACGACACGGTAAGGGCCACGGTAGTGAGAAAGAAGCTTCTCGGAGAGACCGACGCTGCGAGACGGCGTCCAGAGAAGGACGAGTGATCCTGGGGTATATTCGACTGCCTGGTGACGGCGGTCGTAGGCGGACTTCTGGGAAACTTGAGAGGCTTGCAGCCTACTACGGGCTATCTGGCACGCCAGGGCGATGGCGTCCCGAGCGTAAGCAGTGGTGGGGACTGAAGAAGGCGGCATGAGTGTGTCCAAAGGCAAGGTGAGATGCCTACCAAACAAAAGGTAGAAAGGAGAATAGCCTGTTCTGTCAAGAAGAGAAGAGTTATATGCAAACGTCACATAAGGCAAGGCTGCGTCCCAATCTCGGTGGTCTGACGATACGTACATGGCTAACATGTCGGTGAGCGTGCGGTTGAACCTTTCCGTAAGCCCATTGGTTTGTGGGTGGTAAGCTGTCTCGAGCTGGTGCTGCGTGTCATACGAACGAAGAATGTCATGAACTACTCTGGACAGAAAATAACGACCGCGGTCGATGAGCAGTTTGACGAGGGGCGCCATGGTGAAGGATTACGTCTTGTAGAAGAGAATTGGCGACATCGGTAGCGCAGCTGGACGGCAAAGCACGCGTGATGGCGTACCGAGTCGTATAATCAGTTGCGACAGCGATCCACTTGTTGCCGGAGAGGGACGTTGGAAAAGGGCCAAGAAGGTCGAGCCCAACACGGTGAAAAGGTTCCGAAGGCATGTCGATGGGTTGCAGGCAAAGTGGAGGGCCTTTTCCGACGTTGACACAGGTCGTAAGCGGCCACGTAACGCTTGACGGAACAATACAGACCAGGCCAAAAGAAGCGGTGCCGAACCCAAGCGTACGCGCGGGACACGGCAAGGTGACCGGCTGTCGGCAGGTCGTGCAATTCTTCAAGGACAGAAGAGCGTAGACGTTGGGGTATCACGAGCAGCAGCGCAGGGCTATCGGAGCGTAGGTTGCGGCGATGCAAAATGCCGTTCTGGAGCACATAAGGGTTCAGAGACGGAGATCGGTTTGCAGAACGGATGCCATCAAAGATAGGTCGTAAACATTAGTCGTGGCGCTGTTCGTTGCCCATATCGGCAAGATCAGAAATAGCTAAGAGGCAGGCCAGGGTCTCAGCGTCTTCTAGGTTAGGTGGCTCTACAGGGTATCGGGACAAACAGTCAGCGTCCTGGTGATGACGCCCTGACTTGTACACGACGGAGTATGAGTATTCTTGGGGGCGCAAAGCGACCGGTGGGATCTTTTAGTGAAGACAGCCAACAGAGGGCGTGGTGATCAGTGATAACGATATTGTACTGTTAGCAGATAGCCAGGAAGATTTACAAACTTTGGTTAGTTGTTGTGGAGACGAAGGAGACGATCTAGGATTCAATTTTAGCGCAACTAAATCAGGTGTGATGATTTTTAATGATACAACTGATCAGGTGCTTACAATACAAGGACACGAAATACCCAAAGTGGCCGAATACAAATACCTCGGGATATGCCTAAACCAAGGGCAGATATACACGGAAAAGCACGAACAGGCTATTAGGGCAAAAGGACGAAGAGACCCCGGGATAATGAAACATAGGGCATTATGGGGGTACAACAAATGTGAAGTACTAAGAGGTATTTGGAAAGGAATAATGGTGCCGGAACTTACTTTCGGCAATGCGGTTCTTTGCTTAAGGGCAGAAGTTCAGTCGAGATTAGACGTAAATCAGAGAGCTGTTGGAAGATTAGCACTAGGTGCCCACGGCAAAACCACAAACGATGCAGTACAACGGTATATGGGCTGGGCATCGTTCGAAGCACGGGTAGCTAAGAGTAAAATACTATATGAAGAACGCCTGAAGAAATGGGACGATAACAGGTGGGCAGCTAAGGTATTGAAATGTTTATACAGACAGAGTGTTGACTCAGTGGCAGAAAAGAACTAGAAAACTAACCAGTAAGTATGGCGGTCATGAGGACGGAGAAAGAAAGAGCATTAAATGACAGTTTAAAAACGCGGAAGTTTAAAAATTGGATGAATTCAATGGAGAAGAAACATAGTGTAGAACTATATCGATATTGGAAAAGGCAGGTCAGGAAAGAATTTTTCTATGATAACTCAAGAGGCAGCGCCCTACTTTTAGAAGCTAGGTCAGGATGTCTTAGAACGCACAGCTACAAAAAGAAATTTAACGAAGAAGATGGCACACGTGCAGTGTGTTGTAGATCTGTGGAAACAATTGAACACCTCATAATCAAATGTGATGGTATCCATCCGGATGTCGATGCAGGCACAGTCACGCTTTCTGAGGCCCTAGGGTTTAAGGATAACAATGGTCATGTAAATAAATCTGCAGTGGCAGTTAGCAAAAAGCGATTGCAGGATTGGTGGCTGAAAAGCAGAGATGTGGCATACGGTTAGAATTGTAGGAAACCGTAGGTAAAGATGATGGCGAATCTTAATGAGAATTTCCAACACAGTAAACAAAAAAACAATAAAGAAAGAAAAGCTGAGCATGGTGGCAATTTCCACCACCCCGTTTCAAAAGGGGCGCTCCTATCCATTCATCCATCCATCCATCCATACAGCGAATGAACGGCCGAACAGGTAGGGTATGAATTTAGCTACTGCCCAGACAAGGGCGAGACACTCGCGCTCAGTAATGGTGTAATTTTGCTCTGCGGCTGAAAGTAGGCGGCTGGCATAAGCGATGACTCGATCTTGACCCTGTTGACGTTGAGCTAGCACGGCGCCGATTCCATATCCAGAGGCGTCGGTGCGAACCTCTGTGGGAGACGACGGGTCAAAATGTGCTAAGATGGCCGGAGTGGTCAGCAAATGAACGAGGGATGAAAATCAGTTCTCTTGAGCAGGGTCCCAGGTAAAGGGGTGTCGTTCTTAAGAAGATCGGTGAGGGGACGAGCGATGACGGCGAAATTTTTGATAAAACGGCGAAAATACGAGCATAAGCCGACAAAGCTGCGCACATCTTTCGACGACCTTGGAAGAGGAAAGTCATTCACAGCTGGAATTTTGACGGGATCTGGGCGTACACCAGAAGCGTCAACGAGGTGTCCGAGAATAGTGAGTTGGTGGCGACCGAACTTGAACTTCGATGAGTTCAGCTGAAGTACGGCGTTACGAAACACTGTCAGAATATTGGAGAGGCGCTCGAGGTGCATGGCAAAAGTAGGCGAGAAAACCACAACATTGTCTAGGTAAGAGAGACAAATGGACCATTTAAAGCCGCGAAGAAGGGAGTCCATCATTCGTTCGAAGGTAGCCGGGGCGTTACACAGGCCGAGCGGCATGACTTTAAACTGGTACAAGCCACCAGGCGTCACGAAGGCGGTCTTCTCGCGGTCCTTTTCATCAACGGCACTTTGCCAGTACCCCGATCGAAGATCGATTGAAGAGAAATATTTGGCGCCATGGAGGCAATCTAATGCATCATCAATCCTCATTATAGCATATACGTCTTTTTTTCTGATGCGGTTGAGGTGCCGATAATCAACGCAGAAGCGCCAGCTGCAGTCCTTCTTTTTCACCAGGACGCCTGGTGAAGCCCAAGGACTTGACGAGGACTCGATGATGTCTTTTGCAAGCGTCTTGTCCACCTATTGATTTATGACGGTGCGTTCGGCGCTGGACACTCGATACGGACGTCTGCGGAGAGGAGCGGAATCACCGGTGTTTGTGATGCGTCACCACAGAGGTACGAGCCAAAATACGGCTATTAAAGTCGAAGATGTCGCGAAAAGATGATAAGACGCAACTAAGATCGCGAGCTTGCATCGGCGGTAGGTCAGAAGCGATCATGTCGGCGTAGTCGTCCGTTGGTTTCTCTGTTGATGGGGCCGCAGGCAACCGGCACTGATGAGTGTAAGTTAAGCAGCTGTCCACCACTGATATCACACATTCGGCAGCAGGGCACAGCGTGGCAAGTGAGATGCCTCGCGGGAGCGGTTGGATGGATGAACCAAAGTTCAGGACCGGAAGGTACGCTCGGTTGGCCGACATTGTAAATACAGTGTGTGCAAGCGCAATGCTTCGCGTCAGGGAACACGTAAAGTTCCGGAGTGACTACGTAGTGACCATCAGGTACAGGGGGAACAGATGAGAAAGAAATGTAAGTTGCGGCTTGAGGCGGTAGACGGGCAAAGTCGACAGCACAAAGACGGGGTATAACTGGGGACGGCGACTCAGCAGAAAGAGGAAGGTCAAGCTGAACAACACTAGTGGCGGAGTTAATGAGGGCTGAATGCTCAGACAGAAAGTCGAGGCCAAGAATGACTTCATGAGGGCACTGGTCCAGAAAAGAGAACAGAACGGATGTATGGCGGCCGGATATGTAACACGGGCTGTGCATAGTTCAACAGGAGGCGTTCTGCCGTCAGCAACGCGGAGAACGGCTCTGGGCGCAAGGGTCAGTATTTTTCGGGGGCGGTGTCGTAGGGTTGAACTCATGACGGACACGTGCGCGCCTGTATCGATCAGGGCTCGCACAGGCACTCCATCGACATGAATGGCGAGAAAATTATGGTGTGCGCGAAGGGCTAATCGAGGATTTTGGGACTGGGGCTGTACTGCAGCAACACCTCCAGACACTGCAGCGTCTAGTTTTCCGCTTGCGAGTGACCGTAGGGGCCAGGAGAGGAGCGACGGCGTTGGGGCGAACGAGACCATCGACGCAGGAGGGACGGGGAGCGGCTGGAGCGGGGAATCTGGCCGTCGACTGTAGCACTGTGCTGGGATGGAGGGGGCGTGTAGTGGCTGTTCGTCGTCGCGGTCGGAGCGTAGAGGACGGTATGTGCTGCGACGGGACCAATAATTTCGACAGTGACGGGAGATGTGGCCAATGGCCAATGCAGAGGAAACAAATCGGCCTGTCGTCGGTTGTCCGCCAGTCGTTAGGGTCTCGCCGAGGTGGAGTGAAGTACGAAGGTCGTCCAGGAGCAATCGCAGTGATTTCGGGTGGTGGCGAAGGCCGTACTAGGCTGACGGCCTTGAGACCAAGGTTTGCAAGCTCTTGGCAGACGACGGCTTGTACCAGAGAGATGGTAGGCAAGCGTTTGTCGCCATCATGTAGTTGCAGGGGGGCAGGGGACATAGCTTCGAGCTCGCGTCGGATGATGCGGGTGACATTTTCTGGAAGCGCTTGAGATTCCTGGTGCCGCAGGTCTTCACATGAGGAAGTTGCAGCCGTGTTGGGGAGGTGTGTGTACGGCTGGCTAATACGCCTGCTTTTGGCTTCCTCGAAGCGTCGACATTACTTAATAATTCCGTTGACTGTAGTGTAGTTCTTGTATACGAGCAAGTTGAAGGCATCATCGGCGATTCCTTTCAACATGTGGCCGACTTTGTCAGACTTGGGCATGTTGGCGTCATCTTTGTGACAGAGGGCAACACATGCTGAATGTACGACACATAGGTCTCTGTAGAAGTTTCAGCTCGGGAGGCGAGGTCTTAGCGGCAAGCGCTCGACCGAGCGGCCGTCCAAACAATTCGCGCAGTTTATCTTTGCACACGTCCCAGCTGGTCAGAGTGTCTTCGTGCGTCTCATACCAGACCCGGGCGGTGTCTTTTAGATAGAAGATGACATTTGCCAGCATAAGGGTCGGATCCCAGCGGTTTTAGGTACTCACGCTTTCATACATGTTGATCCAGTCGTCGACGTCAGTGTTGCCGGTACCAGAAAATGTCCCAGGGTCGCGAGCGGGAGAAAGAACAAGTGACGTCAAGGCCGGGGCTGAGGTTTGCTGGGAGGCGTCTTGGGTCATGATGAGTGAAGGAAACTGGCGGCCGCTGCGGAGCTCCGTCGTCGGTAGGCGTAGGGGAAATCCGCACCTCCGCCAAATATGTTGCGGGAAAGAATATATTTACAGGTATTTACACATAGAAAAGAACAGAAAGAACAGCTGCGAGCGGCACCGAGAACACAGTCCAAACTTCGTTGTCGTCTACCACTCCTCCCACTCGTGCTATCGCTTATTGTCGTCGTCGTCGTCTACCCGCCTCAATATATATTAACAGTAGACCTTTAGAACTCATTGCGCAACGAAAAACGAAATAAAAAACTGGAGAGCACACTTGAGCTCCGCCTTACGATAAAACGGTTTGGTTTGGTTGGTTTGGTTTATGGGGTTTAACGTCCCAAAGCGACTAAGGCTATGAGAGACGCCGTAGTGGAGGGCTCCGGAAATTTCGACCACCTGGGGTTCTTTAACGTGCACTGACATCGCACAGTACACGAGCCTCTAGAATTTCTCCTCCAAAGAAATTCCAGCCGCCGCGGTCGGGATCGAACCCGCGTCTTTCGGGTCAGCAGCCGAGCACCATAACCGCTGAGCCACCGCGGCGGCTTTTACGGTAAAACGGAATAGTGTCGTTGAGGCAATGTCCATGTAGACGGTACCGGTCACTCTCTACGTCACATTCATGGATAGCTGCGAGCCGTCATACAACTCCTGGCGCATTGGTGCAGCGGTTCAGCGATGTGCCACGGTCGTCATATGGCAGGTGCTGCCACCGCTACGGCTTGTGCGACCCAGGTTGGTCCTTCCGAGAGATCGTTTGCGATTAATGATTAGTTGAACTGTCACCTGCAACAGTGGGAGGCTGTGGTGACATCACTACCCTTAGCGAAAAAGAGGATGCGATAAAAATCCATTTTAAACGTATGGTATTACTTTCATATTTATTTCGCATTTTTGTCCCTATGCTTAAACTGCAATACCAATGCTTTCTAAGTATACTAGGAATAATATTTTGAACGTTCTTAAAAATGCGTGAAAAGTACATTTTTGCCCGCTTAGCATATTTATAATGCATTAAAAATATACTAAAAATATACATTATATAGAATGGAAATAGGCTAAAAATATACATTAAATAGATTAGAAATAGACTAAAAATATGCTTGAATACATTAAAAATATATTTACTGGGGCTTAAAAAAAGGTATACTGGGCGGCTCCGTGGAATGAGACAGGCTAATGCTTAATATTACACGCATATTTATCATCAGTCGACAGGAGACTGAGATCATAAGGTCACGTGACTGAATGGGAACGGCAGATACCTACACACAGCATACCAAGAATACACAGGCGCAGCAAACAAGAAATCCTACGACAAGCGCCATACTTGTCTTGCGTTATACATACCCAGCGAGAGCGACGGACTATCTTGCCCGGTGAGGCCTTTTTTGCGCAAAGACTGTGGGCTGCCAAATTATTCAAGAAGTACCCTACTGGTCGCGTTTGAATCTGCGGCTAATTGAAAATGGAATTGCTAGTTGAAACTTGTGTCAGGCATAGCTCAGGAGTCGAACTGTCAACCAACAGATACATGGGCGTCTAAGGAGACGGTCGGCATTGCCAATAGGGGTCCTTTCCGGTGGCTTATTCGGGCCCAGAAGTACCCAAGGTGCTTTTGCTGGTATAATGCTATCACGTTCTCACACGGAAATGTTCAAATGACATTTGAGTCGAATGATATTCAAGAATTGGAATGACATTCAGACTCGACGGACTCCCGCGGTGCTACACTGCACTTTCCAAACGCATTCGAAAGCCTCAGCTCGTTTTCAGTGTACAGCGACGACGACGGCGGCGGTCACACTAGTCTGACAACGACAGTATATATCACGCTCAATAACAGCATGTGATTATAGTGGAATATCTAGTTTACTATAATATGATTGTAGAGGGACATGTTTTTCAGGCCAACGACACCGACGAATCCGGTCGGCGGACGGTCAGCTTTGTCGGCGGCTGAGCGAGAGCACGGTAATGAGGCAGCGGTGTGAATATGCTCGCGCTTCTAAATGAGCGAAACGAACGGCTATATTTCACATGTCCACACCTGAACACTAACCAGCGATAAGCGCTTGCCAAATCAGTTTGAGTCGACGATGGCTCTCTTCCCTTCCGCGACGACTAGGCCCAGCGAGTCCGCAGGGCTGGATCTGTGATTGCGGCGGTTGTGAAGGGCGAATCACATGCTTTAGCGAATGCAAATGGTCACCGAGTGTAGTTTTGGCAACAGTGACCTGAAATCAACTATTGCTTACATCGCAGGGCACGCGTACGATGAACGGGAAACGCCGGTGTGACCCAGACTGCCGAGCCGTGCTTTACGGCCAGCTACAGTCGTCGCTGTCGCTAGCTTGTGGATAACAAGTTAGGCCGTTTCAGTTGAAGCGAACAGTCGCCAAAAATACTTCTATATAAAGTAGTTTAAAATAGAGTACTGCTGACGTCGGAGAAAGCCGGAACAAGAAGCGAGCAGCGCCGGTCCTGCGCGATGCCAACAACCCGGCTGCCAAGTGCTTCTTAGGCGTACGATCGTATCATCGCTTCCCACACATTGTCGCACTGCGTAAAAAAGCACGAGTACAACCAGTAACAAACAAAACAGATTGTTTAATACAACTAAAGGGCAGGTTGCGTTTTATGTTATGAAAAGAGCACTAGCTGTTCGTACGCAGCGATGTAAACAACAGTATGAGCGCAGTCGTCCTCATCGGCGCACTCCTGGGAAATTTCATGCTGACGCGGTTAATATTCATTGGCGTAATATTATCTTCGAGCACTCCCTTAGACAGAACACGTGTAGCAGCTTTAGATGACACTCGGTTGGAAGGTATTCGAAGCGCCCGTGTAGCAGGGGTATAAGTGGTGATCACGTTCCTGCTAGAAGTTACCATAAACGAAAGGATGACAAGAAATTGAAAGTTTTCACTCTTCGCTGATTCTAGCCCTAGGTTGTTCCACGGTAGCTTGAAGTGTAATGAAAATATGTTTACCCGGAATACCCATTTGTTAGAATTTATGTATACTTCAGACGGGTTAATTGCGTATTTACGAAAGTACACTTTAAGTACATGGCCAACACCAAAATGCGATTTCCCGAAACTCGATTTCGAGCATTAGATTGTTCAACCACAGCCCGTTGTGCTCTGCAAACATGCTAATGCGGACTGCCAATTTGCTAGAATTTCAGTATTCTTTGGACGAATTAATTGCGCATTTACGGAAGTACACTTCAATACGTTGACAACACGCAAATGCCATTTCACGAAACACGATTTAGAGCACTCTACTGTTCAACGGCAGCTAGAAGTGTGGTGCAAATGCGTTTAAAAGGACTGCCTCTTTGTTAGAATAGAAGTATACTTGGGATGAATTAATTTCATATTTACGAAAGTACACTTTTAATACATTGACAAGATGCTAAAACTGCATACATATACGTTTACAAGGACTGCCCGTTTATTAGAATTGAAGTATACTTTCGAAGAAATAATTTAATATTTCCGAAAATACACTTTTAATGGACTAACAAGATGCTAAAAGTGCATACATATTTTTTCACGTATTTGAAAAGTGCTCGAAGTATGCTTTAAGTCAGGTATTTTTGCCACATTTTAAAAATATATTTCGAATACCAAGCATGAAATTTCAGGAACGTATTTCCTTTATATTTTTAGTGCAGTCATGTATACAAAATACGTTTAAAATACAATTTAAATAGCCCACCGTATATTCCAAACGTATTAGTTTTTGCTAAGGGTAGTCACGTGACCCAGGTAGATCACCTAGATTCCTTTCGTGGAGATATTTTTGAGGAGTATTCACTCAAGGCTAACGATACAAACGCCGATGGCGACGACGACGACTACGACGACGCCACGGTACTCTTAGCGTTATCGCGTTAAAAGAAGGAATACTGATGCAAAAGGCATCAGCATTACTTCAACACTATGGTTCAAGTAGCACTGTGTATTGAAAAAAATTTACGTGCGGTCGGTGCCCCGGTCTGACGGAAATGCGTAGCCTTGGAATTTCATTCTCCTTTGCGTGACAAAACATGTGACACAATTCTTTACATAAACCTTCATGTACACTTACCCCCTTATTTATGTGTGCTCATTCACTTAACGTCATTGGACGGTCTTTCTAAAGAGCCTTCCAAGATTGTTGGACTGAATATTTAATACTAGAAGACTTTAAGGTACTATTATAAAAATATTAAACGTGGTGGTTCATTTATCTGATGTGCAGCGAACTCTGCAACATTTTCCACCTCTCCCATTGAAAAGTTCAGACTCCCATAGAAAACCAATAGGGGACGCTTTTGACCGTAGCAAAAATGATAATAGCAAAAAATGCAAGCATGTACAAGGAATACCTGCGGACATTTTGATTGTTACAGTGAAATTTTACTATATATGAAAAAATTTCGTTCGTAATCTCTTTCTCGTTCAAAATTGCTTTCGTTCAAAAATTGTTTGGAATGGCCTGAAGTTAACCATAAGTTCAATTCACAAAAAAACCTTAGGTCGTTTTCATAGGGTGCGCTCTTACCCCAAGAAGTACGTGCCATACGAGCGAAGTATCAAAACAATTCCTGCTGCATTCCTACTATTCTGACGGTATAAGTTAATGTACCAATTGGATGGTATGTATTATGTACAGCGCATTGCGCTTCAGAGACCTGCAACGAATAAAGCATTTAAACGAACACAGCTTAGCCCCCTCTAATTTCGGTCTGACCAGAGCCAGGAACCGTAGGGAACCATCAACAAAGCACAAATAGTTGTGCTGACGTCGCTGTCGTTGCCACGTAAGCGGCGTCGTCTTCGTGCGAAGCTTCAACGTTTGGTTTCTTTCGCATGTAGTACTTCGGGAGCATGTAGTGTACGCCCCTAGCGCCGTGGCCCATCGCTTAACCGCTGCGCCACTACTGTCCCAGTGATCTATGAATGTCAAGTAGAAAATGACTAATCCCTGATATGTGGCCATTAAACCATCAACGATATCTTATCATGCCCCTAACGAAGAGCTTAAAAGTCCCCTTCAGTCTTTCCTGGTAGTTGAGCTCCCGATATATCACCACAGATTTTTCTTTCACAGAATAGTTGAGGTAATTGCGATGAACTTACTTGGAATACTGAAGTCACGCGAAGTCCATACATGACGGGCAGAAAAATACGCGACGCCACGACAGCCGCAGGGATAGAAATAACGCGATGCCATATGAAGTGGAACCCGTAGGCGTAGAAGTGTCCAGCCACACCCACTACGGTGGTGGACGAGATAAGACTGGCCGCGATGGACGCGGCTAGGGGCAAGGCTCGCAAGGTGCGACTTCCAAGAAACACCTCCGCTGTTGACTGAGCTGAGTTCCCCTTGCGCCCCACAGAGAAGTACAAGCCCAGTGCGAAGTTAAGGGCCATCAATGTACCAAAGACCGCGTACTCAATGTGCGAAGCCATGGTTACTGCGAGAGCCAGGAACTTAGGGGACGATGCGGACGCTTGGCAACTAAACTGGACGAACCCGCCGTGCAGGCACGGGATAAAGTAACTTGCTGCTAGGAATGTATCAGGGCATGCGCAGGTGGCCTTGCTAAAAAAAAATGTTTATTTCCATGAGTGCGTTTCCTACCGCTGCAAAGGGCTGCTCTTTGCAGTCAAAAGTAGGACGCAGTGCTTCGTTTGTGCACTGATAAGAGTTTGCGGGAAAATAGAATACGCAAACCTAACACCGCATATGTGTCGATGCGCATGCAAACGTTCTTGGTCGTTGTTATGTTTCTCACGATCAATGTCGTCCAAAACTTTGAACAGCACCTCTCGTTCTATAAACATAAGATTCCGCTAATAACAGCTCTTTCGCCGCAACTCTACTTTGGCTGCCTTTGCACTAGTGACGCGGACCCACTGCACGGTATTTGACGGCGGAGCAAAAGCCAGGCGCTGTGCGACATCAAGCAGATGTCGAGAAGCCACCTGCTTTGAACGCCGCTGTGTGAGTGCGCGCATAAAAAGAAACAGATTATGGTGCTTATTCATGTGCTACAAAGGGCTGCAAATCCTAATAGTCTCTGGCGTGAAATGCCGCAATCGTGCAGCAATAGAACGCACAGGCTCCTTCATCTCCTGTTAACTCGTGAACAAGGCCCCTATTAATACACGCAAAAAGATAGGGCGGCAAGCACAGGCGCCAACTTCCAACTGTTTATTGCACCGTACGATCACATGTATCCAGAACAGCCAGCAACGCTCACATTCACGGCTAAATTTAGGTGTACACACGATAAGGCGGTGTGGCAAGTTTCGGCAGTTGCTAGGGACAAATTACTGAATGTGGACGTGGCTGGCTGCTATAAACGCACGTGCTCCAATGATTTAATGAACAGTTCTAAGTTGGCGCAAGTGCTTATCGTCCTGTTGTTTTGTGCGTGTTAATATAGCGCCTTGATTCACAAGTCATCATACGGAACCAATGAGAACGGCAACACATCTTAATGATGCATATTTCCTATACCGGCGGCAATCAAAATATTACTTTACGCACCGCATACCAATCTCGCAGTTTGGTTCCTTCTAATGACGTCTCTATTTTGTCCAGTTGGCGAAATAATACTCAATACATAACTGTAAATGGGTCTTCCCACATACGATGATGATTTAATGGGCTCTCGGGCTATTTTCAGCATTTTTTACACAAGTAGGGCTAATATGGTTGTCCGGTTCCCACTTGAGGGGTATTATTCGAGTGTTTCTTGCCGTACTAAAATGCCTTGTGCACGCCAGAAACAATAGGACACAATGGTATAGTTCACTGTGCTCCGCCTCCTAGCTGCAGACTGAAGTGATAATTTCAGCAAAACAGACTATTAGTTTCAGTGTGAAGCGTCGCCGTGAAGAATGCTGACAGTGGTATATTTAGCGGACACTCAACAGCCCGCAGAGGCCGGTCTCTTAAGGAAACTGGATAGGATTGCATTTGAAAAAATAGATATATTTCATTTCATTTCTGACGAATGTAAAAATCTTCCTGAACACTAATCAGTGGCACATAGTTTTCCGCTGTTACAGTATAACCAGAACAAACCGACTTTCAAAAGATGTTTCGGAATGTCTCAACACAGTTTTTTTTCTTTCTAAGCCCAGCGCAATTTTCTCACGGCAGTGATCCAAAACAGTTACAGTGCGTGTTTTCTTCTACTGTGTCCCGCTTGACTCAGCAATCTTCTAACCTCAGGTCAGGAACAGTATTTATTTTGTGGTTATTTTGAGCGTTCTTCTAGGCGTTTGTACAATAGAGCATTTATTCTACATAATTTAAAATTTGAAATCCATTTTTTAAAAGCGCTTTTGCTAAATTGTGTGCCTCGAGTGTCCCACTCCGCCCATGCCCCACTTTGGCTTTATGCTTGCTGTGAATGACAGCTCGACAGTTCGTAGCAGCGCTGGTGGATGTCTTCTGTGTCTTCTTCTGTATTCCTCGTCCGAATTTCGAGCTGACTTCTTTCAGTATTGCTTTGCGTAAGGCTGTTTGAACACTTTTGTGCCCAAAGAGGAGCCAAGGTAGATTTTTCGTGTCACAGACTAAGCTTTCAGCAATTACTTCAGCAAGATCTTCTCACGAATTACCTCCAGGATTAAACCTAAAATATCAGCCATAAAGCATATTCTACAATCGAGCCCCAAAGAATGCCCGAGCACAGTAGCATCAAGTTTCTTGATCTCAGGATTGTCTTTGAACGAAACCACTCGTGTTCGATATATGAACCCAGAGCTAGGAAGCCTTTGCTACCATTTTCTTCAGCCCACTAAAAATTAGTGAAACGAAGTATTGCCCAATACAGTTTCTCGAAAGCGCTGGAGAAGTCGAGCCATCATTTAAGGCAGGAAAGTTTTCATTCACAGGTTTCGCGTTTGGAAGGAGTAGGTTTCCCACAGCAAATTGCTGTAGGTGTCGCAGAAAGCATGTATCCCAAAATGAAAATGGATGCAAAGATGAGCACAGAAGCACGAGCTGCAGAAGTAGCAAAAAGAGCTGAAGCCAGAAGAAAGCAAAAAAATGGCCGTCATTCCGTACTGTCAAAAAATCTCCGATCGCCTCATGAAAATAGTATCCCTTTCTGACATTAAAATGTTGTTCTGGGCCCCTCAAAAATTAGAAAGATTGTGCAGAAAGAGATGCCACATTAAAAATCAGAAAACAAGATGCACGATTAAGCAACAAAACAGATTCGTATAATGCAAAAGAAACAGCGGTATCTATGTGGTACCCTTATCATGTGGGCAATGCTATATCGGTCAAACCAGCCGGTGCATTGACGAGCGTCTGGCCGAGCATCACCGCAACGTAAGGCAAGACCGTGAGGGTCACATGGCAGCGCATTGCAGTTCGTGCCAAGGGTGCCAGCCTTTCTGCAATAGTTGTCGGATTTTGTACTCTCACATAAATCAGCTGACCCCGGAAATAATCGAAGCGAGGAAAATCATTACATGTGGTGGGTGTTGTGCGAGTGCTCCGTCAGTGGCTTTAATGCATAAAGAATCGAAGTTTCTGGATGGGAGTGTCGCGTTTGGTTTCAGGCATGTGTGGCTGTGCTGTTCTTGCTAGCTTTGTTTGCACCTAGCTGATTTTCCTGATTGTGAGAACGTATATATGTGTCACTTCCACAATAAAATTCAGTTGTAGTTTGCGACTGTGTGTGTGTCTCTTGCTTCGTCCTGCCCGTGGTGTGCGCAAAACATTTGCACAAGTAGATAACTCCCAAATAAACTTTCGGCCATCACAGTTTTCAGAAAAATTCGCAGTATATACTTGATGACGTCATCAGGCTGTATTACATTTGCTTAAAGTAAAGAAATATTCATATACATTTCTGAATACTTTTACATGAGGATTGTTGCAAACGTTAGCTCGAATGCGCTTTGTGAGCCACCGACAAAAAGTTATCACACTAATTTGTGCGACGGCTGATCTGCACACATTCCTCTTCTTTCATTACAGAATTGTTCTTTTGAAGAAGCAGTGGTCGACGTCAGACAGAATTCGAACAAGGCAAGGATTGAATCACTGCTAGTCCCCCCTGCTGGTGAAGTTATATCTCCCTGCTTTCGAGGATTCTTTCAGAGAACTTCATGAACAACTCCTCCTCAAGATTGAATAATGAAAACCTTCTGTAAGTACAGAAAAACCATTGACTACGGAATAGAGAACTAGCTCGAGATTTACAGCCAATGTTTTAGAAATTATGATGAGCAACAGATCTTCGGTCTTCAAAGTGTTGAGCTGCCATTGAAGGTAGGAGCTCAGGTAATTGCAAAAAACCCGCCGCGGTGGCTCAGTGGTTACGGCGCTCGGCTGCTGACCCTGAAAGACGCGGGTTCGATCCCGGCCGCGGCGGCTGAATTTCTTGAAGGCGAAATTCTAGAGGCCCGTGTGCTGTGCGATGTCAGTGCACGTTAAAGAACCCCAGGTGGTCGACATTTCCGGAGCCTTTATCTACGGCGTCTCTCATAGCCTCAGTCGCTTTGGGACGTTAAACCCCAATAAACCAAACCAAACCAAATTGCAAAAAGGATTTTCCGGGCATGAAAACGGCGATAGGTGTTATTGAAAGTGAAAGTCAGGTGGACCTGAAAATGTTTGGTAACACGAGAAGCGTAGGAGAAGTAAATACGTGACGGTGAAAAAATAAACAGAAAGAAGAACCAGAAATTGAGCAAAAAAAACCATATAACTGGCTCATTCATGTCGTAATGTCAGCAGCAGAATGAAAGGAAGGAAGGTAGAAAAATAGAAACAAGAAAAAAGGGAAACCGAAAAGAGGAAAGCAAAGTAGTACCGGAACCAAGCGTCACCAAGAGAGGATAGCAAGAGCTGGAGAGGACAGATTGAGGATAAGTATTCGAGCAAGACATGTGTGTAGAACTAGAGACAACTTGTTATTTGTCACACATAATCTTTCCTCAAGAAACACTCCGCTAACAATTCTTGATTATCATGAAGAATGCTTTGTGGTCGGAGATTAAGCGTGATTCAGGCGTTCACTGACACAGGGAGGCAGTTATGCGCTCTTCCTTTCCTTAGAATGATTGTAGTGTACAACGTTGTCAACGCCAGCGCCAATGAACACAATGAACGTCGAAGGCTTATGGCTTCAGCGCCGCGTTTCTGGCACAACGTTGTCAATGCCAACGCATGCAGCGCACATCTGGCACTACCGCCACGAAGCTTAAACCACGACTAAGGTGTCCACTGTTCCAAGAAGGCAGTTATGCGCCTTCCCTCTGGTTCAGGTGTCCATTGAGATGTGTGAGACAGATAGTGCGATATCCTTTCCTCAAAAACTAATTTACCCATTTCGCCCTCTGCTTTCCAAGCTCCCGCTCCATTGGTTCTGTTGAGGATTTGCGGGGTCGCAGCGGAGCACCAGAGCCAGATGACCAGCGTGGCAGGCTTCTAGTTCCGAACTGCCCGTGCCGGGCGTGCGCTCCGAGCACGCGCTGTCCATCTTTATTTTCTTCTATCGCGGGAACGCCGATCTGTCTGTGCTTTATAGCGTCGCCGGGCGCTATAGGGCCACCCGCCTAGACGGAACGTCAAAATGTACGCGCCGAAGGGGCAGAGATGCAGTAGCCACGGCAGGCAAGCAGGTAGATAGAGAAACATTGTCCCCAGGGGGTCGCTGCAAGGTCCGGTAAGTTCATGTCAGGGGTCGGGAAGAGCTGTCGGGTGGAGTGCGCGGGCTAAGGTGGACGAGCCTGGCTGCTGCGCAACGGGCGAATGATGCAGGGTGCCGAGCTGACAATGGACATAGGGGCAGGGTAGGCCATGGTCGGGCCGTCACCGACTGTAGTGCTGCCCGCTGGCACAAGTGTCATTGGTGTTGGACCATTGCAGCTGATGTCGGCGGGAAGCTGGCACACAGAGTACGCCGTCGCAAGCAAGGGAGCGGCCGAAACGGCTCCGTGGACAGATGTGGTCTTTATCGTGGTGTCGTGTCGCTGCTGTAGCGCCAGCTTCAAGTCGTCCAAATAGGTGGAAATGGCTGGCTTACATGGCTTAGGTGTCCCTGATGTAGGGCGCGAGCAGTGCGGGCCGGCCACTAGGGTTGACACAGGTGTGACCGACGAGACAACGGTGACAGCTGTGGTGATTACGGAGGAAGTTGCTCAGTTCAATGCCAGGTGATTGGGTAAAGCGGGAGTGGCAGTCCGGAGCGACTGGCCAGTGCTGATGCGCGTGTGGGCATGGTCGGGCTTGAGAGCAATCGGTGACACTAGGTCAGGAACTGTTTCAGGCAAAGTGGGGTTGGAGGCAACCGCCATGCTTGTTACTGCTGTCTCCGGGTTGACCTTCTCATCCTGCTCCTGATGACAATTAGTGCTCTGCGGACCTTCTGAGGGGCCGGGATTGTGACAAGCAGGCTTGGGCGTTGTCGAGGGCTCTTTAGCATCAGCGGGCGGCAGCTTCAACCTCACAGCAGAGGCCTGCAGAGCTGTTGGCGGTAGTGAAGAGGTAGATGGAGATGACGGAAGCCTCGGCACGGCTGCTGCCGCAGAGTCGTCGTTGGCTGCAGAAGGCTCTGGCGACAACGCCACTGAAGCGCAAGGAGGCAGGGCCAGAGACGCGGATAGGATAGTAGTGGGAGCAGGACGCGAGGCGAAACTCGTGCGGATCCCACCTAGTGTGGCGTCGAGAGAGACAGCCGGGCTGGAGACGCTGGACTGGAGTGGCGGCGAGGCGACGAGGGGCTGCTGGGATGGGCCGGGTTCTGATGAAGGCTGCGTGTTTGCGAGCGAGGCCGGTGCAGGGCCAGAGGCTGGCGGCGGTGAAAACGGGTCTGCTGCGTCGTAGAGCGGCGGCGGAACATAGTAGGCGCCGAAATCAGCAAGACGACCGCACGCAGCTCATCGTATGGCCGGCAGCCGAAGGCAGAGTAGGTGAGCCGACGCAGGAGGTCGGGCGGGAGGATGTCGCAAAGGACTGCGTGTTTAAACTTCTGGATGGTAATGGCGTTCAGGTACATCGCAGCCTCCAGTTGGGCGAACCACCCGCCGACGCCTGCAGGCCGGAACGCTGGGAGCGGCGGGTCGAAACTTGGGTCCTGCCAGTACGCCAAGCTAGGAAGCCGCTGGGATAGAAGGCACGGTTCGCCGGGTCACCACTCTTGACGATTTACGGGGTCGCAGCGGAGCACCAGAGCCAGATGACCAGCGTGGCAGGCTTCTAGTTTCGAACTGCCCGTGCCGGGCGTGCGCTCCGAGCACGCACTGTCTATCTTTATTTTCTTCTATCGCGGGAACGCAGATCTCAGCGCCTGCGCTTTATAGCGTCGCCGGGCGCTATAGTTCCACAGCTTAAAGCGCCACTAAGGCGTCCACTGCTGGTTACAACGGACAACGGCGACGGCGACGCCGCGAAAAGCAGAAACGCGCACCAATGAGCTGCGCTCTAAAAGCTGAAATGAAAACGAAAAAAGTTGAAAGAAGTGATAATAGGCTCTATGGTGGAAATGGTGCAGACGAGGTTCAAAACCTGATTAAACTAATAAGTCACTGACAAAATATACCGGACAGCTTCCAACTTTCCTTTTCATCCTTCTCTTAGCCACAACAACAAGATTCCTTTGTAGCCGTTTAGCCTTGTTGATTTTAAGGTTTTATATTTGTAGACTGCGACTGTCTCTTGGCATTTTCTATCTGCTGCAGCAGGCTATAAAAAGAAAAACGATAGGCGTAACGTTAAGAGGCCAGATGCGGGCGGAGTGGGTAAAAGAACAAAGGCTGGTTATTAACATCCTAGTCGATATCAGGAGGAAGAAATGGGCTTGGGCTGGCCATGTAATTCCGATGACAAGATAACCTCAGGTCCTTAAGGGTAGCTCAATGGATTCGAAGAGAATGCAAGTGTAGCAGGGAGCGGCAGAAAGGTGGGTGGATGAGATTAAGAAGTTTTCGGGGATACGGTGGCTGCAGCTGGCAACGGACAGGGATAATTGGAGAGACACCGGAGGGGTTGTTTCCGTGCAGTGGGCGTACTTAGGCTGCTGATGATCATGATCTCTTGATCATTTGGAGCTGCATAGGGGAATAAAAGGCGTAAGTCCCTCGCAGTTGTGACCACGCTCATTAAAATGTTCTGAAGCTACCTTTGACAACTTCAGCCCTGAGTAAGCAAGGTCACCATTCAGTCTCGGGCGCATTGATTTCCTTCTTTATCTGATCTGTCCCTTCTTACAGGTGAACTAGCAGCATGCAGATAACACCAGACGAGGCTGAGCTAAGGCTAGTGTTTATGATGAAAATGAAGTCTTCTGCTGTGCTTCTTACGATACCCTGCTGAAAAAAAGTTATATGATCCAATAACCTCATAGATCATTCATCATAGAATATCATACAATCTGTATGACATATCATACAATCTGTATGATATATGATACGAATTGTGTGATATATCACACAGATTGTATGATTTATCATAAAGATTGTATGATATTCTATGATGAACGATCTATGAGGTTATTGCATCATATAACTTTTTTTCAGCAGGGTAGTGTCACTATAAAAATTGCCGCTCTTACATAATGGTTGAGAATATGAGCTTATTGCCCGTGAAGGTCTCTTTTCGAACCTAGCGTGTACAAAGATATATCTGAGAGTTGTGTTTTGCCCGCATGTCATGCTTGGTGCCTCGAGAAATATTTCCTGACGCGGTGGTTGCTATCTAGTAAAGATAGTGCAGGGCTTCTGTGTTATCCATTCGGCCACAAGGCTTCCTAGGACTGCGTTGAGCAGTATGGGTGGTGTGGTGGCAGCCGGAGAGGAGTTAACAAAACATTGTGCTTCTGCAGCTTTTACACGAAAATCTGGCGAAAGGTTCCTTTGTGCTCTCTACTTCACTTAAAAGCCAAATGTGAACACTTCATGAAGGGAGGAGGCATTGAGAACGGCGTTAGCCAGTTTCTGGTTTCAAGCCCTGCACTTCATCAATTAGTAGATATTCGCTGCGATATGAAACATTAGACACCGTTTAGAATACTGGTTCTGGTAACATCAGCGGGTACTCGTTCGTCGACGGGGCACAATGCCCGCAGGCAACTCTTCAGCGGGTGGTGCCATTTACACCATAAGCGTTTTCCCCACGAATCTAATCGAAATTTTCTTGAATGAAAGCGAACAGGACGTGGAACATGCGTGCCCAGGCAAACAGGACAGTGTCATTTTCGTCGTGGCTATGCTTCACAACGTTTTGCATGGGAGCATTGAAATGTACACAAAGGACACCTTAGCATATTTCGATCTATCATCACCAGTCATGCTTGCTGGCGATTTCTGTATTGATGGAAAGAGCCACACTAAATTTGGCAGTGACCATGTATTAGAGACAGATTCTTCACAATAACAACACCCTAGAAGAGTGCATCGCCCACTTGTTGAGAAGGCGGAACGCTGTCATGGCAATTGTCACGAATAGAAAGCATATCTGGAACCGCAGAGCATGAATCGTAAAGCTTGAGTGAAGTGCAAAAGTAAGATGCAGCCGCAGTCAATTAAAGCTTTGCGGAAAGCAGCCAGTGCTTTAAATTCATCTTAGTAAAATACTTACACAAACTGCTTTGTTATTCAATCGTAGCTCGATCATTTATTTCCAAGTTATCTTCGAAATGACTGTCCTATCAGCAGCACCACAAAGGCGAACTGTGGTCTACATGGCTTTTGGCGCTATCAACGCTACTCATCGAAGTGTGTGTGCGATTCGACTGTTTTCAGAGGGCAATACCTGCCGGTGACCGGTTCAAGCTTCGAGCGCATTCATGTTAACGAGGTGGCCCATCAGCTTGCCCGCAGCACTCTTCGCGACACCGGTGGTCCCCTGATCTTCCCCACCCATGGCGTACGGGGCAAGCTTTTACAAAAAACCCTTCAACAATATTGCATACACCTCCTACACCCACTGCAGGCAGTACCTCCTCCACCCACCTATCAACCGCCTAGAAGAGTCAGAGGTTGAGAGCCATATAACTTGAAGGGTCCATGACATGGTTGTTCTCGGCATTGTGGTTTTGTGTTTCAATATAAATATAAAAGCCTATTATTCTATTTCCGAAATTTCATTGCTCTAAGGGCGCAGTATATTTAAAAAAATGCGATCCAAACTGAGACTAGAAATCTCCGCCCATCGGCAATGACCGCCTTATTGAATTCTCGCGTGACGTCAAAGGGCGTAGACGGAGCAGGGTCGTTATCTATCGCTGCTGCAAAGCATTCAGCGAGGCCTCCTGTCCCTTGTACTTTCGTGCCCTATCGAGGCAACAGTTGTCCCGCGCGTGTGAGTGACTGGCGTTGCAAAAGTGGTAATAGTAACGTATATTACGTCGCTGTAGTCAGGGTACGGTCACACAAAGCAGCTGCGACGCCGATCGATGATCGATATGGTCGATATGGAGATGCCGTCGCTGACGCAGCGGCCTGTCACACTTGACCGACGACGACGCTAGCACTACTAACGAACGTGTATCGTAGTAATGTAAAGAGTGAGGTTATCGCGAAACCTTATGCTATCTAAGGATTTCATTCACGACGGGGCCGCTCGTCGCTTGTCGCCGTCGCTATAGCCCTTATAAAAATGGTCTATAGACTTTCTATAGACTTTTTATAGACTCTATAGCCATCCTATAGACTTTTCCTTTTGTCTATAGACAGTCTATAGAAATTCTATGGATTAAAGTCTATAGCTGCTTCAATTTCCTTTTGTCTATAGATGGTCTATAGACTCTCTATAGACTAAGGTCTATAGCCGCCTCAATTTCCTTTCGTCTATAGACTAAGGTCTATAGCTGCCTCAATTTCCTTTCGTCTATAGACTGTCTATAGACTCTCTATAGACTAAGGTCTATAGCTGCGTCAATTTCCTTTTGTCTATAGACTGTCTATAGACACTTTATAGACTAAAGTCTATAGCTGGCTCAAATTTCCTTTTGTCTATAGACTGTCTATAGACACTTTATAGACTAAAGTCTATAGCTGGTTCAATTTCCTTTTGTCTATAGACGGTCTATAGACTCGCTATAGACTGAAGTCTATAACTACCTCCATTTCCTTTCGTCTATAGACTCGCTATAGCCTAAGGTCTATAGCCGCCTCAATTTCCTTTTGTCTATAGACTGTCTATAGACTAAAGTCTATAATTGCTTCAATTTCCTTTCGTCTATAGACGGTCTATAGACTCGCTATAGACTAAAGTCTATAGCCGCCTCAATTTCCTTTTGTCTATAGACTGTCTATAGACTAAAGTCTATAATTGCTTCAATTTCCTTTCGTCTATAGACGGTCTATAGACTCGCTATAGACTAAGGTCTATAGCTGCCTCAATTTCCTTTTGTCTATAGACTGTCTATAGACTAAAGTCTATAACTGCTTCAGTTTCCTTTCGTCTATAGACGGTCTATAGACTTGCTATAGACTAAGGTCTATAGCTGCCTCAATTTTCTTTTGTCTATAGACTCTCTATAGTCTAAAGTCTATAACTGCTTCAATTTCCTTTCGTCTATAGACGGTCTATAGACTCTCTATAGACCAAGGTCTATAGCTGCTTCAATTTCCTTTTGTCTATGGACGGTCTATAGACTCTCTATAGACTACAGTCTACAACTACCTCAATTTCCTTTCGTCTATAGACTGTACACTATAGATAGTCTACTGCCTATAGACCAGTCTATAACAATCGTAATTTTATCTAACAATGTTCGATACACAGACTTTCGACTAAGTCCAGAACAATGTCAATTCATTTTTGCACTGCATGTTGAGGGGACCTGCATCTAGTGACCGCAACTATGTCGGGAGTCCCCCACCTCCTTCGCTATTACGGAAATTAAAAAGTATTGCGTAAAGCCATTACAACACCCTCCTGTATATTGTTTTCAGGAGCATTGACAAGCTCCTTTTCGTTATACCGTGACGTATATTGTCAATACAATTAGATATTAATGCTAACAAGTAAGCCGAGGAAAGGCAGCCGTTCTTGAAGTAAGGGCGCCCGCAAACTGTACTACATCGAACGAATACGCTGTCCCTTAAAGGAATCGCTCTACACAATTCCATTCCATCTTTCGATCGTTACTGTCGAAAGCGCTGAAATCAGACACATTTCATCAAAGGTTCTACATTTCTCTTTAAAACGTCCTGAAAATAAAGGGGAAAATACGGGTGTGAGAATTCAAGGAAGCGCCCATCCCTTAGAAACTCTTTAGATTAATCTCAAAGAGCCTGGTCCTCTGTACGATTAACATCTGCCATATCTACCTTTGCAGTTTGTATTCACGTGAATAAGTGCTGGGACGCAACAATCACAAAGCCAGTATTTTTTCGTTCCTGTCCTTGCACCTGTTGCTTCGGAGCCGATGACACGCTGATGTGGCGCATATCAGTTTTCTAAACACGAACACACGCAAAAAAGACGTTATGCTATGCAACCTTATAATTATTATTTGAGAATTGTACCACATGCTATCCGGTGGGAGATGCGGCGCGTATACCGACAAGAAGTTAGATTTTGGTTCTGTTTTCACAAAAACAATAAGATTTTTAGAGGGTAGCGAAGAATTTAAGCTTATAAACCAATTTCCTTCTGTGGTCTTGGATATCAGATCAAGCTGCACACGGCAAGAGTGCGAGCGATAAAGATACGACCGTGAAATGGGTTTCTGTTTCACGTTTTACCCATTTTACCGCGAGACGGCGGAAAATCATTCGGGCTGCAAACAACCCTGTGCGTGGCTGCATCAAAGGCGTTGGCGTGTTTTTCGCGGATTACGTTTTCTTCAAAATCCAGCTTCATCGTCCGCTTACGGTAAGTCTACACGTTTATATTTTATTCATTTGGTCTCCTAAACCACTCTAAGCAGAGCTGTGTGTGCAGAACAGATTATGTGCGCAGTTACAAACGTCCTATCTTCGTTTCTAAGGCGGAAGCCATCGGGTTCTCGGATAATGCCGCTTATCTCTGTCCCGCTGTCTTTACTAACGCGCGGAAAGGCAGTCTGTGCGATGCCCTTGATGATAAGCCGCTCCTCGCGAGCTGTCTACTAGATTTTTCGTGTTTCAAGGTAGATGCGCGGCCAGAAATGTCGCTTAGCCTGTGAATGACGGCCGAAATGGAACTTTGTGTTATTTAGCGCCCTGTGAGCTCAATTTACTTTGCACCTCCGAAAACGTACTTACATACAGTCTCGTTCAGTGGTGGATTACATTTATTTTCTTATCTTTGTGTTATCGCCTCTCTGGACCATGGAGTGCTGTTCTTTTTTAGGTGTGCATTGCTTGCTACGTATGGACGCTCGCTCGGTGCGCGTCGTGGACGCCGACGTTTCAGCAAAGGTGTCTTGTAGCGCTATAGACTGGAGCGCGAGACGTTTGTCAAAGTTGTATTCAAGCGGCGCTGGAGGAATGCTTGTAGTGTGATGGGTGAATAAAATTCGTTGCCGGCGCGAATGGCCGGCGTGCTCAAACACCGCGAAGAACCCACGAGCTCCATCCCATCTCCCCTTCGTTGCACGCGTATGGATTCATCCGTGTCTGTCATCAGAGCCGTTGGCCGCCGCCGCTGGCTTGCGGGCACTTCATTTTGAAAGCTGGGTAAAGGTCGGCTCGACAAGAGGTGGCTTACATTTCGTTCCGAGTGGTTCGTTCATAAATCCCGCTCACGTGTGCACAGATTTGTAGAATACCATTTGCGCGAGAGGCAAAGTATGTGTTTCTGATTTCAGACTGCTACGTTACGAAAGCGCCGATGTGACTCGCCGCTTATTTGCGCCTAAAATTAAATTAAGCTTTCGTGTTATTATAGCTGCGCCTGTTGAAGGCGTTAATTGTTTCATTGAAATACTTCCTACTTTGAGCACGTTAAATGCTTTCGCTGATTTTTCTAGCAGCGTTGGGTTAGGCTGCCTCCATGCAAGAAACACAACTCTTTACTGCGCTGTTGGAGCTGCACTTGAAGGAAAAACAAAGTGAATTTCAGGCGGTATTTTATCGTGACAGTAATTTGCTGTCTCAACCTCGCGACTGCTTTTGAAACGGCGCAGCTGCACCCTCTGTGTGCTGTATTAGTTTTCTGAATAATGAGCGCGGCATGGAAGCGCTGCAACCCGCTTGTTTCTTAGAGCGCGCACAGATGTACGAGTATGCTGTTCCATCTTTGTGCTTCAAGTTATAGGCGCAAATCTGTGGTGAACTGGTTGCTTCTGCCTGCTGGTTTTGTATAGCTTGTGCCCGTTTAAGTATCGGCTTACGTACACTCGGCCAAATCTTTAACTGGCTTAGGTGTTGCATCGCTAAATGCACCTGTAAAAAGGTGCCTTTTGGCTACACTGCTGGCATATTCATGTTGTAATTTGATGCGTGAGATGGCATTTCATAGTTTCTTTTTGTTAATATAATGTTTCAGCGGAGTACTTGCATGTTTAGACCAAAGTTATCAGAAATATTCATCGTCTGCCGCTACGAAGAGCCGAAACAAGCAGAATACGCAGCAATGGTTATGGTGGCGCATTTGCACTAATCTGGGTAAACGACTTGTCCGCCATGAAAGAAGTGATACTTTACCCAGAGGATGAGGCCATATGGACAAGATCCATTGCTGCGTATGCCGCTTGTTTCAGCTGTTAGTAGTGGCAGACGAATGTTTCTGATAACGTTGATCTAAACACGCAAGTACTGCAATCAAACATTATATGAACAAAAAGGAACCACGAAATGACATTTCGCTCGTTACATTACAGCATGAATATGCCAGCAGTGTAGACGAAAGGCACCTTTTTTACAAGGTGCATTTAGCGATGCAACACCCGAGCCAGTTAAAAATTTGGCCGGGTGTACCAGGCTTAATTCACGCAGGGTATTCTGAAGCGCTTCTTCTATAGCGGTTATAAGAATAAATGCTGCAATATTCTCCTTTTTGGATCCCTCTGTAAGGTGCACTGAATCTGTGTTTTATGGAGGTGGCATTCTTAACAGCCCCTTGCGAGTCAATGCAGATATGTGACACAATTGTTCGAAGTCTTCTGTTACAAATAGTGTAAAAGGATTGCCATGAAGAGATCAGTATTGGCTGTAACAGTATTGCCATACAGAAATCAATATCAGTACTGGATTCAGAGTAGAGTGCTCCAGGGATTAGGGGTCTTTGTTACAATGTTTTATGACGACACTTATAATCTGTCGTGTATTTACTGAAATGATTGAGCCGGCGTGGTAGCTCAGTGGCTATCATGTTCGTATGGTGACCTGAAAGATGCAGGTTCGATTCCGGCCTAGGCGGTCGCATTTTAATAGAGGCAAAATGCTAAAGGCCTGTGTACTCTGCACAGGTGACCGAAATTATTCCCCAGCCTTTTACTTCAGCGCCTCGTAGCCTGTGTCGCCTTGGGTCTTTGAACCCCATAAAACCAAACCAAAAGATCAAGGTTGCCTTTCTAGAATGGCATAGCCAGGATATGCCTTGCATTGTAAAGCACATGTGTAGAGATGGAATGGGATTTTTTTTTTCAGTTCCTCTTATATTATTTTTTTTTCTGTGTGCTGTGCAGGTGAACATGCCCGGATGATTTACTGCAGACAACAGGCCACAAGAATGCTTCTGAGGAAACTAGCCTGACTGTTACTTTCAACTTTTATTTTACTGTGGTGCATTCTTATGGTGCATGTATTGCATATTCCCAGCCTGGATAGCTTGGAAATAAACTAAATTTATAAGTATATTGATTGTTTCATGTGTGAACTCTGTCTGGTGACCTTTTTCAATGATTGTGGACAGTCTATAGGCAGTCTATAGATAATGGTCTACTAATAGTTTTGTAGACAGAGGTCTATAGACTGTCTATAGACAAAGGTCTATAGCACTGCCAGGCCACACACCTATGGAATGTCTATATACAGTCTATAGACATATGTCTACTGGACCAGTGGACTTTTGTCTGTAGGCTGTCTATAGACAGTAATCTACAGGAAGTCTATGGCCATAAGTCTATAGGTCGTCTATAGTCCGTCTATAGACGGTCTATAGACAGCTCTATAGGAAATGCATGACCATAAGTCTATAGATCGTCTATAGACTGTCTGTAGACCTGTGTCTATAGACTTCCTATAGACCTATAGACTTTCAGTAGACATTTGTCTATAGACTGTCTATAGACAAGTCTACTAAAAGTGTATGGCCATAAATCTATAGACTGTCTATAGACCAGTCTAAAGGATTTGTCTATAGACAGTCTATAGACTTCATAGACTAAAGTCTATAGACAGTCTATGGACTGTCTATAGAAATTTTTATAAGGGAGGACTTCTGCGGTCGTGTGATACTTGCTTCTGTTTTCCTTATCCTTATAAAAAAAAAGCAAAAGGAGTGGCAGAATTTCGTATCTTCCAACTTAAAGACTAATCAGTGATGCACTCTTGCAAGGTCGTTAAATTTCAGTCTACGGCGGACGACCGACCCCTTTCATGACGAGGCGTACCGAGTCCGCACGACTCGTGTGGGTGATTTCGACCGACTTTCTCAAGGATCACTGAACTGGCGCAATACCTGAAGGCTTTCAAAAGTAAAACCCGGGAAACGTATTTTATTTCGCGACGCTAAAAACAAAAACCTTTTTCAGGCGACCGTTGTTTGTGGTGTGCATGCAAGCACCGGTAAGCAGCTCATTGCAGGGAACAGCGCGTAACAGACATCGAGGGGCGAGCTTGCTCCTGTGACTTCAGCGATCAGACTTTGCCAGACCAGCGAACCGTTTGCAAAAGAAACGAAAAAAAATGTCGAAAAAATTACAGAGAATGTTTACGACATACAGTGCGAAAGCACGCGAAACAAGATCACGGACATGTGGCACGCAGCTGGTAGACCTTAAAAGCTACGAGGCCGCTACGGAAGCACGCCGCAGTTCTGCTGCAGACAGAGCGTAGGGTCCCGGCGAGGAACCTTTCATGGCTGCGAGAGAGCGGATACGTGGTACGCTGCTCATTAGGGCCACGTAGAAGCCAACACTGAGCGGGCAGTATTCGGGGGGCGGAGTGCTCGTGCTAGGCCAGCTGCGAACAGACAGCGGACAACGAAAAATTTAACTCGGTGTTGGTACCCATCGGATTAGTGCCTGCGTACTAAAATATCTACTCAATCGAATCAAATAAAACTTCGCGGAATTTCAATGGGACGTGTTGGAAATTGAATACAATAAGCAGTGTTTGGTGCATAATTCGGCCTCATGGCCCCTCAGAGTTCTTTTAGCGAGCAAAAAGACGACACGTGAAGACAAGAAAGACGGGTCAAATGAAACTGTCCTGTCATTCTTGTCATCACGTGTCGTCTTTTTTTAAACTAAAATAACTCTGAGCATGCCGTGGACCAACTAGCCCCACAACGCATTTTACCCTAATGGCCCCTTTTTACACTGATAACCCTAGTCCGACTATAGGTATGCCGTTCCCGCTCCGGCCCGTATATTCTGAATTTCATGCCAATGTGAAAACTCTTCCCATTTGCCCCACAGCTATGGTTTGGTTTATTGGGGTTTCACGTCCGAAAGCGACTCAGGCTATGAGGGACGCCGTAGTGAGGGGCTCCGGAATTTTCCACCACCTGGGGTTCGTTAACGTGCAATGACATCCCACAGCACACGGGCCTCTAGAATTTCGCCTCCATCGAAATGCGGCAGCCGCGGCCGGGGTCGAACCCGCGTCAATCGGGTAAGCAGCCGAGCGCCATAACCACTGAGCTACCGCGGCGGGGCGCCCCACAGTTATGCGTTTCCCGCACTAAGCCAACCCCGTCCTTTTCTTTCTTTCTTTGTTCGGTTGTTTCTTTGTCGAAGCCTGCTTTGTGACTGGATACTTACCTGTGCACCGGATAGTGGGCAACCTGGCACCTGCGCATGCCAACTGGGATTTCGGTCAAGCTGTCCAGGTGTGTGTGTGTGTGCGTGTATGAGTGCGCGTACGTGCGTGTGCGTGGGTGTGTTTGCGTGTGCGTGCGTGCGTGTGCCTCTGCGTCTGTTTGTGTGTGACGGAGAGATAGAGAGGGGAAGGGCGTGGATGTGGGTGTGTTGGTTTGGTTTTGTGGGGTTTAACGTCCCAAAGCGACTAAGGCTATGAGAGACGCCGTAGTGGAGGGCTCCGGAAATTTCGACCACCTGGGGTTCTTTAACGTGCACTGACATCGCACAGCACACGGGCCTCTAGAATTTCTCCTCCAAAGAAATTCTAGCCGCCGCGGCCGGGATCGAACCCGCGTCTTTTGGTCCAGCAGCCGAGCACCATAGCCACTTAGCCACCGCGGCGGCTGTGGGTGTGTGCTATCTCGATGGTAACCATAAAGGTGGGGTCCTCGTGCAACCTGCCAGATGCGGGGTAAAATAACGATTTGTCACACGAGCTTGCACGAGACGACCTGAACCGTTGAAGTCGCACCGGTGGTAGCACCTGACGTCCGGAGGGCAGAGGCGCACTGCTTAGCCGCTGCACCACTGCGCCAGGAGTGGTGGAGAAAGGTCAATCCTGCATATATGGGCATTAACCCATCAGCTATTGTGCCACACCCTTAACTCAGAGCGCGCGCAGCGGTTAAGCGGCGACTGCCTTCACGTATTCACCCTGCAGATTAGAAGCGGTGTGGCAGTGCCTAGGCGAACACGTGTAGCCATGCAGAGGTAGAATTTCCAGCTGTGTGACATCCGGTTACACCACAACGAAGAGCCCGGCGACTGCGTACGCAAAATGAGCGGGCGGGATTAGGCCTTTTCACACGTAAAAAGTCTTAAGTAACAAGCTCGGGCTTGTGGTATGCGTGACGTAACTGGCTGGGCCCGCAACTTCGCTTAAAGGTCAAATTTGAGCTCGGCGCCAGCGGAGTATATTATGAGCATCTGCGCACAGAGGGCATCATGTAGCGATTGTGAAACCGGTTGACAGCTCCTAAAAGAAAAGACGACAAGTTTCACTAAAAAGTGTGCGAAAATTATGCATGATGGCAAGCTGCTGCAGACGGCGGCAGGGCAACGAACCAGACCTTACCTCAAGAGCGCTGCATAAAAATAAAGCAACGCTCAACATCCGGATCACCTTCCCTAATAATTCGGACCAGCTTCGGGTGATCGCTTGACACGGTTGAGGGAACGCTACGTGCGCAAGCTGCGCTCGGAAAGCGGAAACAGCTGTTCTCACTGGCTGGCGCCCACAGAATCGCTCTCCCGCAAACGCTTGCCGTAAAGCGGGCTGCTTCGCCGTGGTACAAAAGGAATTTCGCGAATTGCCGAAAGTGGACGGCCGCCTTTACGGAAAATCGCAAGAATTTAATTCAATTTCATTCATTTTCCAGAAAATTCTGGCGGCTGCCTGGACTAAAAGCTGTAGGTATACAGCTTGACGAGGCCCAGGCAGCCGTTACAAGGCATAGGAGCAGACTTTGTTGAGAACATTGACATACACACAAAAAAATAAAAACGAACACATAGTCAGGTTACAGTTTTCACAAAAACAGGACATCCAGAAAGCACAAAATCATCAATAAATTACAATAGGGAAATACAGAAAACATCTTTGCATAAGATACAAGGGAGCAGCTGTACTTGGGCGCGAATTATACGTCAGGAATTATTTTTGAAGAAATAATTCACGCAATGCTTTCTTAGTAGGCTTATTTATGTCTTTATATCTATTTAAACTTACTGGAAGATTGTGCTGTAATGCTTGAAACTTATAGTCAGTGCGAAAATGGGGAACAAACCAAGTGTCTGTGTTGCGAGTATTAACTGTATGATCGTTCTGTTCCAATAGCGCAGTGCCTTCTATCATAGACCTAAAGGATGACGACAGATGAAATGAAAGCAATATTCGGAATTCATACATACTTTGAATTTTTAACACACTGAATGTTTCAAAAGCTTGCCGTGTGTGGCTTAGGTAATCAAGATTGGCAATGTGACGTATAGCTTTCTTTTGCAGAAGGTAAATTGAATTATGTCTCGTCTCGCCGAAGATTTACTAAGGAGATCTAATTGATACACGTTATCACGTGGAGAAATATTTTTCTTCCACCAAGACCAAAAGACAGCAGACAGTTTTCGCTGAGCGTTTAGGCGGCCACCGAAGAGTAGCGGACGAGCGCAGAGGCAACTGCGCATGCGCTCGTCGCCGGGCCGGCCAGCGTTTTTACGGAGCGAAGCTTACGCCCGCTGGGAAGCCCTCTCCAGCGGAGCGATAGGCAGCGCGCGGGCGTGGATGGGTATTCAAGATGGCAGCCTCTTTTTTACATCTAAAACGCAACATTTACGAAATAATTAACTAGAAACACAGAATCTACCTTTAGTAAACAGTTTCAGCTCATTATTAGGAGGCTTATGATATTCTTTTCACTCTAATTCGAATTGTGACCGACAGGCGGAGCGAGCGAGCAAGCGACTCTACTCCGCTCGAGAAGACGGGCGAGCGGCCCGGCTACAACTCTTTTTTGACAATGATTTGCACCTCAACCGTCATAATGCGAGTAAAGAATTATATGGCCGATGATACGCATGTGTCCAAATACGACTCGGCTCAGTTATGGACATATGCGGTTATGCACAGACTTGGCTATATATTGTTACGTATTGGCTATAAGCAGCAGAGGTAATCTGCTATAGTAGAATACAACTTAAAGAACATCAGTTGCTAACACTGGGCTGCAGTCCGCGGCGTCTTGTATTACTCCGCTGGCAAACCACAACAGTAAGCGAAATCAGCTTTTAAATGTTTGACCATATCAAACAATCGATTTATAAAAATTATAGACCTCATAATTTTTTTCTCGTGATAAGCTTCTTGTTTATGTAACAAGAAACGTTTGAGCAGCGGACTACTTTTTTGTTGTGGAGGAATTCTGCGCGCCGAGGTGGAATGTGGGCGAAGCTTCACTGCAGTATTAAGTTGTATCCGACTATAGGCAAAGGATCGGCGACTTGGGACAGTCGTTGTTGTTGTTGTTGTCCTCTAGATAATGGCGCGTACCCACTGCGGGGGATTGGCCAAGACACAGGCGGCAACTGATAGGAGTACAAAATGACAGTCGCACAGCACATAAGCGCGCACCTCAGCGTCGTCTTCGTTCCAAAAAAACACTTCGTCGTCCTCTCAGCGTTCACCAAATGTTTTAGGCCAGCGTTCTCTCAGCGTTCGTAGCACAACCCCTCCATCTCCCCCCCCCTCCCCCCACGGGACTTAAAACACGATAAGGGCCTGTATATCGCAGCAGCAATTTTTCACGCTGACAAACAAGGCGGGACGGGACCCAGAGCAACACAAGGGAGTCAAGAGAGTAGGTTACTTCGTGACGGCGGCACTTATGACGGCATTTCAGTTAGATGGTGACAGTCGTGACGGCGTTTCTGAGTTAATTGGGAGGCCGACAGCCGCTGGCGGGAGACAAGACGGGCAGCGTCGGCGAGAGCTATGGCGTCCCGAGCGCAATTACTCGTGGAGGCGGTGGCGGGCAGTACACTGTCGAAGGGCAGCAAAAGATCGCGGCGAAACAGAAGATAAAAAGGCAAGGAACCGGCTGTACCGTGACGCGTGGAATTTTATGCGAATGTCACAAATGGGAGGCTGGTATCCCTGTCGTGGTGATGGTATGAGACGTACAATGAAATCATGTCGGTGAGGGTAGGGTTCAGTCGTACGGTGAGGCCGTTCGTTTGTGGATGGTAGGCCGTGATGAATTTATTTATTTATTTATTTATTTATTTATTTATTTACCCTCAGGGCCGTTAGGCGTTACAGAGGGGAGTGGGAATAACATGCAAGTATAAAAAACAAAACAGCAGCTAGAAAAATTGAATATAGTTACAGCACACACTGGTATAAAATCAATAACAGAATTAACAAAAGGCAGCATTACACAAAACAAAACACAAAAGAAAGCAGCAGCTAATAAATTAACAAAGTTATAGACACATACTTATATAAAATTAATAACAGCGTTACGAAATGCAGCAGTATCCGTAATTACAGCAATATTCTGGGGAAGGTGATTCCAGCTGACACAAGTTCTGGGTATGAATGAATCGTGAAAACATCTTGTACGACAAGGAGGGATCCAAACTTTGTGACGGTGATCAATGCGTGCGGAAATATAGGGTGGTCTTTTTAGTAACTTCTCTTTAAGATAAGGGTTATGATAAATTTTGTGAAAAGTACATAATGAAGCTATTGACCTGCGATGGGAAAGAAGCTGTAGGGAGAGGTTAGTTTTCATGGCAGTTACACTACTAGTACGATGATAGTTGGAAAGTATGAAGCGACAACCGCGGTTTTGAATAGATTCTAAGTCAGAAATGAGAGATTCGACCCCAGGGTTCCACACCGATGATTAATGACGGACGGAGCAAGAGCGGAGAAGATCGGCGACTACTGGAGAAATCAGCGGCCGCGGCCGGTGAGCAGGTGACGGAGAGCACCGTGGTGGAGTATGACGTCTGTGCAAGAGAAAGCGACATCAGTGGCTGGTTGGAAGCGCTCGGGTGATAGCGCAGCGCGTCGAGCAGACCGTCGCGACAGCGATCCTTCTGTTTCCCATAGCAGACACCGAAAAAGGGCCGAGCAGGTCGAGGCCGACACGGGAAAATGTGTCTACCGGGATGGGAGTCGGCTGAAGGCGTCCGCGAGGGGGAACCGAGGGTGTCTTCCGGCGTTGGCAGAGCGCGCAAGCAGCCACATAACGTCGGACAGCACGGCAGGCCTAGCCAAAAGAAGCGGCGGTGCACGTTGTCGTATGTGCGTGAGACGTCAAGATGACCTGCCGTGGGTACGTCATGGAGGTACTCAAGGATGATGCAGCGCAGGTGTTGAGGGACCACGAGCAAGAGCTCAGTGCCGTCAGGCCGCATATTGCGCCAGTAGAGGATGTTCTCGTGAAGCACGAACGGGGAGATGGAAACATCAGAGTAGTTGGCGGTCGGGCGGTCGATGAGGGAGCGTAGCGAGGAATCCAAGCGCTGTTCTTGCAGAATGCTGCGGAAGTCCGAGATGGATAAAACTAATGATAAAACGCAGGCGTCAGCCTCACATTCGTTGGAGGAAGGCGGATCGACAGGGTAACGGGACAAGCAATCTGCGTCCTGGTTCAAGCGAACGGACTTGTGGACGACAGAAAATGTAGATTCTTGAAGGCGAAAAGCCCAGAGTCCCAGTCGGACAATAGGATCTTTGACCCGAGCATAAGGCGTGATGATCCGTTATCACAGAGAAGGGGTGCCCAAACAAGTAAAGGCAGAATGTGGCAACAATCAAAACAAGAGCGAGGCATTCCCGCTCGGTGATAGAATAGTTGCGCTCTGACACAGAAAGGAGAAGGCTGGCTTACGCAATGACGCGAAGCTGATTGCGTTGCTGCTGAGCAAGTAGGATGCCAATGCCATGGCCGCTCACATCGGTCCGAAGTTCCGTAGGGGCTGAAGGATCAAAGTGAGCCACTACAGGTGGAGCGGTGAGGGCTCTGATGAGGTTTTGAAGGCGGCAGCTTGGGTGGGCCCCCAGTAGAAGGGGACGTCCTTCTCTAGGAGCGTGGTAAGAGGGCGGGCTATTTACGCAGAGTTCTGGATGAATCGGCGGAAATATGAGCAGAGCCCGCGGAAGCTGCGCTCATCGCCGGAGGAACGCGGAGTAGGAAACGAACGCACGGCACGGACTTTGTCGGGGTCTGGTTGGATCCCAGCAGAATCGACTAAGTGGCCAAGGACCTTCAGCCGACGGCGGCCGAAGATACATCTCTTCGAGTTCAGCAGAAGGCCAACGAGGCGGAATACGGCAAGAGCGACTGAAACGCGGTGCAGGTGGGTTTGGAATGTGGACGAAAAAAACTATCACGTGATCCAAGTAGCAGAGGGACGTCGTCCATTTAAAGCCGCGCAGGAGGGAGTCTGTCATGCGCTCGAAGGTCGCAAGGGCAATGCCGAGGCCGAAAGACATGACGTTAAAATGATACAGTCCGTCGGGGTTAACAAAGGCGGTTTTCTCAAGATTCCGTCCATCGACAGCGATCTTCCAGTATCCTGAGCGAAGATCAATGGAGGAGAAGTAACCGGCGCCGTGCAAGCTGTCCAGAGCCCCGTCAATTCGAGGCAGAGAGTAGACGTCTTTCTTTGTGACGGTATTCAGGTTGCAGTAATCGACGCAGAACAGCCAGGTTTGGTCATTCTTTTTAACAAGCACGACAGGGGATGCCCAAGGACTACTCGAAGGTTTAATAATGTTGCGGGCCAACACCTTGTCCTCCTCTGCCTGAGTGACACGGCGCTGAGAGAGGGAGACCCTGTAGGACCGTCTGTGAATAGGGCGACCTCACTGGTGTCAATGCGGTGGGCGACGAAAGAGGTTTCAGCCAAGGGACGATTTCCAAAATAAAAAAAAATATCTCTGTAGTGGGTCAAGAGGCTGTGAAGATCTGTCGAATCAGCAGGGCGCACATCGGCCGCGATCATCCTGGAAATACCATCCGCCCGGGAGGGCTGCGATGTAGGGACGTTGGAGACGGCAGTCGTTGGGTGAGGAGCTAGGGCAGAAAGTGTTCAATCGGTCAATGGGGACAGGTTAGCAAGTGAAATGCCCACGGGAAGTACCTGAGTAGACAGGCTGAAGCTGAGCACTGGGAGGCCGGTACAGTTGTTGGTGATATGGACAACGGTGTGGGGAAAGACAACGTTACGATGCATAATCACAGCGGTGATAGGGCAAGCAGCGTAGTCTCCATCAGGGACGGCAGGAGAAGGCGACATAGGAATGTAGACGGCAGATTGTGGCGGGAGACGAGCAAACTCTATGGATTGAAGGCGAGGTGAGCTGGTGGAGTCGTCATAGCGGATGGACAGATCCAACCGGAGAAGGCCTGAGAAACAGTCAATAAGAGCTGAATAGGCGGTTAAAAAGCCAAGGCTAAAGATCACGCCCTGAGCGCGCCTGGTCAGGACGGTGAACAGAACGGGAATATGACGTCCGGCAATGCTGACTCTAGCAATACACGTTCCAATCACGGCAGCGGTGCTGCCATTGGCGAGGGCAACCGTGGACATGGCGGCAGGCGTTAAAACTTTCTTGAGATGGCGGCGCAAAGAAGAGCTCAGGACAGAAATTTGAGTGCCAGTATCAATGAGGACAAAGACCGGGACACCATCCACGAGAACATTTAAGAGATTACGTTGGGCAGCGGGGGTCAAGAGAGGATTTGCAGGCCGGATCAATGATGCAGTGTGACCTCCGGGGCCTGCGTCGGCTAGTTTTCCGAGAAGTGCCGGGAGTTGGAAGGACAAGAGTTGTGGCGAGTGGTAGGGGAACGGGAGCGGTGGCCTTGTGAGCGGCTGGGCTCACGACCTTGCGCAGCGGGCTCGTCATAGAGTGGATCGGGACGTGGTGAGTAGCGCCGCGGGCCGTAGTCGCTGCGGCGGTCGACGAAGGAGAAGGGACAAGGCGGCGGGGACCAACGGCTGCGGCAGTGAAGGGAGATGTGTCCGACACGTGAGCACGTAAAAGAGACTGGCCGATCACCAGGTGTACGCCATTCGGGCAGGATTGCGGAACCGGTACTGAGGCGAGAAGCTGCGACTTGAAGCGGCAGCCGCGATCACTGGAGAATCCGGCCTGGAATGAACATTGTCCACGACGCGAGCAGAAGGGACGGCCATGTTCGCAACCTCCTGGCGAAAGACGGCTTGGGTGAGTGCCAAGGTGTTGGCTGGCATTTGCAAGGTAGAAACAGGGGGCGCCAACGCCTTCAGTTCGCGGCGCCGGGTCGGAAGGCTGCCGCAATGTTGGCAGATCATCGCATGAGGAGCTAGCAGCAGGGTTCGGCAGCCATTCAAAACGTTGGGAAATGCACCGGAGTTTGGCCTGGTCGAAACGCCGTCTCACCTCAAGAACAGATGCGACCGTAGAACAGTCTTTGCAGAGCAACAGGTTAAAGGAATCGTCGGCAATATCATTCAGTATGTGGCCGACTCTATCTGCCTCACAGATGTCTTTGTCAACTTTACGGCACTATCCATTACGTCCTGAATGTAGCGTGATAAATATTAAGTATGGCACTGTACGAGGCTAACTGTCAGCTCGGTTTTCGGAGCCTCGGAAGGTTGTGGAGCAACGTGGACCTGCGTCCTATCTGCTGAATGATGGGCGAGTGTGGCACTTGTCGAAGTTTTCTGCGGTTTATCCAGAAGTGGTTCAGCAACAACTGTCCTCCTCAGCTCGAGCGGCCCTTTTCGCTGACATTTGGCCGCCTATCGACTGCACCAAACGGCCGCCGACCAGTCCACATTCCGGAACCGTGGTCCAGGGTTCATCTTGGGACGCGCTTTCAACCCAGCTGACAGCCGCTGATGTTAGCCGTCGGGCCCTCCATCGCGCCTGGCTTCGCTCGCTCCAGACCCGGCAGCCGCACCTCTACCCTCATGTGCATCGACAGCGGCAACTGCGGCTTCACTTCCTGCGCCGCCTCGCAGAAGCACACGAGAAAAGAAGCGGCCCGCAAGGTTCAAAGACTATGTTCTATATTAGGCTACTGGTTGGGACATTCACCAGATTTTTTTTTAAGTGCGGCGGAAAGGTGATAAAGATGAAGTGTGGCAGGTGCGCTGCACGCACTAGCGCGCACGGGGGAAGACGAGGAAGTAGAGAAAATACAGATCGGCTCTACAGTATTCAGTGTGTACTGTTTCTCAATTTGTAATTAACCCTTCTTACGATACAACATGTAGGCTATATACGGCTCTGAAGAAGTTTGGGCGCGCGACACGAGAGCCTTCTTGGCGGCGAGTAGTCGGCCGATGGATTTCCCGAAGAGGTCGCGCAGCCTCTGCTTACATATGTTCCATTAGGTCAACGCATCTTCGTGTGTTTCGAACCCCACTCTAGCGGTGGCGGTCAGGTAAAATATAACATATTCGAGCATCAGCGTCGCATCCCACCTGTTATACGTGCTGACGCGTTCGTAAAGGGCCAGCTAGTCGTCCACATCAACGTCGTCTCTCCCGTAGAACGTGTATGACTCGCGGTGATAGGTCCCGACGACGGCTGGCGCTGCTGGCGGAGATGGAGAAGTAGCGGAATTGGTAGACCTATTGGCGAGATGGCGGCCACTGCTGAGATCCAACTTGTGGTCCGGGATAGAATTTAGCAACCTCCGCCAAATATTACGTGATGGCTATAAGCAACAGTGGCATTCTGCTAGGCAAAGGATCGACTGCTTGGGACAGTCGCACAGCACACAAGTGCGCACCTCAGCGTCGCCTTATTTCCAAAAAATACTTCGTCGTCCTCCGAGCGCCTGTACCAATATGGCCATACGTAAAATTGCTGCCCTATTTGAGCTTTTCAGATATATGATTACAGGGATTTGAACAGATATGCATATATATATAACTGATATATCGAGTATTGGCGACATCTAGCTGCCATATATGGGCTATATTCACAGGAAGTATTTTATATGTCCTTATAGCTACCGATATCAAGAGGAATCTACAGACCGGTACATATGGGACGGTCCTATTTATGGACTTATTTTATATTTCTTTCTTTATTTACGTAATTACTTGAAGATCACTCAATTGGGCATTACTGCAGTAGCAACAAAGAGCTGCGAAAGTACAGTGAACAAATGTAAACGCAAACAGACCCAACAATAGTGCAGCTATAAACACTTTCATGCACTTCAGAAGTGAAGTGCAGCGCATTTAAGTCTCCAGTGTTAACTTCAACGTGAAAGGCAGTAATAGTGCATAAAAAGTAGATGAGGAAAACATCCGTCTGCTTATGGTACGTGGTATGGTTATAGGTCAGTTAGTTCTCGTAAATGTGTTTTAAGAACAGCCTTAACTCTATTATCTAATGTAGCTAATCCATTTGGCAGTCTGTTCCATTCTTATAATGTGCGTGGCAAAAAAAGCTAACTTAAATGCAGATGTACGAATCCAAATTCCAGGTATTAGTTATTTATTTAAAAATGTATTTATTTATTCATTCATACTGTCAGCTTATGCCAAGAGAACAGTTGCGATTGTTGAACAATATAAAACACAATACAAAGCTATAATGCCCATTCAGGCATGGAACAATTAAGTATATAGTATTTAGGGAAAAAGCACGACATAGCAGAAACTAATCAAAATTGGTTTCATTAAAACCATTTACGAACGAAAGCCACAAACGTAGCGGAAATAAATGAGAAAAAAGCAAGATGTAATACACCAACAAATCACCGCCTCAGGACGTATATGACGTCCCACCAACACATCGACGTAACACTTGCGCATTTTTCTCTTCAACTGAGACTCGTGACCGAAAGTGGAGACCCTCAAACCGGAAGTCGATCACATATTGATCATTTATTGGTCAGTTATCGACGACATATCGACCACTTATCGATACCTTATCGATACCGTAATTATATGTCTTACTTAATAAAGTTCTATCAATTGCCTATCTCAGTTTTCAAACCTCACGCCATACTTCGTTTTCAGATTTGGCGCTACGCGTTGGCTCCGCCCACACTTCCAGTCACGTGGTGCTAAACTTCCGGCGTTTGCAAAGTTGGCGCCACTTTTGTTCTCGCCCGGCCTACTTTTCGGACATTTTAGGCTTTCAATAATGAACTAATCAACGCACCTCAAAACCCCCGATCTCCCGTACGAGATTATGTGATGCTCTACCAAATGGCACCATTCTGTTTCGCATAAACCCATTCGTTCGGACGTAATCGTGCGGACAAGCTCCGCAGAAATAGCCATGCAATGCTCGCGCATTAATAATACTTCAAGCAGTTTGAAACAGTGCAGTGTCCCAAGCAGGCGCAAACAGCATACAATAAATTGTAGGAAGGATTAACAAAAAAAGACATGTTATATGGGTCAAAAACATCGCAGTTCCAGTCACAAATATTTCGCGAAGGGGTTTTCAGGAGCTTTTAAATCCGAACATTGAACAACCTCTTTTGATAATTCATTCCATTCCTCAATAGTGCGAACCCGAAAGCAATATTTTACAGAACCTGTTCTAAAATCCAGTGGTGTGATATTGTAACGTGGCGGCCAGCCGGAGAATGAGGCGTGGTGAACGATGGATAAGAGATGATTTAATGGCCGCTGGCCCAGCGCGAGCGCTCCGTCCCGCGCCACTGCCAGCTTCGTCGTCTTCGTCACACTTCCCGGGGCCACCGAGCGATCGTCCCGATCGGTGACAGAGACGCGCAAAATGGTGATGAGCTTCAGAGGATGGTGGGACGGAAAGGAGAAAGTGACGAGGTGCTGGCCACCGCAGTGTATGAGATGATCGAAGGATGAGGCCCGGTCCACGAAGCATCCGGGCCGGAGGTTGACAGCAGCTGACGGCCGAGGTCCGTGGACGCACCGGACGGCAGGGGCAGGGGGGGGGGGGTGTTTTCACGTGTGAGTCTTGGGTCTTGGGTCGGTCGGGTCTCGGGTCGGTCGGTTCTTGAGTCGTCGCTTCTTGTGGTCCGGGCGGGGGACGGGGCTGGGGTGAGCGGCGAGGTCGGTTCAGGTCGGGCGGGCTGGGGCATGGCCGGGGGGCGCGGACCAGGGACTCACGGCCGACGTCCACGGCAGGCGCAGGACACCGAAGCTCCGGGACCAGGATGGCGATGAAGGGATCCCAGCACATCCACCAAATGTAACGTGGCGGCAAGCCGAAGAATGAGGCGTGGTGAACGATGGATAAGAGATAATTTAATGGCCGCGGGCCTAGCGCGAGCGCTACGTCCCGCGCCACTCTAGCTTCGTCGCCTTCGTCACAATATGTTTGGAATGTTTTGTTCTGCTGCCAGCAGTATTCAGTGGTTTGATGTATGGGTCCAGATTGACCTTACCCCAGTAGCACAAACGGGGCTCGGAATTGCGGGCCCTCGTGGGTCCCACACGGGCAGCCCATGGGGGCCCGATGTGGGATATGTGCGGGATTTGCAACTCGGCATCGCGCGGGACCCACAGGGGCAGCCCAGTGGGCTTGCTACATAGGACCAGCAGGGGACTCCTATGGTCTGCATGCATAAAAACGATACAGGGGGCTTTCCTCGGTCCTTTGTGGGACCCATAAGGGCATTAATGGGCTTCTTAGAGGGGACCTCCAGGGGGGCTTAGGCGGCAGTGCAACGGGGACCCGCACGGGCTAGCCCAAGTCCGGCCCACGTGGGCTAGCCCAAGTCCGGCCCACATGGGCTAGCCCAAGTCCGGCTCACGTTGGCTAGCCCAAGTTCGGCCCGCAGGCAAACACACATAGACCAAGAAAGAGACAGGACACACACCAGCGCTGAATTCAGCGCTAGTGTGTGTGTCCTCTCTCTTTCTTGGACTTGGTGTGTTCGCGCTGTTGAACCATCATTATGAATATACACTAATTAGCCCAATCTGGACCTCATCCGCAGGCAAAACAGTCCACTTTTGCTTCTCAACCGGTTTTCCTTGGGTGATGGCTCCCCCTCCCAATTTCTTCTCCTTGTTGGAGACACATCGGTGCGCGCTATCTTTTTCCCATTGAACATGAAACGCGAACTGTGATGCATTCCGGGAAAGGTCTAGTATTGGACAGTCGCAGGTATTAAGCGACAGCGTAAGGAGCTCGTTCAGGTGAAATCCCGGCTCCGCCCGTCGGAAAAAACCCCAAATTCCTGTAAATAGAAAAAGAAAATAGCCCCACTGCGCCAGGTGGGCAAGTAACGCGTATGACACGAAGGTTTTTGTTTGTTCTTTATTCCCGTAGGCCACGAAGGGTAATTGCTTCAGGCGTGTTTGAGCGACACCCATTGAACGCGTGGTCGGGTGTATGGCTTAGTAACCTGTGTTTTGGATGTGTTCTGGTCTGACAGTAGTGAAAAAAATATTGGTGTCGTGTATGGTGGCTTAACGTCCCAAAGCGACTCAGGCTATGAGGGACGATGAGGGCTTCGGAAATTTCGACCACCGGGGGTTCTTTAACATGCAAAGACATCGCACAGTACACGGGCCTCTAGAATTTCGCCTTCATCGAGATTCGGCCGCCGCGGCCGGGATCGAACACGCATCTTTCGGGTCAGCAGCCGAGAGCCGTAGCCATTGAGCCATCGCGGAGGCAGACAAATATTAATATGCAAATTACCCGTCAGAAATTGGACGGAATGAAAAGGGGTGTTATGGTGCTTCAGTGTACTGGAACAAATGGTGTGTATGTGTAAAAGTGGCGTAGTATGCCGTGCTCTGTAAGCTAGATAAGGATTGATCATAGGTAATCAATAATTGGGATTCTAATCGACAATCGTTATCGGTAAAGTGATTGTGGATTGGTAATCGCTAAGAAAGAAGAAAAAGAAAGAAAGACGAAAAGAAGCTACCGAGAATCTCACGCAGCGGAAGGTGTACGTCACATTACTTACTTAAAAAGATATAATGCGTGCAAAAGAAGATAGGACGAAAGAGAAGGCACGGACAAGCCAGGCGTCTCATGACGCCTGGCCCTGACGATTGGCAATGCTCAGTATCGTGAATGCACCTCACGCCTTTCGTATTTGAATTAATATTGTGTTTCAAATGTGTGTCGTAACATTGTTGGTGTGTAAACACGTTGCTCGGACGATTCCAATGCTTGCTTGGTCATCCTTCTTTATTTACGGCACATTCCGCAGCATCGATGCGATGCGTGATGTGTGTTCAGGGCCTTGAGCCGCTCCCCCTCAGGACGCTCGTCGATGATTGCGCTCGCACGTATGCACCATATGCCTGTGTAAAGAAGGAATACACACCAGAAAACTAATTTTAGTCTTGTTACCATGAAGGACAAGAAATTTCGGTATGTAACAGAGAAAATGTTTCGGTATTTTGTCTCTCTACGCTGTGCAATCTAGAACTGGCTGGTTCAAAAAAGACACTGAACAACGAGAAAGTTTCTGTTTACGCCGAGCATACCACTGAGACGGCGGCAGTACTCAGACAACAGAGTGATGTCAAATGCGTACTTACGTCCTAGCAGCACGACGTCGCCGTCATAAAATCCGCCTTCTCCGCCGTGGCCTCCACCGCTCATATGTCAGTAAATGTCACTGTTCACCACTCACGTCTTTCGGAGCGACGTTATTCAACACTGAGACAAGGACGACAGGGTTCCACCATATTTGCACTAGACGTACGCATGGAAGGCGATGCCATCTTCGATCGTGGATTGATCAAGCAACACGAGGAAAGGCACAAAAAACTGTACAACACAAATTCAACGAGGACTAGCAAGTGCCAGCGTGTTTTCGCAGCTACCTTCATCCCTTGACACTCAACCCAACCGCAGAAAAAAGAAACCTGTTCCAAACAAACGAAGGAAAGGCGAGGGTGCACTTCTGCGGAGCCCCCTCTCCACTTTATTGTGCGTCGCGGGGAGTGTGGTCGGGAGGGCGGCTTAAAATATTCGGCAGTGGGCTGTAGAGTGAGTGCCTCCGCGCCATTTCGGGGAAGGGGGCTGGGAGGGACAGGACAGACACAAAGGAGCCCTCGGGGAAGCAACAAAGGCAGAGAGAAAAACCAGGGTTGAGCAGGTTTTTTTTTTGAGAGTGGACTCAGGAAAAGCAGGGAAGGCGGTGGTGAGAGGAAAGAAAAAAACTTGAAAAAAAAAGTGCGCAAAGACAGGTTACTCATGTGACGTTTCTACAGGAGTTTGTTTTTATTTTGTTCTCTCTAGCACTGTACCTTTTCGCTAGCTAACCTTTCTTGTTCATCGATAGAAATGTTCTCGGCGATTTGTGATTAGTATCTCTTCCTGATAGCGTGAAGGGTGCGGCAGCTCGCAATGAAGCTTGGCCAAGTTGCGTTATCAATGTGCGATCACTAGACGAAGAACACGCGCAAAGAATGCCTGCACAAAAACCAAGAATTTTGTGTCTTGATCGATGCGTCGCTACAGACTGCTGCTAGCGGACATTAAGAAAGCTGCTGCAATTAACGCGACAGTAACAAACCTTTTGCAGCCTCTGGCGCAGTCGCCGGAGGCTCGCTATGTTCATCAACTAGTCATGAATTCCTTGCGCCACATGTTGCATGGAGACGACGAAAGCGCTTGAAGTGCTGGCGTAATTGAAGTGCGTTGAAACAAGCAAGAAACCTTATCCTGGCAGCTTTCTCCGCGGCGACCGCAGCACACCAGAAAAAATACTATGCGATAAACGCAAAAGAAGCACCAACAAATCTCAGAAGCTGGTCCTTTTGTTATTACGATGTTCAAAGAGCAGCTCTTCGTCAGAGTGAAACGTGCAAGGTCTTGCTATTTGGTCACGCTTAACCCTTTTACCTCTGATGTAGGATATGCAGGCAGACTAAATGCAAGAATGTGTGGGAATCCTGGTTTTCCGCCGTTGCCTTTGCGCGGCTGTGCCGGCTTCCTGCGTTGTTTCTCCTCTTTCCCTTGCTCCCGCCTCAGGCGGTGGAGAGGCGGCTGGGTGACTAATCACTGTCATTTAGCCACAGCTCCGCCCCGGCTCCCCAAGGGCCTTTGCCATTGGCGCCTTTTGGCGGGAATCCGGGACCCGCTTTGGGCGGCCGCGCACTGCGCGACCGTCCAAGCGGGGCCCAGAGAGAGAGATCCCTCCGAGACAGCGTAAGGTGCGTACGCTACTGTTTGTCCGTGCCGGCCTTTGTTGTTCGGACCAGTGCTTACTCGAGCTCGCCCGCACGTGTCCTCTGACCGGCAGCGTCTCGAGCCTGTCCAGCGGGGTCCAGCGACCTCCGACAGGCGTACCTTGTGTTGATTGCCCACTCTCTCTCGCAACCGGCCCAACGGTCGACACGAGAGAGAGATCACAGCACTGCCGCGGGGACATTCTCCTGCAGCGGCGTGTTAGCGCCGCGCATTGCTCTAGTCGCTTCGTGCGCGCAGCGGAGCCTTGCTCCTCGCGCGCCCCCGGGACGGGGTGACTATTGAGTGTTTGTGTATCTGCTAGAGGACGACGTGAATAAACGTCTCCTTTGTGAACTTGGAGGCCTATTTCTTTGCGGCGAATCGCTCTCCTCCCAGCGGAGGTTGAGTGCGCTGCAACGGTGTCCTAGGGTGTGTGTGGTGACGGCTGATCAGGGCCATTGGCTCGCGCGAAGCTCGAACCCGCGGTGGGTGGTGGCCTGCGTCCACGTAGAAACCCACAACTGGCGCCCAACGTGCTAAGTCATTGGCGCTTACGCCTTTGATGGCACATTAGCCGAGCAGGTCGCCTTGCCGATCATGATTGCGCACCATGTCTACCACCCCCAGCGGGGCACTCGGCAGCTACATGTAGGCTCCCTATGGAGTTGTAGCGTCGTTTGATCCGCTGGCTGCTGTTCCTTCGAATAGCTAGACACCGTGGTTGGCCGCGGCCCCCATTGGGGTTTACGGCGGCACAACCCAAAATGTCGACCACGCGGCTCCCATTGGAGCTGTATCGGGAGCACCCTGCGGTGCATCCGCTGGTCACATGCCTCAGCTGTGCATGCTTTCCGCCCAGTGCGAAAGCAGTTCGTGTCACGCTGCCGCAACCGGCAGTTTCGAACAGCAGCAGCCGTGCCCCGCGAGCAGTAAATTCTGCTCTGGGAACGGCGAGGCGGTGGCCCGGTTCCCTGTGGAAACCGCGCCGCTCATCGAACTAGGAGCCTTGCCTCCCTCGTTCGTGCTGCCCGGCCAAGCCTCCACTGAGGCAGGGGCGCAGTCGCTGAGGCCGGGGCTCCATTGAGCCAGATGCGGAGAAACTTCGAGCCATACTCGAATTTCCCGCGCCCAAGGACGTACGCGGCCTGCGCCGTTGTGTGGGAATGGCCAACTTTTATCGTCCTGTGCCCGCGTGCAGGCACCCTTGACCTAGCTCTTGGGAAAGACTGCCGCGTGGCGACGGGAGCCCGAGCAAGAGCGATCCTTTCGCCTCCTGTCTAGAGCCATTGCCGAGACAGCGCAGCTCAGGCTACCCGACCTGAGCAGACAGTTCGTAGTCCAGACTGACGCGAGCGATCTGGGTTTAGGAGCAGTTCTCCTACAGGAATTAGATGGCGTGCTGCAACCGCTGGCCTTTGCCAGCCGCTCGTGGCTGCCCTCGGAGAGGAATTATTCCGTGACCGAGAAGGAGTGCCTCGCCATCGTGTTTGCACTGCGCAAATTTGACGTCTACCTTGATCGAACGCAATTCGTGGTGCAGACAGACCACAGTGCGCTCAGCTGGCTGATGCGGCTCCGCGAGCCTGCGGGTCGGCTGGCGCGCTGGGCTCTCCTGATACAGCATTACGACTTTTCGGTGCAGTATCGAAAGGGGAGCACAAACGTGGTAGCTGACGCGCTATCCCGTGCCCCACTCGCCAGCGGCGCCTTGACGCCTGTAGGCGGAGGGGGCGAAACAGCGGACGAGCCGCCGGGCGGCAAGGAGGGGGAACCCGCAAACGGGTTAACCCATTCCGCTAACCAGGCAAGCAGTGCTTCGCAAAGCGGACGAGAGGCAAAGCTCTTCGTGAGCGCCTCGGAGTTGCCGACGCGAACGGAAATTTTGGCTGCAAACCTGAGTGGGGACGAGACCAGGCTCCCCTCTGGGATGACTGGAATCGTTTTCAGCCGTCAAGAGCTACTGAAAGCCCAGCAAAATGACCCCTTTTGTCGCGAGGTGAGCGACGGTCTCAGGGAGACGGAGCGCCGTGACGCTACTGGTATTGTAGCGGGCGCAGGGGGGCAGAAGCCAGCGTGTGTCGCGGCGAACCCCGGGGATTCATATTTGCTGGACAATGACGGGCTCGTGCTGAAGTACATAGCCACCGATGACGAGTCCATCGACCCGTTTAAAGTGGTTATCCCCAAAAGTCTGAGAGGCGTACTGTTGAGATTCTCTCATGACGAACCACTGGCGGGTCATCTGAGTGGCTCCAAAGTTTTTGCAAAACTGAGTCAATCGGTGACGTGGCCCGGCATGAAGCATGACATTTTCCGCTATTGCCGTTCCTGCCATGTCTGTCAAGCGGTGAAGTCACGGGGCGGCAAGCCGCCTGGAATGATGAAACCAATTGACAGTGTGCGTCCGTGGCAGATGGCCACCTGCGATTTGATGGGGCCTTTCCCCAGGAGCCAGCAGGGGTTCATTTACCTGATGGTAGCCGCTGACCACTTTTCCAAATGGGTTGAGTTGTACCCCCTTCGGAAGGTGTCAGCACGAGCGGTGCTGGATAAACTCCCGGAAGTGTTCTGTCGGTTCGGCTTTCCGGAAAGACTGATCACGGACAATGCGTCCTATTTCACCGCTCGGGTGTTCGGTAACACGTGCCGTTCCCTCGGAATCGAGCACTACACCACTTCACCCTACCACCCCCAGTACAACTTGACCGAGCGAATCAACCGAACGCTCAAGCCAATGCTTGCGGCCTTTGCCGAGTGTCAAAAGGATTGGGCAGACCATTTGAGTGAGTTCGCGTTTGCCATTCGAACAGCTGAGAATCGCTCAATTGGTTTCTCTCCCGCCTTCCTCAATTTCGGGTGGGAGCTGGCGAATCCGATGTCAAACGTCGTGCAGAGCCAGCTCGGGGATGAGCAGACGCGGGCAGACTGCTCTGCTTATGCGTCGACGCTTCGGGACCGGCTTGATCGGGCTCTCAACAGAGCAAGGCAGAGTTTGGCGGCAGCCAGAGCCCAACAGAAGGCTCAATATGACCGCAAGCACCGCCGCCTGACTTTTCAGGTGGGTGATCTTGTCCTGAAGCGCAACCACGTTCTTAGCGATGCGAGCAAGGGGTTCTCAGCCTCGCTCGCTCCTAAATGGCTTGGTCCGTACCGAGTGGTCCGAGTCTGGTCGCCACTCGCGTACCTGCTGGAGGATCCCCTTACGGGGAAAACCAGCCGTGCCCACATCGCAGACCTGAAGGCCTACGCGTCACGGTCTGACGAGCTTGCGCCGGTACCCATTGGTATCAAAGGCAAGCGCAAAGGCACAACTGGTGCTGCGGAACGCAAGCGTACGGAGCACCGGTACAATCTGAGGCGACGGTCACCGGTGTGATTGATGCCGGACGGCGGACTTTTCCGCAACCGAAGGCACGCAGCCTCAGCTAGCTGGCGAGCTTTCTCGTCAGGCCCTACCTAGGCGAAGCACGGTGTGTTTTTTTTTTTTGCAGCATGCTCAGTTCCAGTCTTGTGTGTTTATCAGTTTATTTATTTGTTTTGTTTGAGTCAGCTTCTAGCCACTTTCGTTTCCCCGCTTGTACATCTGTTTTCGTTCTAACGTACCGAGATGTACATAGGCAAACTTCAGCCCCAGCCCGCTCGTGCTTGCTCTTATCTTCTAGAAGGAATAGATTGGATTAGGTGTCGTTTGTACAGCGCGCCTTTTCTCATTTCCAGCCCGACGGTGGGTGGTTGGCTCGTTAAGGAGCCGTGTGTCGCGGTGCGAGTTTTGTGCGGCCCGTATGGAGGGGAAGTTGGCGGGGCGTTTGGGGCGATGGGGGGGCGGAAAGTGCACCCTTTGACCCTCGCTGCGGCGCCTCTGGACGCTTCTGATGAGGGGATCGTTGTCGCCGACCAGCGTCCGCGCACTTGCCGGTTTATGCGTGGTTGTGGCTGTGACTGTGTGCGCGCGTAACCATGAGCCAAGGCGACGCCTGTGAGTTGTGCCGTTGTGTGCTTCTGCGTGAGCGCGAGGATGAGAAGGACCACTCGCTGTGGCCAAGGTTACACATCAGGACGCCGCCGAACGTCCTCGCCCGTTTCAGCCAGCGTGAAGGGGGTGCACTAACTCTCTTGTGCCGAACGTGATGTCGTGTCCAAGGGCGCGAGTTTAGTGCTCTGCCGCGGCGCCTCGCGACGCTTCTGATGAGCGGATCGTTGTCGCCGACCGGCTTCCGCTTCTGTGCCGGTGTCTCTCTGTGGTGAGGTGCGCGTGCCCAAGAACAAAGGCAGCGCGGACGAGTGGGGAAGAGGAGGACAGCGCCCCTTTCCCGCTGGGGTTCCCACTGAAGGTCCCCGACGTTTTGGCCGTGTCTTCATAGCGTGCTGCTGCGCCGAGAAATCATCTGAACGAATCGAAGATGGCACCAACGCAGGAGGTCCGCGGAGCGCTGAGCGGTGGGGCGACGGCGTCACAGGCGAAGAAGTCACAGGCGAAGAAGAGGCGACCAGATATCCGTCGACGTCGACAGGGCCGTCCGGCACCGCCGGTTACCAGAGTGACGTCGCCGTCACAGGCCACTCGTACCCCCAAAAAAAAAACGCAGCGTGGCCGTGTGGACTTGTCAGGAAGGCCGGGAGCCGCCGCTGACCTTTTTCAGCGATGCCCCTTGGAAGGCCCAGCGCCGCGTTAAGACCAGGACACCGCTGGACTGCGTGCCACGGCCGTTCCGCGGCCACACGGTGGGAGAACTCGACCAGGCGGCAGCGGGAGCACGCCTACCAGTGCCCGACGGCGTGGGTTACTGCGACATGTGCCGGGTGGCCGTGTATTTTCCGGCGCACTGCGCAGGGCGCGTGCACCGGCGGGAACTGGAGCGGCGAGCGAAGGCGGAAAAAGAGGAGCAACAGATTGAGAGGAGCGCTGCCGTTGAAAGCCGGAGCCTGGCGGAGCGGCCGGCGGCGGGTGATCTCCCAGACCGGGAGCTTGCGGCGCTTTGCCGCCGGCGCACGGAGACCAACCCGGAGTTCGCGGCGCTCTTGAGTGCCGGATTGCCGGCGTCTGGCGGCAGCCGGTCATACGCGTCTCCAGGATCTAACACACTGGGCGAAGTGCTGTCGGGCGGCGGGTCCTCCTCGGGGTCGTCGGACGGCACCGACATCTTGATGCTGAATTTCGATGACCTCGTTGACGACATGGGACCGTCGTCAGTGGCTGTAGCTCCGCCGGGTCACCCTGAAGGACGTGAGTGACCGAACGGCCGAGTAGGCCGCGCCATCGAACTTTGGCACGGACTGCCTAACGTGCTGTGGCGGGCACCGCGCATTGTACCGTGTATATAATCTGCGTGCTTTTTAGTGTTATTGAAGCGTATGGCAGTGTTTGTTTGTTTGCCTTGTTTTTCCTTTGTTTTCTTACGTTGTTCTGGCTGGAACTGAAGGGTAGCTAGTTTTGTTTTGTGTATTCATTTCTTTATTTTGGAACTGAAGTGTAGCTTAGTTTTTTTTGTGTATTGATTTCTTTATTTTGGCCGCGTGCTTTGCCGATGGGTAGGAGGGCATTTAAGGAGAGGGGGATGTGGGAATCCCGGCTTTCCGCCGTTGCCTTTGCGCGGCTGTGCCGGCTTCCTGCGTTGTTTCTCCTCTTTCCCTTGCTCCCGCCTCAGGCGGTGGAGAGGCGGCTGGGTGACTAATCACTGTCATTTAGCCACAGCTCCGCCCCGGCTCCCCAAGGGCCTTTGCCATTGGCGCCTTTTGGCGGGAATCCGGGACCCGCTTTGGGCGGCCGCGCACTGCGCGACCGTCCGAGCGGGGCCCAGAGAGAGAGATCCCTCCGAGACAGCGTAAGGTGCGTACGCTACTGTTTGTCCGTGCCGCCCTTTGTTGTTCGGACCAGTGCTTACTCGAGCTCGCCCGCACGTGTCCTCTGACCGGCAGCGGCTCGAGCCTGTCCAGCGGGGTCCAGCGACCTCCGACAGGCGTACCTTGTGTTGATTGCCCACTCTCTCTCGCAACCGGCCCAACGGTCGACACGAGAGAGAGATCACAGCACTGCCGCGGGGACATTCTCCTGCAGCGGCGTGTTAGCGGCGCGCATTGCTCTAGTCGCTTCGTGCGCGCAGCGGAGCCTTGCTCCTCGCGCGCCCCCGGGACGGGGTGACTATTGAGTGTTTGTGTATCTGCTAGAGGACGACGTGAATAAACGTCTCCTTTGTGAACTTGGAGGCCTATTTCTTTGCGGCGAATCGCTCTCCTCCCAGCGGAGGTTGAGTGCGCTGCAACGGTGTCCTAGGGTGTGTGTGGTGACGGCTGATCAGGGCCCTTGGCTCGCGCGAAGCTCGAACCCGCGGTGGTTGGTGGCCTGTGTCCACGTAGAAACTCACAAATGTCAACTCTTCCCGTACAACTAGTGTACGTGTGACTGTCGATATGTTTTGCCCGGCAATTCGCTAATGGCGCATGATGTTTCTGCACTGTGAAGCCCAAAGTAGTCTGCGCAGGATTTACGAAGGCTGCTGGCGGATATAATACTAGCCGTTTGCCCGCACACACTGTATGTCTTGCTACTGCGCAGCTCACGCTTAGGCCTTTTCTACCAGATATGTACGATACAGGCGGGGAAGATGTTGGAATCGCAATTGTGCCCATGCTTAGCCCATATATTTTCCATGCAGGACCAATTTAGGCTACAGGCGGGAATACTGGTGTTAGCCCACCTACAGCCCAATTGGTTCCGTTAGGGCGCTGCACGGGCAGCCCCTGTTGGCTGTGCCCGCACTTCACCGTCATGTAGCCCCATCTTTTATGCACACGAACTGCACGCAGCCCATGATTACCCCTTTCATACCCGATTTAGAATACAGGCGGTGAAGACGTCGGAATGACAAATGTGCCCATGCCCAACCCACGCGGGACCTTCGCCGGTGTTGCTAAGACAGCCCAAACTGCATGCCTGAAACGCTTCGCCACTTTAAAGCCCATAGTTTAGCCCCTGTATTTCCTACGCGGGACCCATGTCGGCTGAAGGCGGGAATACTAGCTCTTTGCCCACACAAAAACACTGCTGCTCCCTCATGGTGGTGTACGGGCAGCCCCTTTTGGGGTTGCCCGAGCTTCACCATAATAGAGCCCGCATCCTAGCCCGCATGTATCTGCGGTGGGATCAAGGTGGGCTGCCCAGTCTGTTTAAGCCTATATATGCCTAGCCGAGGAGGGTCCCAGTCGGGCACGAAGTGGGCAGCCCCAGTGTTTTGTGCCAGCACTGCACCCACGGGGGACCCCTGTGGGTTTATTGCGGGCAGCCACCAGCCCTCATTGCCCATGTCGGACCCGCATGGGCCCGCCACCTTGTGCTACTGGGGTATAGTCATCACTGAGCACATGAAAAAGAATATGAGCCTGTTAAAGTGTATTTTCTGCTTCACAGTTGTCAGGCCAGCCTTGTTTCTAACTCCAGACAATGATTGGGTTCTAATGTACGAGTTGAAAATAAATCTTAGAGCTTTGTTTTTTATCCGCTCCATTTTAAAATGTTTTATTGAGTGTCAACGTGCGTCGTGCAGTTTCGGTCTTGTTTAAGATGAATTCCGAAATATTTGACATTGGTGATTTGAGCTAATGCTGCACCTTTGGTACTGTAAGAGAGGATGAAGGGGTCATTTCATTGTGTCATGTGCATAAAATGTGTTTTCGATGCATTCAGTTCCATTTGCCACTCGTCTCAACCAAGGCTAATTTTTTCCAAATGGTTGCTAAGTTTCTGAGGATCAGAGAAGGGATATATTTTTGAATACACAATGGGCTCATCTGCATAATGTTTCATCGCCACTTCTGGGAAAAAACCTTCACCATGTCACTGATATATATTGATAGCAGTAAAGGCCCTATTACCGATCCTTGCGGCACACCTGATAGAACCGATTTTTAAAAACTAAGAGTAGAGTTTAAGGAAACAAATTGCTGCCTTTCTGATAGGTATGCCTCTCTCCAGCTCACTAGCTGATTGTTGCCGAGGATACAAGACAGCTTTATAAGCAGCTTTCTGTGTGATAGCCTGTCAAATGCGGTCCAGAAATCGCTAAAAATTATAGGTATTTGTCCCTTTCCATCAATACCTTCACCAATTTCATGTGTGAGCACAGTAAGAATTATGGATGTTGAGTACCCACGTCGAAAACCATGCTGATTGGTCCCCAGAATGCCGTTCTCCTCCACAAATTTCATCAAGTGGTTGGTCAAAATATGCTCCAGCGTTATGCAACATGCACTGGTGAGGGAAATTGGTCGGCAGTTCTCGACATCATCTTTGGGACCTTGTTTGTGAATTGGTACAACCTTAGCCCGTTTCCAGTCTTTAGGTTCTTGACCAGATTTTGTACCACTCTGCGCATCGCCTTAAAAAAGCATTAGGAATTTCATCAGGGCCTGGGGATTTTTTTTTCCTCCAGTTTAAGAAGTAGCTTGAGAAAGCCGGATTGACTTGCTTGAAGCTCAGTTTTCTACTCTTTTACTGGACACTCTCACGGGCATCTGTTTGTCGTACCACCCTACCTGTAGGTGAAATTCCCACTGCTGTAAACGTAAACATCTGGCCAGATTTCAAGTGGGTATTAAAGCAGCCGGAAGTGAACTACTCATTTCATTTCATTTCATTTATTTTACCCTCAAGGCCCGAGGGTATTGAAGAGGGGAGTGGTTGTATACAGGGGTTTAGTAGAAGGCGTCTGATTTCTAATTATACAGTGATAGCTAAGACGGAACAAAAACGCTGATGGTCGATGATGGAGGCTGTACTTCCGGGAAGGTGGTTCCAGTCCTTTGCTGTTCGTGGAAGGAAAGACTCGGCTGCGGATTTTGTTTTAAAGAAAGGAATGCCGATTTTATGCGCATGATCAACTCGTGATGAAACATATGACGGAGGAAGTATAAGATCGCGGTGCAGTCTGGGGTTATGATACATTATTTTATGAATTAAGCAAAGGCGAGCGTGCTTTCGACGGCTAGCAAGAGGTGGTAACTCTAATGTATTCTTCATAGAGGTTACGCTAGGGTTAAGGATGAAACGTGCAGAGTTATTCTGAATTATTTCGAGGGAACTGATCAGGTTTTCCGTGAAGGAATCCCAAATGACAGATTCCAAGGAATCCAAACGACAGATTTATAAACGAAAAGTTTCAAAGAAGTGGGGGCAGAGAAAAAGTTACGGCGAAGGTAGCCGAGGGCACGGTTGGCGTTGTTAATCATTGAATTGATGTGAAAAGACCAAGTTAGATCACTTGTTATGTGAACACCTAAATAGTGGTATGAAGACACTTGTTCTAGTTCGATGTTATCTAGATGATAAGAGGTGGGGTGTGTAGAAATGCGTGACACACGTAGTACTTCACATTTTGTTTTGTTTACTTCCATTGACCACGTTTTACACCACTCAAGAATTCCATTAATGTCTTTTTGCAAAAGAAGAGTGTCGTTAGAGCCGTTAATTTCACGAAATATTACGCACTCATCTGCAAATAAATGAATTTGGGAGGTAACGAAAATAGAAAGGTCATTAATATATATCAGGAACAAAAGGCGCCCAAGGACGGACCCCTGTGAGACCCCAGAATGTACGGAAGTGAATGGAGAACAAATGTTATTAGCCATTACAAACTGTGTTCTATTACAAAGGAAATATTCTAACCATGCTAAAACATTTGGGAGAAGATTTAGCTTGCTAAGTTTAAAAAGAAGTAGTTTGTGACTAACCTTTTCGAAAGCCTTGGCGAAGTCTAGAAAGATACAGTCCGCGCATGAACGACGATCCAGAATAGTGTGAAGTTTGTGCGTGAAGGTAAGTAACTGCGTCTCGCACGAGAATGATTTGCGAAAGCCGTGTTGAGCGTCAGTGAAGAAGGAGTTAGATTCGAGAAAGGTAACTAAGTTAGTGTATAGAATGTGCTCAAAAATTTTGCATGGTATGCTGGTTAGTGATATTAGACGGTAATTAAGAGGGGAATTACTACTACCTGACTTGTGCAACGGAACCACCTTCCCGATCGTCCAGTCCGCTGGAAGCACTGACGTCTCAAGTGACTGCTGGAAAATTTTGGAAAGAATGATTGAGGAAAAAAGTTTGGTACTCTTCAAGAACTTCGCGTTAATTAAATCTGTTCCAGGGCTTGTATAGGTCTTAAGATTTTCTATTAATTTTTCTATTCCTAGGGGCTCGATGGATATTGCATCCATAATTGAGAATTGGCAGTCCTCCACTGCAGGAAACGTGACGTTGGAAGAAAGAACAAAATTGCTACAAAATGTTTCATTTAAAATTTTAGGACAATCAGTATCAGCGATAGTTAAACCGTTTTCATCTAACAATTTAATTAAATGATTTCGATTGGGATTAATGGCACGTCAAAATTTTTTGGGATCATTTATGAGCATGTTGGGCAGTGTGTGCTGTAGGAAATGAGCTTTTGCGTTTTTCATTGCCGATACATGCACGCTATTTGCCGCTTGATAAGCTTCCCATTTAGAAACGGAGTTACATTTTTTTGAGTTTCGGTAAAAGCGTTTTTTTTCTGTTACAAAGCCTTCTTATGTGAGCGTTGTACCACAGTGCATTTTTATGAGTTGTAATGGTGCGTAGGGGGATATATCTTTCTGTTCGTTCGTTAACCTTAGCAACGAAAATGTTCGAGTTCACCTGCGCCTCCCGGCTATCAAAATCTGTTAAATATGCATCGAGAAATGAAGATAGTTCTTCGTTGACAGACTGAAAGTCAGCTCTGCTATAATCACGGATACGCTTGACTTTGTTGTCAGCGTTATTGGAAGGAATGCAGAAATTAAACGAGACTAGGAAGTGGTCACTTATGCCGGGCATGCAGGTCAAGTCTGAAACAAGATCAGAATGGGAGTCAACACTAAGTCTAATATGTTAGCAGCGGTGTCTGATAGACGGGTTGGTTGGGATACTAGCTCGAAAGAGAAAAGAGTGAACAAAGGTTCAAGAACTCATTGCCTTGAGACGATGGGGATGATTTAGGAGTTATTTCCGAAGACCATGTCAGCTCAGTAAAGTTAAAATCGCCTAACAAAGTAATGGGTGCTGCAGGGTGCCGCGTAACAACAAAGTCAAGCACATTATGCAATTCTGATGCGAACGTGGAAGGATAATTTGGAGGTCGATAACATACACCAAAAACGTATTTTTGGTGGTTTAGTTCTACGCAGGCCCAGATGGATTCTAGGTTAGTTTGCACAGGAATGTGATAGGACTGTATTGTTTTCGATATAGCAAGCAAGACACCACCACCTGGCCGCTGAGTGCGATCGCGTCGGTAAACTGAAAAGCGGGATGAATCGTCAAATATCTCACTGTCATGTACGTTAGGATGAAGCCGGGTTTCTGTTATTGCGATGATATCAGCCTCGCACGTGTCGACAGCGTAGTGAAACGATTCAAGTTTATTAAGAATGCTTCTAGCGTTAGCCAGTAGAACGGATGTGCGAGGAGGTGATAAAGCCAGACCGCTTCCCCTCGTTTCATGCTATGGGTTATCTTCTTCGCTTTCCGAAATATTGCTTACCTCAAGGGGAGCGGGACGGCTCTGCTCGCTTTCGACAAAAGATTGGACTTGCAGCTCCTCACTGGTATCGGTATCAGCGTTAAAGATGTAGCACTTGCGATTAACAACCAACTTGTTATATCGCTGGCGGTACTTGAGAGATCGCGGCAGTTTTTTCGCGAATTCTGTTCGTTTTTTTGCGGGCAAAATGAGTGGCGGGGAAAAAAATCTTCAGACACGGAAAGTTGTTTGCCACTTCGTATAGTACGGAGGTCTAACACTTTCATTCTGACTTTGAAGGAGGAAAATTTGATGATAATAGGGCGACATTTTGAGGGTGAAAAAGTGCCGAGACGATGAGCACGTTCAATGCTTAGCTGTGTGGAATCGTCGTCAAGTACATCCGACAACGCATCAAGCGTTTTCTCTTCAGTCTCATTCCATGATTCGCTTTGATCAGGAATGCCATGCAGGATCAGATTATTCCTTCTCGACTGGTCTTCCAGGCTATCTAGACGAGACTGCAGTACCGCTTGGTGCGATGTCAGACGTCTAGTAGTGTCCTGAATTGAAACCAGGTCCGGCTAGATGGTATTAAGAATGTTAGTTTTTTATTCAAGAACTTCAAGGTGATTGAATACATCTAGCATTTTGCTTTCCAGTGATGCTTCATTGTCTTTAATGATCTTAACGTCTGCGCAAATCTGGGTTTGACCTTTAGCTAATTCTGAGGTCCCGTCGTTGATGCTTGTAAGCATCGCTAATATAGACGCTTCAGCATCGTCATTTGATTCTGACTTTGAAAGGACTGGGCGCAGCTTGGGTGGGCCGGGGTTGGTCTCAATGTCTCCAAAGCAAAGTAGTACAAGCGATACATGAACACATTCACTGAAGGTTGCGAGCAGCACATGTGGACATGGGAGCAGAAAGAGAAATCGGTTGTCCGATCTTTTGGCATACAGCGAATAGCTTGTACAAACCTGCGGAACGTAGAGCAGAGTTGCGTTAGCCATGGTGCCGGGAAGGCTGCTCCCATGTCCACTGAAACTGCAGTCGAGATGCGGCCTGTTTAAGTAGTCCGCCAAGCAGGCCTCCGTCCCAGATCCGATCGACACGTGTGGCGAGGCGTTAGAAGTGCCGGTGATAGGTAGTCCTTCCAACGATGCGCACGCAGGTGATGGTTTTTCCATTTTCAGTGACCGTGAAAAACCAGGGTAAGTCACGAAGCACGGCGAGGCCAGCATGCATGACGTTGCCAGGGCCATTATAACCTGCGGAACGTAGAGCAGAGTTGCGTTAGCCATGGTGCCGGGAAGGCTGCTCCCATGTCCGCACCCGCACGGGGTATGCGGGTGCGCAAGAGAAGAGGGTAGCGCTATGCGGTATGTTCTATCCATCGTCACGCACATAATAACGCTCTCTAACGGCTCACCGCGCTTGCCGGGCCATACGCCCGCTTGAACAGGCTACCCACCACAATTGAGTAGACGGATGACGACGACGCCATGATGTCGTCGAATATCCAATGTACAGCAGCTGTACTAAAAAGACGTTTATAGCAGCGCAGAGATTGTGCTAGCTTGCCTGACATCCTGTACGGACCTAAGTATGCTGAGCACTCCCAATCGCTTATACATGCTAATGCTTTATGCATACTTCCACAATTTGGTCAAGATTCCACTCGGGTGCGCACGTGTCGTGTGACTTTCTTTTTACCCTGCAGCCTGTGGCGTCATAGTAGTGAAGCAGAAATCAGCGGCGCAAGCGGGACACAGAATGCCACGTTACACGTGCGCTGCCGTGTGATGTTTTCCTTGTAGTGATGCCTCGCATCTCTCCGAGGCCGCGTGGTCCCGCATCGGCTTGGCACAGAACAACGTCCATAGATCAGCCTAGGTGACGGTGGGCAACATAGGTCACCTGGCCCTGTCACGTCTTCACAACCTCCCGCCGTGACAAGTGACAATTTGACTAACGACTGCTCACGAGACGTTGCTCAAGGAGAGCAACATCGATCTTACAAATCCCATCGGTAGCTGTGTTTAAAATAGCCACCTGCCGGGGCAGTGGCGCATAGCTTAACCGCTGCTCCACAGCGCTAGGTCTCGCATTAGGGCTCCTAAGGAACTATGAATCTAACGCAGGAAACAACGAATTCCGCATATACGAAGGGTAACCCATTAACCCTACAGCGTCATAAACATATAACGTCATACGACAAACACATGTCCGTGAGAGTTTTCAGTAACCCAGAGTAGGATTGTCGTTTGCTTGCAGTATTGGAGCAGACGGAATCAGTACCCACTGTTGTGGAAGTGGAAAGCCTGGATGCGGTGGCGGCCTGTCTGGTTATGCATGTAGGGTACGCGTGTACGGCATTTGTTGTTCTCTGCGTTACATTCATAGTTCCCTAGGAGTCCTAATGCGAGACCTGGTGCAATGTTGTAGCGGTTAAGCGATGCGCCACGGCCTCGGCAGGAGGCTGTTTCAAACACAACAAGCGGTGGAGTTTGTGGTTGTGGTGGTGTGACACTTTTTATTAACAGCCTTTATGTTAGGCGTTCAGTAGGTCCTGGGCCAAGGTTACGAGGGCGCGTTGCAGTTACAGATCCAGGGAGTCAAGCCAGATGGGCCACGGTGGGGGTGGAGGGAAAGGATAGGCGGGGGACTGGAAGGCTACGTGGCACTGTGTAAGGCAGTGTTATATGTCTGCGTATGTGTGTGGACGTTTTGGGCACTGAGGTTCTGAGCTCGACGTTGCTCTCAAGGCAGAACAGCGCAAGCTACACAGGGACAAGGAAGTAGACGAGACACACAATGCGCTGACTTACAACTGAAGGTTTATTTTTTTAGACACGTCGGTAAATAAGATAAACCGAGTCTGATAAACAGCCATCACCCCCAGAAATCACACAGGAGAACTCAGATCATCCAGCTGCCGTTAAGAACTGCGATTCTTTATCTATAAGGGCTATGGAGGGGGTGCTGACACAACTATCTTTAAGATGCGCGATTTTTACGGCTTCAATGATTTCTCGCGTGGTTTTGTCATCAAACCTGCGCAGCACGCTCGTGTTAGCTAGCTCAGGGGCACATTTACAATCTTGGAAGTCTGGGTCTCGTCATGATTTGGGTCTCGTCCAAATTTCGCCCCTACCTGTACGGACGACCATTGAAGGTTGTGAGCGATCACCATGCTCTGTGCTGGCTAGCCTATTTGAAAGATCCCTCCGGCCGCCTTCCTCGTTGGAGCCTGCGTCTTCAAGAATTTGAGATAGCTGTAGTCTACAAATCTGGCCGCAAGCATTCCGACGCAGACTGCTTGCCGCGAGCCCCCGTCGACGCAGGAAGCGAAGAGGAAGACGACGACGCTTTCTTAGGACCTATAAGTGCCAGCAGTTTTGCGCAGCAGCGCTCGGATCCCGAGTTGCAAAGCCTAGTTGATTATCTGAAAGGCAAGAAAGCATCGCTTCCCCGAGGTTTCAAGTGCCAACTGTCGTCCTTTGTCGTTCACAATAATGTCCTGAAGAACTTCGCGGCCAACAGGACAGTGCATCTTCTTGTCGTGCCCAAAAATATCACGCAAGAAATTATGCAGGCATGTCATGATGAGCCGACTGCAGAGAATCTCGGGATTGCTCGCACATTGCACCGCATACAGTAGAAGTACTATTGGCCGCGGCTAGCTTCCGACGTTTCCCATTACGTGAAAACGTGCCGTGAATGTCAGCGACGCAAAACGCCTCCGATTAGACCAGCCGGACTCCTTAACCCCATACCACCTCCCTTTCAGCAAATAGGGATGGACCTCCTCGGCCCCTTTCCAACTTCATCATCAGGTAACAAGTGGATCATCCTGGCCACCGACTACATGACCCCATACGCCGAAACAAAAGCGTTGCCTAAGGTACCGCAACAGAAGTCGCAAAATTTTTTGTCGAAAAAATTCTCCTGTTACACGGCGCCCCCGAAGGGCTCATCACAGGGAGAGTAGATTGAGCCCCTAGGTTGGGACTCTCCCGCACCACTAATGTATCGCGGGTGCTCATCACAGACAGAGGAACGGCGTTTACAGCGGAGCGGACGCAAGCCATTTTAATCTACTCAGACAAGCCATCGGAGGACAACTGCCTATTATCCGCAAACCAACGGACTCACTGAGTGTCTGTACAAAACTATCGAAGACATGCTCTCCATGTACAACGACGCCGAAGACAAGACGTGAATACCATTCTGCCCTACGTGATCTTCGTCTATAACACTGCCGTCCAGAATACAACCAGGTTTACCCCGTTCCAGCTTGCATACGGCAGGAAGCCCACGACAGCACTCGACGCAATGCTCCCGAACGTTTCAGACAAAGACAACCTCGACGTCGCCGCCTACCTCCATCGCGCCGAGGAAGCCCGAAGACTTGCGCGGTGTGCATTAAAGACCAGCAGCACGGCGACGCCCGACGCTACAATCTGCGCTGACGAGACATGCATTACAAGCCCGGGTGATCGTGTTTGGATATGGACGCCAATTCGCCGCCGTGGATTGAGTGAAAAGTTGCTGCGACGCTACTTTGGTCCGTACAGGGTTTTCCGTCGCATAGGTGACCTCGACTCCGAAGTCATTCCCGACGGCACGACAGCATCTCACCGACAACGCACACTCCCGGAAGTCGTACATGTCGTACGCCTTAAACCATATTATGAACTGAACGCTAAAGGACTCGATGCTTGCATTCTCCGTGTTTATTTTCATTTTTGAAGCATCGAGGCTACGCTTCTTTGAGAGGGGGTAATGCAACGCATCATGGTAGTGCCCGTTCGTTCGCGCTCAAGAACGCAGGGAAGGGGTGTCACCATTTTCATTCCTGACGCCAGGGACGGTATTACGAGTTTTTGTCTCAATTTTGAGACTCTGCTGTCAAAATGACGACACCGGAGATGCTGACCGCGGAATCAACCAATTAGCAGCGAGTTTGTGGTGGCTAATAGTAGAGTTCCACACAGGAAGCATTTAGTTGCGCGATAAGGGACCGTATGCTAAAGTTTTGCTGTAAACACGCCGTTAATAATTTGAAGAATGTTTTATTTTGCTAACAAACTATGTTTCAAACTCAACGACATGTAGCAAAAGAAGAAGCGTCCTCAATTTTGCATTTAAGTTTGCTCTTCAGTCATTGTAATTTTTGGTGCCGCGAGGGTGCGCTGACGGCGGAAAAGCGTGAACATGGCGGCCTGCTAGAAAGCAGCTGATTGCTCGAGTACATGTAGGACATGCTCGAGTAGTTCTTGTTTTTTTTGCGTGTAGTTTAAAATCAAAGCACTTTGCGGATGTTTGTAGTGCGCAGAAAAATATGATTGAAGACAGAGAATGATATGAGTACGCAGAGATGAAGTAACAAGCAGCGCTGGGTTCGAGAATGGGTGAAGACAATGGTAGGTGTGTTCTTTTTCGGTGCTTACTATCGTTGGCAAAAATGGCCCAAATATGCTCTTAGGGTCTGGGGTTGTGCTTTTTTTGTTTGGGAAGTACAAGACGACCGCGCAGCGTGAAATGTGGGGCAAAATAATGTTGTATGGCCGTATGATCGTCTGCTTTGTGAACCCGAGTAATCGATAGCGCATGTCTATGCTCTGTTAACCCAAGTTGTACATTCCCCATTATTTCCCTATTTCATTCCCTGAGCGATACCAAAACAAAGACACGGGGAATTCGCATGATTAACAGTTAGCATTCGGAATGGCGTCGGCTAAGTCAGTCCGGGTGTCCCGCGCACAGTATCTCTTCATGCTGGAGTTCTTGGAGGAGCACCCGGCTGTGGCACAGCCGGCGTCATCCCGGTCCGCAATTTACACGGCGGCTCGCAAGCGCGAGTTGTGGCGCGAGCTTGCAGACCGCCTAAACGAGATGGGCCCGGCTGTTAAGACTGTTCCCCTCTGGCGCCACACTTGGCAGGTGTATGCCAGCCGCTGCAAGAAGGAGGCAGAATTTTTGGCCGCGGGAAGGTGAGCGTGTCAACATCGGTCTGTCGAATGGTCCTTGAACATGCCTCTCCACATCCTATCGCAGGTGCACTGGAGGCGGCAGGCTGCCGGGGATGTCAGGCCGCGTTTTAAAGCTGCAGTCGCCGGTGAGCGCGCAAGGCGTGGCGCCGCCTATGTTCACAACCTCCCAGGTATGTGATAAGCCGTGGTGGCGTTACAGACAGTTTCGTGTTTGCTGATAATGAACGGTTCTTGTGTGAACCTCAGAGCCATGTACTGCGAGCAATGCGCCCACAGAAGAACTACAAAGACACTCGTGCATGAACGTTTGACGCTGTGCCTCTTGCAGTACCAGCCCCCCATGTCTGTCGGGGAGATGGCTGGAACGAGCGGCCTGCAGCAGGCAGAGGCGCGCTCACCAGGTGGTAGGTGAATTTTTAACCATTTGATATGTAGAGCTTGCAACTTGTGTACATTATTCACCTGACAGTGTGTGTCTCTGTGTGTCTGTTTTTTCTTGTTTACTTTTCAATATGAATGCCTAAACAGCTGGAGGTAGCAAACGCAACCTCAAGTTACGTACCTTGTATTTTCTTGCCCTTTGCTAGTGCTGTTTTTTTTTGTCTTGTGACTCAGTACTGAGTAACCGTGCACTTTACCCCAATAGAATACACAGTGTGCTGAAACTGTCCACTAAGCAATGGTGTCTTGTGGATTGACTTTGGTCAGACAGCACCCCCCCAGATCAGGAGGAGCTGGAGGAGCTGCTGGAGGTGACACTGGAGGAGGAAGCGTCACCTGAGGAGGAGGAGGAGCAGCAGCAGCCTCGTGCCACAGCCTGTGAGTTGGTCTGCCAATATCAGGCACCACATTATCCATTTTGCAAGCTGCAAAACAATAGCTTTACAATAGCCACACGAGTCTCTTTCATATTCACCATTGGTACGCTGTGCAAGATTTTTCCCCTCACAGAGGTGATGCCGGTGATGGTTCGGCAAATGTGCACATTGAGTACAATGAGACAATGCTGCTTTGTCATACCGCTGATTATGAGTACTTTTATCCCCAGCATGCATGCCAATAGTCTGCTCAGACATTGCACCAAACAGTCAGCTCATTGCGCATCCTGCTGTATTATGTAACAAGTGTATATTCAGTCACTTTTCCCCCTCACAGCTACGCAGCACCAGCCAGCAACAGCTCCGGGCCACCCCAAGCGGCGCAGCCTAACGCAGGCGGAGGAGGTGCGCCAGTTGTTCTTTGAGACTCAGCGCACTGGGGACCTTCTTGAGGCCCACACCAGGCAGCAAGGGCAGTATCAGGAGCGCCGCCTGGAGGTATGTGCAGGCAGCAAGCACTCAGTACATTTCGTAAAAGAGAAGCAGCTGCATATTGTAGCTACAGTCACTGTTCAAAACCTCTGCTCGACCTTTGTATGACCGCCCGTTGAGAGACATGGTCCCTATTTCAGTAGGGCATCCTTAATGTGAAACGAGCACTCTGTGACTGTTAAGTATGTAATTGAAGCTCCTTTTACGTGCAGCAACACCGCGAGACCACTGCTTGCGGGCGCAGCCTCACCTCCGCAGTACAGGACCTGACGGCTGCTGTACATGCCAGTGGAGCCGAGGTGGCAGCGGCACTGCAGGTGGCGCAGGCAGATACCTTGCGCCTGACCGAACAAGTTATTTTGGCGGTTGCACTTATTTTGTTTTTGCTTAGCAACCATATGCAGCCACCACAGTAACTTGTTCAGCCATTTTTTAAGGTATTTGTTTACATTTTCTTTCCTCCTGCAAGACTCAAAGGCAATGTGTAGCACTTTTTTTTCCTCCTGCAAGACGCAGAGGCCATGTGTAGCACTTTTTTTTTCCTCCTGCAACACGCAGAGGCCATGTGTAGCACTTTTTTTTCCTCCTGCAAGACGCAGAGGCCATGTGTAGCAGTTTTGTTTCCTCCTGCAAGACGCAAAGGCCATGTGTAGCACTTTTTTTTGCCTCCTGCAAGACGCAAAGGGCATATGTATCGATCTGCTTTATTCTTGCCTTTTGTAAGACACAGAGGCCATGTGCATCAATGAGATTTTTTTGCCTCCTGCATGATGCACACGGTGTGTGCATTACACTTTATTTTTCGTACTTTTTGAACTTCTCTATGGTACAGAAACGGTGCAATATGCATTAATTAGTTTGTGTGTTAATGCGAGAGCCCTACTAGTCCCATTACAGGAAAAGTTGGCGCCATGTGTGTGTACTCACCAACGGCACAGAAAATCCCAGTGATGGCAAGATAGGTAAATTCGACGATGACATCCAGTGGTCATATGACGCACACAGCAAGCCGAGCACTGTCCTCCCAGACAGTCATATACATGATATCTGTCTTATGTACACCCCATGCTGGCTGACCTCAATGTGGCTCCAGTTTTTCCGGCTACATTTGTGCTCAAATTGTGATGAAACGTTTGTTGTACAACGTTCCAGGGTGCCTTACGCACGGGCTTTGATATTGCATTCCCACACGTAAGCAGCCATAAGTGCCTGTGGCATTTTTTTCAAATGTTACTTTGTCGCCTTCTGCAAAACGCATAAGGTATGTGATATCTAGTTAGTGTTCCGTTCGTTCATATGTCAATTTTGCTAGTTTCGCATGTTAAGTTCGCATATAAGCGACGCACGTGCTTGGAGGCGCATTGGAATAGAGGGCTGTGGCTTAATTTTCATCACAGGGTTCTTTAACGTGTCGAGATTGCACAGCACGCGGACACCGTTTGTTTCACCTCCATCGAAACACGACCACCACGGCTGGTAATTAACCTGCTGCAGTCAGTAGCCGAACGCTCCAACCACTGAGGTGCCGGGACAGGGCTTCCCATGTAGTGTCCACTGTGTGCAGTCTGACGTGGTATACATTTTATAGTGTTCTTCACAGTGGTGGCACATTTTGCTGTTGAGTAATAACCTGTGCTCCCCACCTGTTTACAGGAGCCATTTCGGGGCCTGAAATGGAAACAGCTGGAAATAAGAGTTCAGGGAAAATACCTAAGTAAGGGTTCAGTGGAGAGACATGGGAGAGGCCTCGTCCAGCAATGGATGGAGTCAGGCTGATTGTGATGCATATGAATGAGAATTTTGTCATGTTACATTCATTCTCAGCACTGCAACTAGCAATATTCACGATCCAGTCAGTTATGCGCCATTCTTGGTGGGACTGCTAGTTTGACATTGAGTGCAACTTCATTATACGTCATATTCATATTCCTGCATTTTGCGCCTGCTAAACGTTTCCTAGTCACGTCAGATCTATTACACACTCTGTCCCGTGCAGTACTTACTGAGAATTGCACTACATGCGTACCATGGTTTAATACATGTGCTGAAGTGGGTTTCCTATATATGTCCAAATGACATAGAAGCTGTGATAACATGCAGGCTGCTAGTGTTAAGTTTTTTATTGGGCTAGATGAGATATGTTATTTCTGTTCATGTTATAGCAAGCACTGTTTTTCGCTGTTATCTGTTCAAATAGGAACACTTGTGTGCAATGTTGCTCAAAAAAATAAAAGGAGCATGCTGAGAGGGCCCCTAAATGATTTCGATGGGCATAATGTAGTCATACAGATCTGTAGACGAGGTGTTTGTGGGTATTCAGAGTGAAATTCGAAAGCTGCGGGTAGACCCTGTCATTGAAAAATTTTTAAGAATCACTGCTTGCAGTAGCTTGCAACCCATTAGGGCAACACACCTCTCCGCACATCCCCTACCCTTATGACATTGGGCAGACGAGGCGAGCTTCAAAGCTGGCTGTTCTGCCCACTGACGTCATTGGGGCAGCGGACGCACGAAGAGGTGTACCGCCCTAATGGGTTGCTGTCACCCACACTTCACGTACTTTTAGCAAGAAGCTCCCAGACACCTTTAGAGCGTGTGGGGGTAGCGGTCTCGGACTCAAAGGAGATGCCCTCGACTCAGCGTGGCAAACTCAGCGGAGACCAGCTACCAAGTGACAAGAGGTTTTTGGTCGTTTGGTGCCCAGCTTTCGCCGGACGCAAGCCAGAGAATGGGTCGGAGCCAAAGGTTGAGAAACAAATCAATGTTTATACAGCAATAAGACGACACAGAGGATTTCACAATCACTAGTACAAACACATACAAAGTGATAAACGAAACAATGCAACTTGTGCAAAGTTAAACTCGAGAGAGAATACAATTCAAAAGGAAATATAGCACCTAAAGTGCACTAACACATGAGAAAGAGGCAAACAAACAAACACAATAAACCAATAGTTTAAGTTTTGTACAAAGAATGTATCTAAGACGACCAATTATTCCAGTTATCCGAACTAAAGTCGTCACTAGTAAGTTCACACGAGTTTCCCAGGACATGTGAGCAGTAAATGTCACACCAAGGCTTTTGAAATGGTCAACAACGTCAACTGGACGAGAGTTAAAAATAATATCGGCAAGAGGAAGGAGTGGCTTATTATTTGCCCGAAAGATAACCGCTTTTGTTTTATTTGCGTTAATGGTCATGGAATTATAGGACGACCATTCTTGTAGTTGAACTATTGTGTCATTGCAACTAGAGATAAGTTGATCGATGTTATTACCAGAGAAAAATATGCTGGTGTCGTCTGCGTATATGATAAATTTGGCATCCTGGTTAATATTAACAATGTCATTTATATAAAGGTTAAAGAGCAAAGGCCCCAATATGCTGCCTTGTGGCGCACCACAAGCCAGTGGTAGGACTTGTGATCGAGAGTTATTAATTTGGACTACTTGTCGCCGGTGGGATAAATATGACCGCAGTAAATTCAACGCACGTCCGCGTACACCGTAAATATCCAACTTATTCAATAAAACTTAAGCCAACCACGATTTTCTTGTTCTCAAATCGTGTTAAAATATATTCTTTTTGGTGAAGCAAGGCTGATTCAGTTGACATATTCTTCCGGAAACCAAATTGGCAAGGTGTTAATACATTGGAGGTTTTGATGAAATTGAATACCCTGCAATGAATTATTTTCTCGAAAGCCTTTGAAAAAATCGGCAAGATCGATACAGGCCGATAATTGCCCAGTTCGTTTCGATTCCCCTTTTTAAAGAGCACTACTACTTTGGCAACCTGCAACTTTACTGGGAATATAGACATAGTTAAACACATATTAAAGACGTTCGCAAGAACTGGTGCAATTACATCTGCGACGTATTTCACGGGTTTTATTTGAATTTCATCGATATCCCTACTGCTGCTGTTGTTTAAACTTCCAATTTTTGAAATCACGTCCTGCACTGTGACTGGCTGCAGAAATAAAGTTCTATCATTCCTCCTGTTCATATATTGACATGCGTGTGCGAACTACCTGGTGTACTCATATTTGTAAAAAAAGTGTTGAAAGCATCAGCCAATTCCACCCCTTGCAAGTCCTTGCCCTTAATAGAAAGTTTGGACATGCAGCTCCTGCTATTACCACGACATAGAACATATTCAGTTTGTCCCAAAGCAGTTTGCTCGGTGCATTTTTGACATCCACAAAAGATGAGAAGTAATATTTGCGCACAATGCACAATTTCTTGGTTAGTTTGTTTCGATATTGTTTGAAAATCGTCAAGTCATCAAGATTACGCGTGTGAAGAAATTTTCTGAACAGCCTGTCTTTTGTTCTCATTTGTTGGTAGAGTTCGTTGTTACCCATGGTTTCCGAATTTTCCTATTTCTTTGGCGCTTTTTTACAGGAAAGTGAACTTGATAAAATCCTTTAAAGATATCTAAAAATGCATCATAAGCATTATCAGCATCGACCAAAGCCAGGACCTTTCGCCAGTCTACTTGAATCAATTCTTTTCTGAATGCATCGAGAGCCGAATCAGTTGCTGGCTGGTAAAGGTTTTCAGCAGGCGGATGTTTAGGAATGCTGGCAACATTTAGGCAAAAAAACACAGGAAGATGATCACTAACAGAACATGGTAATGCACCAGCTTTTACATCCGATAACACAAAATTTGTTATGAAGACATCTAATACTGACTGGCAATCAGTTGTTATTCTTGTTGGATTATTTATAACATTATTAAACCCATTTGACAGCAGAATATTGGTAAAATTGATACAAACAGGAGTATCGATACCCATATCAATGTTGTAATCACCTGCAGCTGCCAACATTCACCTGCTTTCCACAACAAACGAAAAAAAGCTGTAAAAAAAATCAAATGTTGGAACATGCCCACTTGGCGGCCGATAACAAACACAATACAGTACTTTATCAGCAAATAAAGATAAAACTTCGTAATCGGAGTTACAATACTGAAAGCGTCTACTAGTTCACAGTCCATTTGTTCTAAATTTAGAACTGCAACACCACCACCGCGACCACAACGTCGGTTGAGATAATGTGTATTATAGCCTTCCATTCTAAAAACGTCACTCTCAATTTTGCTCCATGTTTCATTGAACATGATAACCGAAAAATTGAAAGAAAATTAGCTAAAGAATTCATCTAACCGAAGTGCTTTGTTTCGGACAGATCTGGCGTTTCAATGCGCAGATTTCAACGCATGACGTCCCAAATCAGATACCACATTGTTCAAGTCATCTGGTGAATAGAAATCGTGTTCATCCATCTCTAGATTCTCTGTTCAAGAATGATACTGGCTGGGGCATCATTAGGGCTGAAGGCGGTCGAGGTCATCACGGCTTCTAACGTGAATTGCGTTTGCACCATCAGGCATTCTTAAAAGAACCTTTCCATGCGTATGCCACACGTCTTTAAAACCAGCTTCTTTGGGCCAGTTCTTTGTTGCTTGTAGCAGGTCTCTGTTGTGACGGGTCAAGTTTTCCTGGTTGAAGATGCGTGGATGGCTATCATTTAGCTTGTTCTTTTTACTTAGCCAAGATTTCCTTGTCGACTGCCTTGTGAAACGGACGATTATTCCAGGAATTTTATCTTTCTGTGCGGGTAGCCTGTGTACTTAGGCAATGTCATGCTCGACGAAATGTGGCGTTTGCAGCTGGTCTGCAACTCCGTTTAGCACATTATGCAAGTTTTCACCTTGCACGAGAGGCACCCCATGGATTTCTAAATTAAGATGCCTATTTCGGAATTCAAGTTCGTTCACTTCCCGCCGAAGCTGAGCCTGAGCAGATTGGTTCTCATCCTCCTTCATCTCCAGTTGCTGTACCTGCTTTCTAAGTACCTTAATTTCATTTTCCTGCACGCAACTCGTTTTTTTCAGTTCCTCAAAAATGGCAGACATGTGTGTAACAGACTCTTTTATAGTTTCTACTCGAGCGGCGAGAGAAGGTAGGCATTCTAGCTTTAGATTAATAGATCCAAGGAGAGCATTTATATCCATGTCAGTCTTGTTTTCATCAGTGCTGCTACCACTTTGTACCGAGCTCCGGCAATTTTGGCATCGCCATGTTCTTTTTGCAGCTTCGGATTTTTCTTTGAATGATGTTTCAGCTATTCCCGCGCATTTTCCAAAATGGTATTCGTGTACACACTCAGAACAAGCTACACGCCCCTCATTTTCATGGAATGCTTCATCGCAAGTGAAGCAGACAAGGCACATTGTTTCCACTGCAGCAGAAAACCACAATAGGCCCGGCAACACAGCAAAATATACAAGTCTTTGGCAGCGACAGCAGCACAAGCACCGTTACGCGTGCATTAAATAGGGGAACAAACTTACCTGCACAGTTCAAATAGCAGGTCAAGAGATGTTCGCTGGACGCTGCCGTCACTGCGAAATGACTGCCTCCCCGTGTGCTCTTGATTTATCCGCCTTGGATTCCTTCGTCAGGCGCGCAAGCGCAGTAGGGGCCTGCGGCCGTGATTGCTCCGGTGATCACGGTGGTGACGGTGTACGCAGCAGGGGCCTGGGCGTCACACAGCTCTCGGGAGCGCTGTGCAGTTCGAGCAGTAGAAAAAACCAGGCAAATCCGCAATGTCCGATGGATCCTTCACCAGGCAGCGCTTGACAATCCGGGAAAGAATGCCAGTCGTTGTATCTGCACACTTGAAATAGCAGGTCAAGAGATGTTCGCTGGATGCTGCCGTCACTGCCAAAAATGCTACAGAAAATGCTACGAGTCAGCTACAGATTCGTCATACTGCTGGCTTCGAAAAAACGTACCTCGAGTACAACTCTGAAGGCTTTGGACTGACGTGGTCCTTCACGGCGTCGACGATGACTCGGTACTCGACACTTGGCGGTCGTTGAGGTTTCACGAGGGTTGCTATCAGGGAGTACGCAGCCTCTCCACAACAGCTCAGTAAAGCTGCCCTATTGTCGGCGTCACTCGTCAGCTTGTTCGCTGCGCAGCAAAACTCGATGTGCTCCACGTATTCTTCCCACGAAGAATTGCGATTTAGATTAAACTCGCCGACGCGACTGCCGAAAGCCATTTCGCCAATAATGTCTGTCCTCCGCCGGAGGCAAACGTTTATTGAAAAATAGCGCACAAGAACAGGTTACATATATAGTCGAGTGGGAAAGGGCGTCGAACTTCACATGATCAAACACGATAACACACCCGGTGATCTTTGGGCTCGTGGCAGCAGCACGCTACACAGAATAGCCATATCGGCATGTTATCGTAATCCGGATAAGCTGTCACTACCTCCCCTAAAACATATTCCGTTAGTACTTCTAGCACCACGCCACTAATTGCGAATGGCTGCTTTCTTTCTAGACTGTTGAATATTACTTTGGTTTTCTGCATGTTAGTTTTTAGCCCCAAAGTTCAGCTCTGCCTGTCTAATTCATTGCTCATGCTTTGCACTTCATTTCCTGAGTGACTTAGCAAGGCAATGTCATCAACAAATCGCAAACTACTTAGGTATTTTCCATTAACTCTTATCCCTAACTGTAAGTATTTCAGGCTCCGGAATACCTCCTGTGAACAGGCAGTGAATAGCATAGGCGAGATAGTGTCTCCCTGCCTGGCACCTTTCCTTATTGGAATTTTATTGCTGACTTTATGGAGAACTATAGTAGCTGTGCAATCGTTATAAATATCTTCCAACATGTGCACACACCGCTCTTCTACACCCTGATTCCGCAATGCATGCATGACTGCTGAGGTTTCGACTGAGTCGAATGCTTTTTCGTAATCAATGAACGCTATATAGAGGGGCCGGTTATATTCTGCGCATTTCTCTATCACCTACTTGATAGCGTGAATATGGTCTATTGTCGAGTATCCTTTACGAAGGCCTGCCTGATCATTTGGTTGATGGAAGTGTAAGGTTGTCCTGACCCTTTTAGCGATTACCTTAGTAAATACCTTGTAGGCAACAGACAATAAGCTGATCGGTCTGTAATTCTTCAAGTCTTTGACGTTTCCTTTCTTATGAATGAAGATAATGTTAGCGTATTTCCGCGCTCCAGGTACGCTCGAGGTCACAAGGCATTGCGTATACAGGGTGGCTAGTTTTTCGAGCACAATCTCTTCTCCATCCTTTAACAAATGTGCTGTTATCTGATCCTCACCAGCCGCCTTCCCCTTTTGCATTGCTCCTAAGGCCTTCTTTACTTCGTCCTTCGTTACTGGCGGAATGTCCCATTGCTGTGTTCGAGTGCCTCTCTCAGTAACATTCTGATTGCAATTGGTACTGTATAGATTTGTGGTAAACTCTTCGGCTACATAACTATCTTATCCATATTGCTAATTATATTGCCTTCTTTCATTCTTATCGCATACTACATCTGGTTTTTACCCATGCCTAGTTTTCTCTTCACAACTACACCACAACCACAACCTCACAATGCCGGCAAAGGATGATAAGTCCACATATAGGCCAAGAGAGCTACATTGTTTTATACGCATACGACCAATTATACGCATATGTCCAAACACGACTCGGCTGAGATAGGGATATATGCGGTTATGCACGCACTGCGTTATATATAACCGCGTATTCAAATACTGACCTATTCGAGCATTTTCAGATATTTTATTGCAGGTATTTGAACAGATATGCTTACATATTACCACGAATGTTTGTAGCGTTTTTTTTGTTCATGGTTCAAGGTTGCCGACACACCGCTTTATCGCTTCGTTTGCGACGCAAGACTCGCCTATATTTATCTCGATTGATCGCGTCCAGGCGGACCCGATTCTACTTTGCGCCAGAATGTTCTAGTAACTCTCCAACCTTTTCGGATGACGCAGCATTCGGGGGCACCCTGCGGGATGTCATCCGAGAAATTGTACGGGAAGAGTTGCATCGCCTATTATCACCTTCAAACGAGTGTCAAGTTGCGAGCCTTGAAGAAATCGTATTATCGGAGTGCAGCATGCACTTGCCACCCCTTCATATTCGCCTCCAGCTGAAGCTCCAGCCTTAACCTACGCCGCGGCAGTACAGAGTCCTCAGCCCCAAGGAGAAAGCCGATGTCCGCCTCTTCGACGTGAACCAGCTGTTCCCGAACGCCGCCCCCCTGCCCCCGTCCGCTCAGCCTACGAACGACGCCCAAGCCCCAAGAAGTGCGACGCCTGGAGGACTTCCTTCACCGCCCGTTATGCTTCCATTGCGGACAAGCCGGTCATATACTTCGCCACTGCCCGAACAGACGCATTCGCCTGCAAGCTTTCACCATCGGCGCCCAACGACTATTCCCCGGCCAGCTACCACGGGAAATTGACAACTACCTGCACAGAGGGGAGTACGTGTCGTCAAGCCGTCTTTCGCACTCGCCGGCGCCGTCCACCGCACGTTCTGCATTATCGGGCCGCAGCTACGTCGCAGCTGTCCGAGGAAGGTCCCCTAGCCCCCCGAGGAGAAACTACACAAAGCAACCTGTGGAGGTCAGGTTGCTTGCCGAGGAAACGACGAAGATCCTCCAGCGACCACGCCGTACGAACACGTCGCACCCACTACGGCGACGCCGCATACAGTGACAAGCTCGACCACGACGCGAACCACCTTCAAAACGACGCCGTCGACAATGAAAGCTTCGACCACCCGTCCAAACCACAATTCACATACCCGACAAAGCCGTGACCCGACGCCGAGGACGACGTGCAACTCCAGAGCCAGGACATCCGACTTAAAAGTGGTTATCGACGGCCGGAAACTCACCGCTCTAGTCGACACAGGAGCTGTTTACTCGGTTATGAATGGACCATGTAAGGGATCGGTAGTGTACGCGGGGTCATCGGAACGCGGCTGGGGGCGCTCAAAGCGAAGCGTCTCCTATTTGGAACGCGGCCGCTCGCGAACGCGCCAAGAAGTACGGGTGTCCACCCCGCCCCGCGGTACCGATTCGCGCACGTGCTGGCACAAATGTCTATTTGTGTTTGTTTTTATTTTGTGCTGGAGAGAGTGCTCTACTTTACGGAAGCTGGAGGGCTGGCCATGCTCTCGGTAAACCAATCATGTGAGAAGTGTAACATGATTGGTTGCTACGAAATGTGGGCCGGGCCTTTAGGTCTTTAAAACCGGACCCCGGAGCCGGATGCGGGGTTCTGCGCTAAGGTGAGATGCTACGCATCTTCGGCAACGCCGTGTAGGGGCCTCCCCTAGTATTAGCCAGTTCCACCCTATTTGTTGTTTTGTATATTTTTGCCGTTGTATCTAACTTGTATATTCTGTGTATATTTGTATATAAATCTTCAGTTATTTCCTTTTTCATCCCTGCGTGTGAACTCATCGAGAGACCGTCTCTGACGGGGCACCCCTGGTGCGAAGAAATAAGCTTCAGTCTTCGAGTTATCAACCGTCTCTGGCGGGGGCACCCGTGGTGCAAAGAAGAAGATAAAGAACCTGTGTGAAATTTACTGGCGCAGTCGACAGGATCCTGCGGCCATCGGAAGACGGCGCAGGAAGAAGATTGAACGCAGGGAGAACGGCGACGATCAGGCAACAGCAGCGTTCGAGAAAGGACCTGCGGAGAGACGGCGGCAAGGATGCAAGGACCACGGCAGTAGTCCAGCGACGCGAGACTGCATACGGTCCAGAAAAGCAGCGCGTCGATAACTTGACGGTCACCGGCGGCGGACCAGCGGCGTGCGACAGCTCATCGCAGCGTCCGGGGAAAGTGGCGGTGGACTGCGACGCCAAGGAGCTGGCAATGCGGATCGACGCATCGAAACTGTGAGTTTCCTTCGTCGCATTGTTAGCGTCCCTGTGCATGTGTTCGAGCCGGTAGGACAGTTGAGGGGTACAGACGGCGGTATGGAGTGTTATCCATGCCGGCCCTCACTCGATGTGAGGTGCCAGGTTGAGTTAGCGAAGGCGCGCTTAGAGGACCTTCAGGCTCAACTTGCGAAAGTAAATGGCGGAAAGGCGCTGCTTCGCGAGGAAGAACCTCAGGATGTTAAGTATGTCTTGAAGGTTATAGAAGCAAGACGCCAGCAGGTAAAGCTCGAGATCTCTCAGATCAAAGAGAATAGAAGAGCCAGTCAATCAGCCAGGGAGAACGGCTCTGAGTCCCGAGAGGTGAGGCCACCTGTGCTGGAAGGTAAAGCCTTATGCTTGTCATGCACAGGTCACGAAAACAGCAGTGAGGACGCTGAAAGCAATCAGCCGGTATGCGGGAACGCATCTTCGTTAGGAAAGGCCGCAAATGTTTCAGGAAGTGAGAACGAGATTCCTGAAGGGCGCGGAAATATCACAGCTTTTCCGCCACCGCGGGTGGCTAGCAAGGAAAGGGAGCAGCCCGAGTCAGATCATCTGGGGGCGATCGAGACCAAACTGTGCGACAACAAACAGGGCAACGATCAATCTGCAGAGATTAGCTCTACCCCAGATAAGACCAGGGACAAGGGCGCGAGTTCAGGAATAAAAACTCCGTCTCAGGCAAACTGCGAAAAAGAGCAGTTGGTTCAGAATGAAACGACCAGCGACGATAGACGTCAGATCGGCGAGCTAGCGACAGCAGGAAACCTAGCGTTGCCGCAACCGCACACTGTGTCGGCCGTAGGGCATGAAGTGCCCCGTAGCGTTGCTGGTGGCAAGAGCCCTGCATCCGAGGCAGAGAGCGGAGGTGGGCCTGCTGGGCCGACCGGGCAGGGAGCCGCGCAGTTGTTGAACGCACCCGGTGTGTGTCCGGCCAGGTTATTTGAGAACCCGGTAATGAGTGGCGACTTGCCGCAAGGCAAGCTCGGGTCAAGCGACGGCGAGTCAGCTCGTGCAGCAGACGATGCCACGAAGCCGGCCAGCGTCTATCAAGCAGGGAACGGCAACGTCAAGGTTTGCCCGTGCAGGAACGGGACAAATGGCTCCAAGCGAGGCAGAGTAGCTGGAGGCAGGTGCGTGTCTTTCACGGTGGAAGTCGGCGCGGGGAACAGTACGTCCCGTGCTGCAGAACGCCAAATCACGTGTGGCAAGAGTGGTCGCACTTATATGATTAGGCTGGACAGGGACTATGTTCCACACGCAGTACGCGTTTCGAACCGGCGCGCCGGAGAAAGCTTTCCCTCAAGTGTGTCGCGTGCTGAAGTATTTGGACTTATCGAGGATCAGGACGTTGTTTTCGATCCTGGAGGGCAGCAATTTTTGAATTCTTGCCCCGCTGTGGCACCGGTCTAATGAGCGTAGCGGACATTAGGCGTTAATCGTGTCGATCGAGACACGTGTTGGCTCGAAACGCACACAGGGACGCTCGGTGCGACTAAGGAGGCTCACGTGGCCACTTACGGACGTCGTGCGAGTGCTACTGAACGCTCCAGTTGCGAGTGCCTGTGTGTGTGTGTGTGTGCTCGTTCGCGAGCAGGACGAGGGTGTCTTCTTGGAGGTGGCGAACTGGGTGCAACGCACCAACTTGGACGCTGTGTTACGGCGCACGGCAGGCATGCCACTGTGTGTATTTAAGTGTGCATTTTGCGTAATGTTGTGTTGGTGCCCGTGTGCATTTTTTTGTTTTTGGTTTTGTTCGTGGTGTAGCTGCGGCATGTCACCCACAGGGTGGTTTTGTGACCCGTACCAATCCCTTCTTGTTATAATTCTAAAAGTGGCATTTGAGCCCTTTGTAGAATCTTTGGAAGGGCGTGTAAGGGATCGGTAGTGTACGCGGGGTCATCGGAACGCGGCTGGGGGCGCTCAAAGCGAAGCGTCTCCTATTTGGAACGCGGCCGCTCGCGAACGCGCCAAGAAGTACGGTTGTCCACCCCGCCCCGCGGTACCGATTCGCGCACGTGCTGGCACGAATGTCTATTTGTGTTTGTTTTTATTTTGTGGTGGAGAGAGTGCTCTGCCTTACGGAAGCTGGAGGGCTGGCCATGCTCTCGGTAAACCAATCATGTGAGGAGTGTAACATGATTGGTTGCTACGAAATGTGGGCCGGGCCTTTAGGTCTTTAAAACCGGACCCCGGAGCCGGAAGCGGGGTTCTGCGCTAAGGTGAGATGCTACGCATCTTCGGCAACGCCGAGTAGGGGCCTCCGCTAGTATTAGCCAGTTCCACCCTGTTTGTTGTTTTGTATATTTTTGCCGTTGTATCTAACTTGTATATTCTGTGTATATTTGTATATAAATCTTCAGTTATTGCCTTTTTCATCCCTGCGTGTGAACTCATCGAGAGACCGTCTCTGACGGGGCACCCCTGGTGCGAAGAAATAAGCTTCAGTCTTCGAGTTATCAACCGTCTCTGGCGGGGGCACCCCTGGTGCAAAGAAGAAGATAAAGAACCTGTGTGAAATTTACTGACCACTCGCTGCGCAGCTGAGGAAAGTAACACCCGTTGGGACGGCCGACAATTTCGCAGCGCAGGGCACCTCCTCATTACGCCATCAGGAGAATACACAGCGCGAGTGACTTACAAGGGACATACCTATTCCGCGACCTTTGTAGTGCTTCGGTGATGTTCCCGCGAAGTGATCTTGGGCATGGAATTCCTTACCGTGCATCAGGGGATCATCGACCTACGATCCAAGCTGATCTCACTTTCCCCGTACGAGGCCATCCCATCGATGAGGACACCGGAACATCACGCTGCACTTAGTGTCCTGGAGTAACAAGAACTTTCCTCAACAGAACTTGCTCTTTTACACCAGAAGGAATATATACTGAGGAATTTTGAAGATAGGAACCTGGTCTTGGGAATTTTCTTAGATAACAACAAAGCATTTGACTGCATAAACCATAGCATCTTGATAAAAAAAACTTGAATGTTATGGAATTAGAGGCGCCGCTTTACTCTTACTAAATCTTACTTGTCCAACAGAAAACAGTATGTCCAAATAAATGAATACAAGTCAACTCTTCGAACAGTTACCCGCGGAGTGCCCCAAGGAAGTATCCTTGGACCACTTCTATTCAACCTTTACATTAACGACATCACTAGTGTGGATAATAACGCTCGTTTTATAATTTATGCTGAGACACCAGTTTGTTTTTATCTGACGCTACTGGTAGTAAGTTACCGGAAAATGCAAACATACTCCTGGAAAGAATAAAGACATGGTCCGATAACAATCTTCTTTCAGTTAATGCAACAAAATCTAAGGCAATACTTTTTCATCCAAAAAACAAAAATTGCAGTGAATTTTGTGAGCTACATTACAACCGAAACAAGATTGAGTTAGTAAAATCATTCAAATCGCTTGGCGTAATATTCACTGAAGACATGCAATGGGACGACCACATAAGTCATGTAGCATTAAAGACATCTCGAGCCATAGGATTTATGACACGTTTCAAATGTTGTCTCCCACAAAAGATAAAACTTCTGTTATATCGTGCATCATTTCGCTCACATCTAAACTACTGTTCATTAGTATGTAAGCAAACAAGGGAAGGGGATGAGGGGCTCGTTATAAATATGAAAGAAGCCAACAGCCACAGAAACCAAGGGGCACAGGGGATTTTTAATTAGTTTATTTATTTTGTGGTGTTGATCAATTTTAGAATATTACTGAACATGTTATCGCTTAAAGCTAATTGATTAGAAAAGCAGAAGAAAAAACAACCACTGCCGCCGGTGGGATCCGAACCCACGACCTCCGAATTACGCGTCCGGTGCTCTACCTCTGAGCTACGGCGACGGCTGTCAAATCTTCTGCTTTCGGGGTATTTATGTTTACAAGTAACCTAACCTTGAGAGTGTTCATCAGCGCCACCCACGTTCATAAGCGGCGGACGTAGAACGTCCTGAGTTACTGCAAGTAGTGACGTAGAACGTCATCGAACGGAGAGGGTGGAAGCTGCGTGAGAACCCTCTTATGCTTCCTATGGAATCAAGGCTGCCAGAACCGAGGCCCTCGCTAAGCAATTAAGCAAACAAGGGAAGGGGATGAGGGGCTCGTTATAAATATGAAAGAAGCCAACAGCCACAGAAACCAAGGGGCACAGGGGATTTTTAATTAGTTTATTTATTTTGTGGTGTTGATCAATTTTAGAATATTACTGAACATGTTATCGCTTAAAGCTAATTGATTAGAAAAGCAGAAGAAAAAACAACCACTGCCGCCGGTGGGATCCGAACCCACGACCTCCGAATTACGCGTCCGGTGCTCTACCTCTGAGCTACGGCGACGGCTGTCAAATCTTCTGCTTTCGGGGTATTTATGTTTACAAGTAACCTAACCTTGAGAGTGTTCATCAGCGCCACCCACGTTCATAAGCGGCGGACGTAGAACGTCCTGAGTTACTGCAAGTAGTGACGTAGAACGTCATCGAACGGAGAGGGTGGAAGCTGCGTGAGAACCCTCTTATGCTTCCTATGGAATCAAGGCTGCCAGAACCGAGGCCCTCGCTAAGCAATTAAGCAAACAAGGGAAGGGGATGAGGGGCTCGTTATAAATATGAAAGAAGCCAACAGCCACAGAAACCAAGGGGCACAGGGGATTTTTAATTAGTTTATTTATTTTGTGGTGTTGATCAATTTTAGAATATTACTGAACATGTTATCGCTTAAAGCTAATTGATTAGAAAAGCAGAAGAAAAAACAACCACTGCCGCCGGTGGGATCCGAACCCACGACCTCCGAATTACGCGTCCGGTGCTCTACCTCTGAGCTACGGCGACGGCTGTCAAATCTTCTGCTTTCGGGGTATTTATGTTTACAAGTAACCTAACCTTGAGAGTGTTCATCAGCGCCACCCACGTTCATAAGCGGCGGACGTAGAACGTCCTGAGTTACTGCAAGTAGTGACGTAGAACGTCATCGAACGGAGAGGGTGGAAGCTGCGTGAGAACCCTCTTATGCTTCCTATGGAATCAAGGCTGCCAGAACCGAGGCCCTCGCTAAGCAATTAAGCAAACAAGGGAAGGGGATGAGGGGCTCGTTATAAATATGAAAGAAGCCAACAGCCACAGAAACCAAGGGGCACAGGGGATTTTTAATTAGTTTATTTATTTTGTGGTGTTGATCAATTTTAGAATATTACTGAACATGTTATCGCTTAAAGCTAATTGATTAGAAAAGCAGAAGAAAAAACAACCACTGCCGCCGGTGGGATCCGAACCCACGACCTCCGAATTACGCGTCCGGTGCTCTACCTCTGAGCTACGGCGACGGCTGTCAAATCTTCTGCTTTCGGGGTATTTATGTTTACAAGTAACCTAACCTTGAGAGTGTTCATCAGCGCCACCCACGTTCATAAGCGGCGGACGTAGAACGTCCTGAGTTACTGCAAGTAGTGACGTAGAACGTCATCGAACGGAGAGGGTGGAAGCTGCGTGAGAACCCTCTTATGCTTCCTATGGAATCAAGGCTGCCAGAACCGAGGCCCTCGCTAAGCAATTAAGCAAACAAGGGAAGGGGATGAGGGGCTCGTTATAAATATGAAAGAAGCCAACAGCCACAGAAACCAAGGGGCACAGGGGATTTTTAATTAGTTTATTTATTTTGTGGTGTTGATCAATTTTAGAATATTACTGAACATGTTATCGCTTAAAGCTAATTGATTAGAAAAGCAGAAGAAAAAACAACCACTGCCGCCGGTGGGATCCGAACCCACGACCTCCGAATTACGCGTCCGGTGCTCTACCTCTGAGCTACGGCGACGGCTGTCAAATCTTCTGCTTTCGGGGTATTTATGTTTACAAGTAACCTAACCTTGAGAGTGTTCATCAGCGCCACCCACGTTCATAAGCGGCGGACGTAGAACGTCCTGAGTTACTGCAAGTAGTGACGTAGAACGTCATCGAACGGAGAGGGTGGAAGCTGCGTGAGAACCCTCTTATGCTTCCTATGGAATCAAGGCTGCCAGAACCGAGGCCCTCGCTAAGCAATTAAGCAAACAAGGGAAGGGGATGAGGGGCTCGTTATAAATATGAAAGAAGCCAACAGCCACAGAAACCAAGGGGCACAGGGGATTTTTAATTAGTTTATTTATTTTGTGGTGTTGATCAATTTTAGAATATTACTGAACATGTTATCGCTTAAAGCTAATTGATTAGAAAAGCAGAAGAAAAAACAACCACTGCCGCCGGTGGGATCCGAACCCACGACCTCCGAATTACGCGTCCGGTGCTCTACCTCTGAGCTACGGCGACGGCTGTCAAATCTTCTGCTTTCGGGGTATTTATGTTTACAAGTAACCTAACCTTGAGAGTGTTCATCAGCGCCACCCACGTTCATAAGCGGCGGACGTAGAACGTCCTGAGTTACTGCAAGTAGTGACGTAGAACGTCATCGAACGGAGAGGGTGGAAGCTGCGTGAGAACCCTCTTATGCTTCCTATGGAATCAAGGCTGCCAGAACCGAGGCCCTCGCTAAGCAATTAAGCAAACAAGGGAAGGGGATGAGGGGCTCGTTATAAATATGAAAGAAGCCAACAGCCACAGAAACCAAGGGGCACAGGGGATTTTTAATTAGTTTATTTATTTTGTGGTGTTGATCAATTTTAGAATATTACTGAACATGTTATCGCTTAAAGCTAATTGATTAGAAAAGCAGAAGAAAAAACAACCACTGCCGCCGGTGGGATCCGAACCCACGACCTCCGAATTACGCGTCCGGTGCTCTACCTCTGAGCTACGGCGACGGCTGTCAAATCTTCTGCTTTCGGGGTATTTATGTTTACAAGTAACCTAACCTTGAGAGTGTTCATCAGCGCCACCCACGTTCATAAGCGGCGGACGTAGAACGTCCTGAGTTACTGCAAGTAGTGACGTAGAACGTCATCGAACGGAGAGGGTGGAAGCTGCGTGAGAACCCTCTTATGCTTCCTATGGAATCAAGGCTGCCAGAACCGAGGCCCTCGCTAAGCAATTAAGCAAACAAGGGAAGGGGATGAGGGGCTCGTTATAAATATGAAAGAAGCCAACAGCCACAGAAACCAAGGGGCACAGGGGATTTTTAATTAGTTTATTTATTTTGTGGTGTTGATCAATTTTAGAATATTACTGAACATGTTATCGCTTAAAGCTAATTGATTAGAAAAGCAGAAGAAAAAACAACCACTGCCGCCGGTGGGATCCGAACCCACGACCTCCGAATTACGCGTCCGGTGCTCTACCTCTGAGCTACGGCGACGGCTGTCAAATCTTCTGCTTTCGGGGTATTTATGTTTACAAGTAACCTAACCTTGAGAGTGTTCATCAGCGCCACCCACGTTCATAAGCGGCGGACGTAGAACGTCCTGAGTTACTGCAAGTAGTGACGTAGAACGTCATCGAACGGAGAGGGTGGAAGCTGCGTGAGAACCCTCTTATGCTTCCTATGGAATCAAGGCTGCCAGAACCGAGGCCCTCGCTAAGCAATTAAGCAAACAAGGGAAGGGGATGAGGGGCTCGTTATAAATATGAAAGAAGCCAACAGCCACAGAAACCAAGGGGCACAGGGGATTTTTAATTAGTTTATTTATTTTGTGGTGTTGATCAATTTTAGAATATTACTGAACATGTTATCGCTTAAAGCTAATTGATTAGAAAAGCAGAAGAAAAAACAACCACTGCCGCCGGTGGGATCCGAACCCACGACCTCCGAATTACGCGTCCGGTGCTCTACCTCTGAGCTACGGCGACGGCTGTCAAATCTTCTGCTTTCGGGGTATTTATGTTTACAAGTAACCTAACCTTGAGAGTGTTCATCAGCGCCACCCACGTTCATAAGCGGCGGACGTAGAACGTCCTGAGTTACTGCAAGTAGTGACGTAGAACGTCATCGAACGGAGAGGGTGGAAGCTGCGTGAGAACCCTCTTATGCTTCCTATGGAATCAAGGCTGCCAGAACCGAGGCCCTCGCTAAGCAATTAAGCAAACAAGGGAAGGGGATGAGGGGCTCGTTATAAATATGAAAGAAGCCAACAGCCACAGAAACCAAGGGGCACAGGGGATTTTTAATTAGTTTATTTATTTTGTGGTGTTGATCAATTTTAGAATATTACTGAACATGTTATCGCTTAAAGCTAATTGATTAGAAAAGCAGAAGAAAAAACAACCACTGCCGCCGGTGGGATCCGAACCCTTTAAGCGATAACATGTTCAGTAATATTCTAAAATTGATCAACACCACAAAATAAATAAACTAATTAAAAATCCCCTGTGCCCCTTGGTTTCTGTGGCTGTTGGCTTCTTTCATATTTATAACGAGCCCCTCATCCCCTTCCCTTGTTTGCTTAATTGCTTAGCGAGGGCCTCGGTTCTGGCAGCCTTGATTCCATAGGAAGCATAAGAGGGTTCTCACGCAGCTTCCACCCTCTCCGTTCGATGACGTTCTACGTCACTACTTGCAGTAACTCAGGACGTTCTACGTCCGCCGCTTATGAACGTGGGTGGCGCTGATGAACACTCTCAAGGTTAGGTTACTTGTAAACATAAATACCCCGAAAGCAGAAGATTTGACAGCCGTCGCCGTAGCTCAGAGGTAGAGCACCGGACGCGTAATTCGGAGGTCGTGGGTTCGGATCCCACCGGCGGCAGTGGTTGTTTTTTCTTCTGCTTTTCTAATCAATTAGCTTTAAGCGATAACATGTTCAGTAATATTCTAAAATTGATCAACACCACAAAATAAATAAACTAATTAAAAATCCCCTGTGCCCCTTGGTTTCTGTGGCTGTTGGCTTCTTTCATATTTATAACGAGCCCCTCATCCCCTTCCCTTGTTTGCTTAATTGCTTAGCGAGGGCCTCGGTTCTGGCAGCCTTGATTCCATAGGAAGCATAAGAGGGTTCTCACGCAGCTTCCACCCTCTCCGTTCGATGACGTTCTACGTCACTACTTGCAGTAACTCAGGACGTTCTACGTCCGCCGCTTATGAACGTGGGTGGCGCTGATGAACACTCTCAAGGTTAGGTTACTTGTAAACATAAATACCCCGAAAGCAGAAGATTTGACAGCCGTCGCCGTAGCTCAGAGGTAGAGCACCGGACGCGTAATTCGGAGGTCGTGGGTTCGGATCCCACCGGCGGCAGTGGTTGTTTTTTCTTCTGCTTTTCTAATCAATTAGCTTTAAGCGATAACATGTTCAGTAATATTCTAAAATTGATCAACACCACAAAATAAATAAACTAATTAAAAATCCCCTGTGCCCCTTGGTTTCTGTGGCTGTTGGCTTCTTTCATATTTATAACGAGCCCCTCATCCCCTTCCCTTGTTTGCTTAATTGCTTAGCGAGGGCCTCGGTTCTGGCAGCCTTGATTCCATAGGAAGCATAAGAGGGTTCTCACGCAGCTTCCACCCTCTCCGTTCGATGACGTTCTACGTCACTACTTGCAGTAACTCAGGACGTTCTACGTCCGCCGCTTATGAACGTGGGTGGCGCTGATGAACACTCTCAAGGTTAGGTTACTTGTAAACATAAATACCCCGAAAGCAGAAGATTTGACAGCCGTCGCCGTAGCTCAGAGGTAGAGCACCGGACGCGTAATTCGGAGGTCGTGGGTTCGGATCCCACCGGCGGCAGTGGTTGTTTTTTCTTCTGCTTTTCTAATCAATTAGCTTTAAGCGATAACATGTTCAGTAATATTCTAAAATTGATCAACACCACAAAATAAATAAACTAATTAAAAATCCCCTGTGCCCCTTGGTTTCTGTGGCTGTTGGCTTCTTTCATATTTATAACGAGCCCCTCATCCCCTTCCCTTGTTTGCTTAATTGCTTAGCGAGGGCCTCGGTTCTGGCAGCCTTGATTCCATAGGAAGCATAAGAGGGTTCTCACGCAGCTTCCACCCTCTCCGTTCGATGACGTTCTACGTCACTACTTGCAGTAACTCAGGACGTTCTACGTCCGCCGCTTATGAACGTGGGTGGCGCTGATGAACACTCTCAAGGTTAGGTTACTTGTAAACATAAATACCCCGAAAGCAGAAGATTTGACAGCCGTCGCCGTAGCTCAGAGGTAGAGCACCGGACGCGTAATTCGGAGGTCGTGGGTTCGGATCCCACCGGCGGCAGTGGTTGTTTTTTCTTCTGCTTTTCTAATCAATTAGCTTTAAGCGATAACATGTTCAGTAATATTCTAAAATTGATCAACACCACAAAATAAATAAACTAATTAAAAATCCCCTGTGCCCCTTGGTTTCTGTGGCTGTTGGCTTCTTTCATATTTATAACGAGCCCCTCATCCCCTTCCCTTGTTTGCTTAATTGCTTAGCGAGGGCCTCGGTTCTGGCAGCCTTGATTCCATAGGAAGCATAAGAGGGTTCTCACGCAGCTTCCACCCTCTCCGTTCGATGACGTTCTACGTCACTACTTGCAGTAACTCAGGACGTTCTACGTCCGCCGCTTATGAACGTGGGTGGCGCTGATGAACACTCTCAAGGTTAGGTTACTTGTAAACATAAATACCCCGAAAGCAGAAGATTTGACAGCCGTCGCCGTAGCTCAGAGGTAGAGCACCGGACGCGTAATTCGGAGGTCGTGGGTTCGGATCCCACCGGCGGCAGTGGTTGTTTTTTCTTCTGCTTTTCTAATCAATTAGCTTTAAGCGATAACATGTTCAGTAATATTCTAAAATTGATCAACACCACAAAATAAATAAACTAATTAAAAATCCCCTGTGCCCCTTGGTTTCTGTGGCTGTTGGCTTCTTTCATATTTATAACGAGCCCCTCATCCCCTTCCCTTGTTTGCTTAATTGCTTAGCGAGGGCCTCGGTTCTGGCAGCCTTGATTCCATAGGAAGCATAAGAGGGTTCTCACGCAGCTTCCACCCTCTCCGTTCGATGACGTTCTACGTCACTACTTGCAGTAACTCAGGACGTTCTACGTCCGCCGCTTATGAACGTGGGTGGCGCTGATGAACACTCTCAAGGTTAGGTTACTTGTAAACATAAATACCCCGAAAGCAGAAGATTTGACAGCCGTCGCCGTAGCTCAGAGGTAGAGCACCGGACGCGTAATTCGGAGGTCGTGGGTTCGGATCCCACCGGCGGCAGTGGTTGTTTTTTCTTCTGCTTTTCTAATCAATTAGCTTTAAGCGATAACATGTTCAGTAATATTCTAAAATTGATCAACACCACAAAATAAATAAACTAATTAAAAATCCCCTGTGCCCCTTGGTTTCTGTGGCTGTTGGCTTCTTTCATATTTATAACGAGCCCCTCATCCCCTTCCCTTGTTTGCTTAATTGCTTAGCGAGGGCCTCGGTTCTGGCAGCCTTGATTCCATAGGAAGCATAAGAGGGTTCTCACGCAGCTTCCACCCTCTCCGTTCGATGACGTTCTACGTCACTACTTGCAGTAACTCAGGACGTTCTACGTCCGCCGCTTATGAACGTGGGTGGCGCTGATGAACACTCTCAAGGTTAGGTTACTTGTAAACATAAATACCCCGAAAGCAGAAGATTTGACAGCCGTCGCCGTAGCTCAGAGGTAGAGCACCGGACGCGTAATTCGGAGGTCGTGGGTTCGGATCCCACCGGCGGCAGTGGTTGTTTTTTCTTCTGCTTTTCTAATCAATTAGCTTTAAGCGATAACATGTTCAGTAATATTCTAAAATTGATCAACACCACAAAATAAATAAACTAATTAAAAATCCCCTGTGCCCCTTGGTTTCTGTGGCTGTTGGCTTCTTTCATATTTATAACGAGCCCCTCATCCCCTTCCCTTGTTTGCTTAATTGCTTAGCGAGGGCCTCGGTTCTGGCAGCCTTGATTCCATAGGAAGCATAAGAGGGTTCTCACGCAGCTTCCACCCTCTCCGTTCGATGACGTTCTACGTCACTACTTGCAGTAACTCAGGACGTTCTACGTCCGCCGCTTATGAACGTGGGTGGCGCTGATGAACACTCTCAAGGTTAGGTTACTTGTAAACATAAATACCCCGAAAGCAGAAGATTTGACAGCCGTCGCCGTAGCTCAGAGGTAGAGCACCGGACGCGTAATTCGGAGGTCGTGGGTTCGGATCCCACCGGCGGCAGTGGTTGTTTTTTCTTCTGCTTTTCTAATCAATTAGCTTTAAGCGATAACATGTTCAGTAATATTCTAAAATTGATCAACACCACAAAATAAATAAACTAATTAAAAATCCCCTGTGCCCCTTGGTTTCTGTGGCTGTTGGCTTCTTTCATATTTATAACGAGCCCCTCATCCCCTTCCCTTGTTTGCTTAATTGCTTAGCGAGGGCCTCGGTTCTGGCAGCCTTGATTCCATAGGAAGCATAAGAGGGTTCTCACGCAGCTTCCACCCTCTCCGTTCGATGACGTTCTACGTCACTACTTGCAGTAACTCAGGACGTTCTACGTCCGCCGCTTATGAACGTGGGTGGCGCTGATGAACACTCTCAAGGTTAGGTTACTTGTAAACATAAATACCCCGAAAGCAGAAGATTTGACAGCCGTCGCCGTAGCTCAGAGGTAGAGCACCGGACGCGTAATTCGGAGGTCGTGGGTTCGGATCCCACCGGCGGCAGTGGTTGTTTTTTCTTCTGCTTTTCTAATCAATTAGCTTTAAGCGATAACATGTTCAGTAATATTCTAAAATTGATCAACACCACAAAATAAATAAACTAATTAAAAATCCCCTGTGCCCCTTGGTTTCTGTGGCTGTTGGCTTCTTTCATATTTATAACGAGCCCCTCATCCCCTTCCCTTGTTTGCTTAATTGCTTAGCGAGGGCCTCGGTTCTGGCAGCCTTGATTCCATAGGAAGCATAAGAGGGTTCTCACGCAGCTTCCACCCTCTCCGTTCGATGACGTTCTACGTCACTACTTGCAGTAACTCAGGACGTTCTACGTCCGCCGCTTATGAACGTGGGTGGCGCTGATGAACACTCTCAAGGTTAGGTTACTTGTAAACATAAATACCCCGAAAGCAGAAGATTTGACAGCCGTCGCCGTAGCTCAGAGGTAGAGCACCGGACGCGTAATTCGGAGGTCGTGGGTTCGGATCCCACCGGCGGCAGTGGTTGTTTTTTCTTCTGCTTTTCTAATCAATTAGCTTTAAGCGATAACATGTTCAGTAATATTCTAAAATTGATCAACACCACAAAATAAATAAACTAATTAAAAATCCCCTGTGCCCCTTGGTTTCTGTGGCTGTTGGCTTCTTTCATATTTATAACGAGCCCCTCATCCCCTTCCCTTGTTTGCTTAATTGCTTAGCGAGGGCCTCGGTTCTGGCAGCCTTGATTCCATAGGAAGCATAAGAGGGTTCTCACGCAGCTTCCACCCTCTCCGTTCGATGACGTTCTACGTCACTACTTGCAGTAACTCAGGACGTTCTACGTCCGCCGCTTATGAACGTGGGTGGCGCTGATGAACACTCTCAAGGTTAGGTTACTTGTAAACATAAATACCCCGAAAGCAGAAGATTTGACAGCCGTCGCCGTAGCTCAGAGGTAGAGCACCGGACGCGTAATTCGGAGGTCGTGGGTTCGGATCCCACCGGCGGCAGTGGTTGTTTTTTCTTCTGCTTTTCTAATCAATTAGCTTTAAGCGATAACATGTTCAGTAATATTCTAAAATTGATCAACACCACAAAATAAATAAACTAATTAAAAATCCCCTGTGCCCCTTGGTTTCTGTGGCTGTTGGCTTCTTTCATATTTATAACGAGCCCCTCATCCCCTTCCCTTGTTTGCTTAATTGCTTAGCGAGGGCCTCGGTTCTGGCAGCCTTGATTCCATAGGAAGCATAAGAGGGTTCTCACGCAGCTTCCACCCTCTCCGTTCGATGACGTTCTACGTCACTACTTGCAGTAACTCAGGACGTTCTACGTCCGCCGCTTATGAACGTGGGTGGCGCTGATGAACACTCTCAAGGTTAGGTTACTTGTAAACATAAATACCCCGAAAGCAGAAGATTTGACAGCCGTCGCCGTAGCTCAGAGGTAGAGCACCGGACGCGTAATTCGGAGGTCGTGGGTTCGGATCCCACCGGCGGCAGTGGTTGTTTTTTCTTCTGCTTTTCTAATCAATTAGCTTTAAGCGATAACATGTTCAGTAATATTCTAAAATTGATCAACACCACAAAATAAATAAACTAATTAAAAATCCCCTGTGCCCCTTGGTTTCTGTGGCTGTTGGCTTCTTTCATGTTCATTAGTATGGGGTACTGCTACACAAACCAGTCTGAAAAAACTTGCCGTTCTTGAAAATAGGGCCCTTAGAATTGTTCATAACCTGCCATATAGATACTCAACTAAAAACTTAATTTCCAAGCACAAGATTATTAACGTTTTCAACCTTTATGCATATAAACTATTGCGCACCTATAAAATAGAACAAAGAAGATGCATTACAAACATATCTGACTTAGCCCCAATTAAGTTATTTCAGTGCGCATACCCACGCCGTCGTAAACCACACTGTGTAGTTCCTTTAGTCAGAACAAACTATGGACGCCAAGTGGTAACATTCCAACTTCCCTCACTACTCAATAGATTAATTACTGCAAACATTGACATAGGAAACATTAGCTGCTCTGACCTCCTCAACTACTTTATTTCCGAAGCCACATTTTTCTAACATTCACACTTTGAATTTGTATTTCATATTGTATTTGGCAGTCAGCGGCAATCCGCTTCTTTGTCTAACCCTGCTTCTCGCTCTTGGCAGGCCGATCAGGTGTACCGCGATCTTCAAGGGGCGGCTGCGCCCGCACGGCGATCTCGGACGCTGCCACTAGGACTGTCCCGTTGCGCATGCGTCCACCTGATCGGTTATCATCCACGTGCAGCCGACAAGCCCAAAGTACCCGGATGCAAGAAGCCGGGTGGAGGATCACGTGGTGTCTGCCAACAGCTATATAAACCGTCAACACCCAGGCATCATCGCAGTCAGCGGCAATCCGCTTCTTTGTCTAACCCTGCTTCTCGCTCTTGGCAGGTGAGTTTGATTTGCCAATTGCTGAAGCTGGATATATTGTATATTTTTTTCGCCGCTGACTGCAAAAATGCCTGTTACATGCTCTGCTTGTTCCAAACCCGTGGACGGAAAGTGTTTGACTTGTTCTCGTTGCAAAAGTAGCTACCACTTTGGAAAGAGCTGTTCTGCTATCACGAAAAATGCTTTTTCAAAAATGTCGACTGCTAAGCGTGAAACCTGGACATGCCCATCATGCGAATCCAGTGCAAGCAATCACTCAGACTCGGATGATAGTGACGTTTCTTTTGGTCATGAATTATCTGCAGTTAACAGCAAACTTGACCAACTGAGAGTTACGGTTGAAGCTCTCACAACTAAAGTGGAGGAACTGCTCCAATTTAAGGCAACAGGTCAAAAGATGGCTGAAACCGTCACTGAAATCCAAACGTCAATTGAGTTCCTTTCTAATAAATATGACTCTGTCATGTCTACCCTAGAAGCGAACCAAGCTGAGTTAACCCAGCTACATGCCCGAGTGGAATCGCTTTCTGAGACTGTTGTCGCTCAAGCTGAGCTGCTGGATCAATCAAGGTGCGCAGTTAATGATCCGGAACAGTACAGCAGGCGATGCAACTTTGAAATACATGGCCTCTTAACCAACCCTAATGAGAATTTGGTTTCTTTCATGGGCGATCTAGCTCAGACACTAGAGTTTCCAGAATTTGAAGCGAATACAGTCGCTTCAATACACAGACTGCCGAAAAAGGACAGTTCGTCTCCCCCTATCCTTGTTCAGATGCGTGACGTGGCGTCTAAAGAAGTATGGCTTGCTCTACGGAAAAAGCTTCGCGATTTACTTACGGATGAGTCTCACCCGCGGCTGTATTTCAACGAAAATTTGACACGGACAAACAAGGAGCTTTTCCGATTGGCCAGGTCTAAGGGAAAAGAAAAGCAGTACAAATTTGTTTGGACACGTAACGGCAAAGTTCTGGCCAAGAAATCAGAAGAAGTCAAGACTGTTATCCGCATTGAGAAGATGTCTGACCTGGATAATATCTGCTGAGCATGGGTGATCTCGAATTCCTTGCATGTACAACATTTTCCGAAGTAACAAAATTTTTCACAAGTGACGCACAACCTGCTTTTTGCGCGACGCACGTTAATATCCGCAGTATCCGAAAGCACTGGGATGAATTCATGGCACTAACTTCACCTTCTCGTTCTACATTTGACGTGTTTGTACTGACGGAAATCAATATTTCAGCCGATATTTTCAATCAGTATGCAATACCAGGTTACCAAGCAATTTCCTGTACCCGACCTGCTAGAAAAGGGGGTGGCGTCGCAGTTTTTGTGAGAGACAGTTGGACTGTCACAGAGCTAAATTCTGACTTCCAGCAAGCAGAAGTAGTAGCATTGCGTTTGAGCACGCCAGCTCTCTCTCTGATACTCTTTTCAGTATACCGACCCCCCTGCTTCAATGGCAGGCTCTTTTTGGCCGAACTTGACAACGCCCTCTCAGCCCACTCGCATGAAGATTATATCTGTGTTATAGGCGATGTTAACATAGATACCTTTCGCCCTTCTAGGGCTCTGGTCTCAGATTATCTTGATCTGTTATCAAAATGGGGACTGCAACCAACTATCCAGAAAGCTACGCGAGAAGAATTTCTGTCAGGGCAACTTGTCGTCTCTTGCATCGACCACATAAATATAAGAGCTCCGAATTGTGCCCTACAATCTGCTATCGTCGAAGCAAAGCTGTCAGACCACTACTTTGTCTGTTGTTCTTTAGCCCGGAAATCGAACCCTCCAACAGCAGATAGCGGTAAAAAAGAAATTTCCATCTGCGATCCCAAAATCTTTTACCGACTGGCATCGGAATACGATTGGGAAGTGTTCTTGCAAAACGTGCCCCCGAAAGACATTTATGATAAGCTTGTTGAGATATTACAAGAGTTTAAGAAAGCGGCTACTCGCGTGGTTGAAATCAGGCAGCGCAATAAAGAAAACTCATGGATGACCTTAAATATACTATCAGCTATAAAAGAAAAAGATTTGCTCTGGGCCCAGTCGAAAAGGGCACCTGCATCCTGCTACGGTCCAAGTTTAAGGTTGCAAGAAATAAAGTAAACGCAATGATTCGTCAGGCTAAAAGAGTACATTTTCGTAACAAGTTCAAGAATGCAGGCTCTGATACTAGAAAAACGTGGTCTTTGATTAACAATCTACGAGGTGTCAAAAGGCGTGGCAATGATGGCAAAGATTTTGTGTCGTATTTCGGCACTGATGAAGAAAAAATAGCTAATGAATTCAACAGGTTCTTCTCGCAAGTTTCGGGCAGTGCGCAACAGAATCCCTTATTTTGTACTCTGAAGAACAGCACAGTTGAATCTGCACACCTACCTTTGCTAAGTGAGGATGACCTCTGTTCAATTATTTTTGGTCTTAAACGCAATAGATCTGTGGGAATAGATGGCATTTCAGTTGATGATTTGCGAACCTTGTTCGACATACTTAAAGGCGCGTTGCTGTCGCTGTTCAACAGCATTATCTCAAGCGGCATGATCCCGGTGAACATGAAAGCGGCTATAGTTACCCCAATTCACAAAGGTGGTGCACGTAATAGGTATGAGAATTATCGTCCTATTTCAGTCTTGCCCTGTTTGACTCAAATATTAGAAAAACATCTAATGTTTACAATGACAAGTTTTTTAGATAAGCACAAAATCCTGTCACCGTGTCAATATGGTTTTATACAAGGTAAAGGGACGGAAATGCTTTTGGAGGATTTTTCTGACATGTTAAATCGATCTTTTGAACGTAACCAAGTGGTGTGTGCACTGTTTCTGGATGTCAGCAAGGCTTTTGACAGCGTGTGTCACAGTGTGTTATTGTGTAAACTGTCCAAGTTAGGCTTCTGTAGAGCGTTTCTTTCGCTTTTGGAAAATTTTTTACTGCAGAGAACGCAATATATCTCCATTGGTCGGGCAAAGAGCGCTTCTTTGTTAGTTAAAGCTGGCGTCCCGCAAGGTTCTATAATTAGTCCCCTGTTATTTAACGTCTACGTGAATGACCTTTCAAACTTTGTTCCTGTAGGCCTGTACCAGTACGCTGACGATACTGTACTTGTAACCCAGTCACCGAACTACTCTGACTCAATTTCTTCTCTTCAAGCTGCAGCAATAATTTCTATGGACTGGTTCTCAAACAACCTAATTAAAGTTAACAGCTCTAAGACTCAGCTTATATGCTTTCACAGCCCGATGAAGAAGGTAGATTTAAACCATCACCTTTTCTTGCACGGATCTGATTGTTCCCAATGTCAATGTATACCCTTGAGCTATATAAATACAGTGAAATACCTAGGATTATATTTTGACAGTGCTCTTTCATGGAATGATCACTTGTCCCACGTTTGTAAAAAGCTCCGAACCGTCTCCTGTGTGCTTTACAACATCAAGTACTACATGCCGCTTTCAATACGCAAAGTTATCGTAAACGCCGTTGGTTATAGCATACTGCGCTATGGCATAACAATTTATGGTCACTGTGCAGTTCGCTGGAAGTGCAGGATTAATTCTCTCCTACGATCTTTATTAAAAAATATCGGCTATGATTTAGGCCTTCCCTCCAATTCTGATCTCTTTAAGGTATTTTCTCTACCTGATTTTGATCGCCTTTTGATGGAAACGATCGTCCTGAAACATTTTTGGCTTAGTGACTATAAGATTCCGTATGTTCCCACACGGTCTCTTCGACCGAAGGAACCTTTTTGTATTCCCCGACGGTCTACAAGATATGGAAGGCGTTTAAGAGATTATTACGTTCCCTTTCACTTTAACAGGTTACCTCCAAGTGTTCGCCGGGCAAAAACTAAATACAAAATAAAAAAGATGCTGCGATACATTAATTAGAGGGTTTACGACATCATGCATGTGCTTTACCACCTGTCAAGTAAATCTTGTGATGTCATTGGTTACTGCTGTATTTATTGCACTGATCTGAGGTATTGTCATCCCACTTTGGTTTTTCTTCCTTGCGATTTAATCTGATGAGGATTTTTTTTTCCTTCATGTAACATGAGTCTTGTGTCTATTTTGCTCTCACCGTCATACTAATTTGATGTCCGTTATTTTGAATGTGTTTTTTTTTTTGCCTGTGTGTATGTCTGCGCGGTTCCGCTGCCTGTCGAGCTCTGCCGCTCAAGCCCTATGAGGCTTTGGCAGGCCGGATTTCTGTACATTTTTTTAAATATTTGGCGCAATAAAGAATTATTATTATTATTATTATTATTATTATTATTATGTATTGGTTGCTGTTATAATCTTTATAACAGGTTTTTTTGTTATTGTTGTTGCTCTTATTGTTATTTCTTAAAGCCGCATTGATTTTCTGCACACGCTGGTGATTGTGTATCTGTCTGTTGTCTTTTTTTTTCTCTCTCTCTTTTATTTTCTCAGAAGAGCCGTCGCATGCCACTGCCTACTTGCTGTACAGGAGGTGGGAACCTTGTCAAGCGATAACCGCTTTTATTCCCATCCCCTCCAACACTGTATGGTGATGGAAATAAATCATTATTATTATTATTATAAGTGAGTGTCCCACTCCGCTCAAGCGTCATAGTCACCGTAGGCGACAAAGAAGCGAATAACATTGAAGCCATTCTCGAGGGGAAGATGGAGTTGCTTCTCGATGGAGGAATAGGCATCGCAAGAGGCATCTCACAATTTTCACACTGGACAAGCCGAAGTACTGCTGACTAACTTCAGCGAAGAATACCGGCAAGTTAACAGAGGAACGATGATTGCTTTCCTCGACGAAATACCCGACGTACAAGACTTCTTTGCCCTCTCCGACCGAACCGCAGATGATTAGCCTGACCAAGAGAACTCACCCACTTTCGACATAAACCCAGCCCTGCCCCGGAACAGACAAGACCAGATTCGGAATCTCCTTCGAAGCTACAGCGAGTGCTTTTCGTCATCGCCGAAGGTCCGACAAACGCCGATTGTCAAGCATCGCATTATAACCGACGAGCACACCCGACCCCTCCGCCGAAGCCCTTACCGAGTGTCGCCGCGAGAACGAAAGTAATCCGGGACAAAGTGGGAGAAATGCTTCGCGACGACGTCATACAAGCTTCAAAGAGCCCCTGGGCCGCACCGGTTGTTCTAGTGAGAAAGAAAGACGGCACATTTCGATTCTACGTTGGTTACCGCCGCTTGAACAACCCTTCAATCTGACCTGGATTAGTAACAGCATGGTGCTCAACATGGCTTATGGACCTTAATCATTCAAAAACAAAATTTATGACTTTTACTAACCGAAAGTCTCGAAATCAAACAGCATACTCCTTAAATAAGAGCTCACTCGAGCTAGTCACAACGTATAACTACCTCGGACTTCACCTTCATTCAGATCTAACATGGAACCGCCATATTAACCTTATGCTTGCATCTGCTAATCGGTCATTAGGTCTCTTAAAACATAACCTAAAGCATGCTCCTCCTCACCTCCGTGCCGATGCCTATACCACTCCAATTCGACCTAAAATTGAATATGCCTCCGCTATTTGGGACTCTTACCAATCTTACCTAATAAGCAACATTGAATCATTGCAGAATCGCGCAATTCGTTTTATTTACTCCGATTATTCACGTAATACCAGCATCACAGCCCTGAAGAAATGCGCAGGTCTCAATGATTTATGTCTCCGCCGCAAAATTGCACGACTATCACTTTTTCAGGAACTGTATCATCATCCATAACTTCATAACGACTTCTTTTCTTTGTCTCCTTTGATTTTTGACCGCCGCGATCATCCTTTTAAAGTTAGGCGTTTCACGTGCAGAACATTTAATTGTGCGCATTCATTCTTACCACGCACAATATCTGACCGGAACACTCTGCCTTCACATATCGCAACCACCACTGATCCTGACAAATATTTTAATCTTATATCTTCAATAACTACTGCTTAACCCTCTGCGTACATTGTCATTTTATTTGTTCATGGCCTCCTTTTATGCAAGGTATGTTACTAAAATGATTCTTGCATTACTGTTCTGTTTGTATAATTTTTAATACTGTAGTAATTTTCACTCTTCGCCGTGCTGCCATACTCTTGATTCTTTTGCTTATTTATGTCACGCTAAGTGTTTTATTTGTAGTTTTGGTGTTTTATATTTGTGGTTTTGTTTTCTTTCATCAATTGCCTGTACCCCCCCCCCGTATGTAATACCCTCTTGAGGGTCTTTAGAGGTATTTTCTATAAGTAAATAAATAAATAAATCACAAAGAAGGACGTCTACCCCCTCCCCCACATCAATGACACTCTCGACCGGCTCTGCAACGCTAAGTATTTCTCATGGATTGACCTCAAGAGTGGCTAGTGGCAAAATGAGGTTGATGAAAGAGATCGCGAGAAGACCGCATTCATCACTCCAGATGGCCTGTTCGCGTTCAAAGTGATGCCGTTTGGTCTCAGTTCCGCACCAGCGACATTTCAGCGAGTAATGGATACAGTGCTGGCAGGCCCGAAGTGGCCGATTTGTCTGGTGTTTGCCAGACAAAGGTGTTTGTCTGGTGGCCATGTGTTTGAGCGCTCGCCTCGGCTTCGGGAGGTCGGGGGTTCGATCCCCGCGGCCGCCGGTCTACCCAGCCGGTCAAACCAATGGGAACAGGCGGTCCCCCGGCCATAGCGCTCGGCCTTCCTGGGGTGCACCGCATGGGAAAGGTAGCCTGTGCCTCAAAATCCCGTCGAACTTGTGGGCAAGGAACGACTGAAGTGGTGGAACCCCACAGTCGGAGCACAACTCAGCTTGCAGACATCAGCTGCAGGAAGACTCCAGGACTCGAGGAATGCGATGTGTTCGCAGACAAACCTGGGAGAGGTTGTACAGATCTGCCGTAGCACGTACACTCCTGGAGGCCCCTTCCGAGGAGGAAGGATACTCTTGAGCCATACGCAGCGGCGATTCTCTTTCGTTCTCTACCTCTCGCGCTCGCCCCGCACCTCTTCTTTATTTGCATACCGCAGCGCGCTCTTGGTTAGCGTAGGTCGTATGCCGTTACAATATTTAGATGACGTCGTTGTCTTTGCCTCGAACTTTAAGGAGCACCTAAAAAGGCTTCGAACAGTATTAGACGCAATCAAATCGTCCGGCCTAACATTCAAAGCAGAGAAGTGCCACTTGCCCTATGAAGAGCTGCTATTTCTAGGCCACATTGTTAGCAAGGAGGGGAGTACGCCCAGACCTACAGAAAACAGCTGCTATTGCAATGTTTCCGCCACCGGCCGATAAGAAAGCTGTGAGCAGATTCCTCAGATTCGGTGCGTCTTACTGACGGTTCGTCAAGAACTTTTCGCGCATCGCCGAGCAACTGACCAACCTTACAAAGACAGACGTGCCATTTAAATGGGAAGCGCCACAAGTGGAAGCCTTCAAGGAACTTCAGCGTCGTTTACAGTCCCCACCGATCCTCAAGCACTTTGACGAAAACGCAGCGGCCTAAATTCATACCGACGCATGTAGTGTGGGCCTAGGCGCTGTCCTCGCTCAGAAAAATGAGACAGTGGAGAAGGTCATCGCATACACTAGCCGTTCCCTGTCCAAAGCCGAAGCTAATTATTCGACAACAGAGAAGGAGTGCCTTGCCATCATCTGGGCTACGTCGAAATTCCGCCCCTACCTGTACGGACGACCGTTAAAGGTGGTCAGCGATCACCACGCACTGTGCTGGCTCGCCAGTTTGAAGGACCCCTCCGGCCGCCTCGCTCGATGGAGCCTGCGGCTCCAGGAGCTTGACGTCACCGTAGTTTACAAGTCCGTACGCAAGCACTCTGACGCCGACTGCCTGTCACGAGCCCCTGTATATGCACCACCACTGGACAACGTTCACGACGCCTTCTTGGGACCCATCAGCTGCAGCTCTTTTGTACAACAGCGACGCGCGGACCCCGGCATAAAATGCCTCGTCGAATACTTGGAAGGCAAGGTTTCTTCACTCCCCGCCTCGTTCAAGTGAGGATTTTCTTCGTTCTCTTTACAAAACGATGTCCGCGTGAAGAAGAATTTTGCAGCGAACAATACAGCCTACCTCCTTGTTGTACCTGCAAGTCTGCGCGGAGAAGTTCTTCAGGCCTCACACGACGAGCCGACAACTGGATATCTCTGGTTTTCCCGCACCCTCCGCCGCATTCAAGACAAGTATTACTGGCCCCGACTGTCTGCCGATGTCGCACAATGTGTGAAAACCTGCCGAGATTATAAGCGACGAAAGACCCCTCCAACCCGACCAGCAGGATTTCTGAACCCAACTGAACCCTCCTCATGGCCGTTTCAGCAGATCGGCATGGACTTGCTTGGCCCTTTCCCGAAATCAACGTCTGGAAATAAGTACATGCTTCTGCGACACGGCGCCTCCGATGTGCTCATCAATGACAGAGGCACAGCATTCACGGCGGAACTGACGCAAGCCATCCTGCGTTACAGCCAAGCCAGCCACCGGAGGACTGGAAAGAGTGGGCGTGGGAACAGCGTCATCATGAGGCTGCTTCACGGCATGCGTTTCTTCATGCAGATAACGGCAATCCTTCAACTCAGCGCGGGACCTATGGCACCGGCTGATGCCATTCCGGCTACGCCTGTGACTGTCGACATTCAAGTTGGCAGCGTGGAAAATGGAGAGCTCTGGCAACCCTACTACAGTATGGCTCCATCGTACAAGTCCTGCGCATCGTGCACGACATCACCTTTCTACCTTGATAAAAACGGACTGCAGCGGCCTGCGCCTTTCAGTGGGCGTCGGAAGAGCGTCATCATGAGGCTGCTTCACGACATGCGTTTCTTCATGCAGGTTGGTAATAACTATTCCATGTTTGCTAAGAAATCGAACAATATGTGCCTGCTCCTGTTCCCACGCCCGGGAGTGCTGTTGATTTTGCCCGTCCAGTGCTTTGATGTTTCTAGTCAACTGCTTTGGTTGTCGGGGGACGTTAAGCTTAACCCTGGCCCTGGGTCGGGCTCTGGCACTGTCACACGATCCAAAGACAGCGCTGTTGATAATTCCCTGCAGAAACAGCTCAACGACATGTTGACTCTGTTAGAAGGTGTTAATTCAAGGACCGCTAAAATGGAGTTAGAGCAATCACACCTAACAGCCTCTATTAATGAAATGAAACTAAATCAGGAATCTATGATTAGGAATATTGCCGATATTGACGCGCGACTGTCGGCAGTGAAATCTAAATCATGCGCCAGTGATGCGGCTCACGGGGAATTGCGGATTTTGCGTAAGCTAGCCGATCAGCTTGTCAATGAAAATTGCAAGTTACGTCTTGGACAGACAGAGCTGGAAGACCGGCAGCGCCGGGAAAATCTTGTTCTTCGGCGTACCCGACAGTTCGTCCGAAACGTGGGATGAAACCGGAGAAAAGTTATTGAACCTTGTTACAGGCTGCTTTGATCCTGTTCTTACGAATGACATGTTTGAACGAGCACACAGGATTGGTGTGTTCTCAGACGAAAAGAATCGTCCGATTGTTGTGGAGTTCCGGTCTTTCAAAACAAAACAACAAATCCTAGTGCAGTCTGCTAAACTTAAAGATAAAAAGCTCACTGTAAGTGAGCTTTTTAAACCTGTTCTTTTTTGCATATATTATGTATTCGCCCCTCCTGCTTGGGCCTACTGTAGGCCTGCAGTATGTTCTAAATAAATAAAATAAATTATTCTTTGCAGACACGTGTGGCTAGAAAGAAGCTTGTGCAGTTCGCGAAGGATGCTGACTTTAAGTATAAGCTCAGGTACACCAAACTGTATTGTAACAACAAATGCTACGGCTATGACCCTATTCACGATAGCGTTTTCGAGCTAGCTGGCCCACCGGGATCTTTAGTGGCCCCTTGTCGCGCTGCTTCTGGCTCGCCACACGCTTCGCCATAGAGGTGCGGGAGGGGCAGTGGACGGGCGACTGGAGATAGGACAGCGCTATCAATTCTTTTCACAAACATAAGAAGCATAATACCAAAGCGGGAAGATCTAAACTCTGTCATCGACTCATGTGATGCCGATGTTGTATTGCTGACAGAAACGTGGCTCTCTGCAAAGATAGAGAGCAAGGAACTGTTTGATTGCAAGAAGCGCTACAATGTTTATCGTTCTGATAGAGGTGACAGAAGTGGAGGAGGTGTTTTAATAGCCATCACCGATAATATTGTGTCTTCACCTATTAGTCTTTCTAGCACTTTAGAGTTGGTTTGGGTTGAACTTCGTGTTCATTTCAGGAAACTGATTCTGGGCATATGCTACCGTCCCCCGTCTTCGTGTGCAACTTTCGTTGAAGATTTGCATGATGCTCTTAACATGATTTCAGTACGTTATCCAGGTGCGGCAATCCTTCTTGGTGGTGACTTCAATTATCCCAGTATCGTGCGGGCTAATACATCGCCGTATCCTCGCCCCTTTTCTACCGAATGCAATAACTTTTTGCGAACCTGTTTGGACTTCAACCTCTCGCAGCTAGTTACTAAGCCAACTCGAGTTACGCCATCATCTTCCAATGTATTAGACCTTGTGTTAACCAACGCGCCGGATCTTATCCCTTCAATCTCGTACTTACCTGGTCTTAGTGATCACACCTTGCTTCAATTCGATGTAAAAATTAATATTCCTAATCGCCGGAGCATCTTCAAGTCCATTAGAGATTATAAACGGGCGGACTATGATTCCATTAATCGTGAATTAACTCTTTTCTTAAACAATGTTTTACCATATTTTCCACACCGTTCTGTCCACACTAACTGGAAAATGTTTAGGGACACTGTTGAACGTCTCACTAATACATTTGTGCCGCTTAGAATTTTGCGGTGTAATAGCCAATCACCGTGGTTTAATAACGTTTTAAAAAGGCTATCCAATAAGAAAAAGCGTTTGTTTCGCTCGGCGAAATCATCGAATTCGCAACAACGATGGGACGGTTACCTTTCTGCGGCCGCTGAGTACAAATTAGCTCTGAAAAATGCTAAGGACACTTTCTTTAACGGTACTTTGCCTGCTTTGCTGATCAATAACCCTAGACAGTTTTGGAACACTGTGAACAAGAAAGATAGTGCGTCAGTACTACCTACATCTTCTGACGGCGTTGCATTTTCACCTAATGAATGCGCTAGTGTCCTTAACAGTGTTTTTGTTGCTGCTTTTTCTGGCAATGTTTCCCTTACCAATCAGGAGTGTCCGGTCTTGGATGCTTTTTCCATGGATCCAATTCTTTTTGACACAACTGGCATGCTGAGAATAATTGAAAACCTTAAGATTTCTTCCTCCTGTGGCGTCGATAACATTAATTCGAAATTTCTGGTTAATACAAAGATGTACAGTTCAATTATCCTCACCAAACTGTTTGACCAGTCTCTGGAAACAGGCTGTATTCCCAATGACTGGAAGGTTGGGAGGGTGATTCCGCTGCATAAGTCTGGCGATAAACATTGCCCTGATAACTTTCGCCCTGTGTCGCTCACCAGCATACCATGTAAAATCATGGAACATGTCATCTACTCTCATCTTGCTAACTTTTTAGAATCCAATTTCTTTTTCACTAATGCCCAACACGGCTTCCGTAAATCATTTTCATGCGAAACGCTACTCATAAGTTTCACAAATCACTTACATTGCATTCTAGATCGCGGGTCCCATGCTGATTCTATATTTATGGATTTTTCTAAAGCATTTGACAAGGTTTCACATGAGCTTCTTTTTCTTAAACTAAACAGCCTTAACATTGATTCCACAGTGCTTGCATGGTTGCATTGTTTTCTTTCAAACCGAAGTCAGTTCGTAACAGCAAATAACGTCAATTCAGATTCCTCTCCTGTTTGCTCTGGCGTGCCTCAGGGGTCCGTTCTTGGGCTCCTCCTCTTTCTCGTTTATATAAACGACTTACCAACTAATATATCGTCTTCCATTTGTCTTTTTGCCGATGACTGTGTTATTTACCGCGAAATTAATGATGATAATGATGTATGTGTTCTTCAGTCAAATATTAACAAGGTACTGGATTGGTGTAACCTGTGGAATATGAAGCTAAACATTACTAAATGCAAGCATTTGCCCATTTCTCGTCTATCTAATACACCCTCTACCTACTCCATTAATGGCATCACTCTTGAAACTGTGTCGTCTTATAAATATCTGGGTGTTCACGTCTCTTCTAACCTGTCCTGGAAAACTCATGTTGACTACATTACAAGTAACGCCAACCGCATGCTTGGATACCTTCGCAGAAATTTTTCATGTGCACCGACTTCATTAAAACTATTACTTTACAAAACATTGGTCCGCTCTAAATTGCAATATGCTTCATCGGTGTGGAACCCTGGGGTCGAATCTCTCATTTCTGACTTAGAATCAATTCAAAACCGCGGTTGTCGCTTCATTCTCTCCAACTATCATCGTACTAGTAGTGTAACTGCCATGAAAGCTCACCTTTCCCTACAGCTTCTTTCCCATCGCAGGTCAATAGCTTCATTATGTACATTTCACAAAATTTATCATAATCCTTATCTTAAAGGGAAGTTATTAAAAAGACCACTCTATATTTCAGCACGCATCGATCACCGTCACAAAGTTTGGATCCCTCCTTGTCGCACAAGATGTTTTCATGATTCATTCATACCCAGAACTTGTCAGCTGGAATCACCTTCCCCACAATATTGCTGTAATTACTGATACTGCTGCATTTCGTAACACTGTTATTAATTTTATATAAGTATGTGTCCATAACTTTGTTAATTTATTAGCTGTTGTTTTCTTTTGTGTTTCGTTTTGTGAAATGCTGCCTTTTGTTAATTCTGTTATTGATTTTATACCAGTGTGTGCTGTAACTATATTCACTTTCTAGCTGCTGTTTTGTTTTTTGTACTTGCATGTTATTCCCACTCCATTCTTTAACGCCTAACGGCCCTGAGGGCCCCGATGCCGAACACAAGACCTGGGACGTCATCCTGCCTTACGTCGTCTTCGCCTACAACACTGTAGTGCAGGAGACCACCCAGATGACGCCATTTAGCCTCGTCCATAGCAGGGAGGCCACGACCACGCTAGACGCCGAGCTGCCCAACGTTACCGAGAAAGATAACGTCGACGTCGCCGCCTACCTTCAACACGCAGAAGAAGCCCGAAGACTTGCCCGATTAAGGATCGAAGACCAGCAGCGGACCGACGCGAGACGCTACAACCTGCGAAGACGCAACGTGGAATAGAAGCCAGGAGACCGAGTCTGCATGGATTTGGACGCCCATTCGCCGCAGAAGATTGAGTGAAAAGCTTTTGCGCCGCTGTTTCGGCCCGTACAAGGTTCTTCGTCGGCTAGCTGAATTGGACTATGAAGTCGTCCCTGACCAAATGACTGCATCCCAGCGACGCCGCGTACGACCAGATGTAGTGCATGTCGTCCGCCTAAAGCCCGCTAAAGGACGCCGCTAAAGGACGCCGCTAAAGGACGCCGCTAAAGGATGCACGCTAAAGGACGCCGTGCTTCCACATTCAGTGCTTATTTTTGCACAACCCGTTTTTAATTGTTCGTAGCCGCATTATATTCTAAAGCATCGAGTCGATGCTTCTTTGCCGCGAATATTTGTAGTGTTCGTTTTGTTCATGCTTCAAGGCTGCCGACACGCCACTCTATCACTTCGTTTGCGACGCAAGCCGCGCCTACATTTATCTCGATTGATCGCATCTAGGCGGACCCGATTATACTTTGCGCCAGAATGTTCTACTAACTTTCCAAGCTTTATCTGGAAAGTTCGCTTTCAGCTTTAAAAAGAGCACCGCCGAGAGCGGCGGGCATTCTGTTCGACGGCCGCCGAGCACGCTTGTTGCTACGCCGCCGCCGACAAGTTTTTATTCAAACTTTTTTTACGAGATCCAAGGAGCGCTCCTGAAGATGGTCAACGGCTTCCTCGCGGATGGGTTACGTCCAAACTCTTTCCGCGAATGTCGCATCATACTCATTCCGAAAGCGGGCGGTGACCCCTCCGACCCGCAAGCATGGCGGCCCTTAAGCCTCTTAAACGCAGATTACAAAATAGTCACATCTTTACTGAACACAAGAATGCGGACGATCCTACCTCACCTAATCCACCGGGCTCAAACCAGCAGCGTCCCTGACCGCTCTGTGTTTGATGCATTGGCACTCACTAGAGACCTGTTCACATTTGCCAGCAGGAAGGGCTTCAGCGGGTGCTTTGTTTCACTAGACCAGGCGAAAGCATTCGATCGGGTGGAACACTCGTATCTGTTCGGAGTCCTTGAAGCCTTCGGATTCCCTCCGCAAATTGTCAGCAGGCTGCGCTTACTTTACGCAGACCTGAATGCTCGTCTCTCCGTAAACGGCCACCAGTCACCAGGGGCATAAGGCAAGGATGCCCTCTCTCCCCAACATTCTTCGTGTTATGCCTGGATCCACTCATCCGGCGCATTAACGACAGCCCATCCATACGCGGCTTCCCTCTGCCTGGCCAGGGCCAAATCAAGGTATCGGCCTTCGCCGATGACGTGTCGCTTTTCCTCAAGGACGAGGATAGCTACGCCGCTTTTTCGCGGCTGTTTCTCGAGTACAGCGAGATATCTGGGGCCCTATTGAACAGGGGAAAAAGCAAGGCACTAAGGTTTGGCACCTTCACACCGAACCTTGCGGGCGAGGTGGAGTGGGTGCAGGGAGTGAAAGTCCTGGGAGTAGTATTCCTCGCCAGCGGAGAAGTAGCCCGCGAAACCTGGACTAACCTCCGCACGAACGCTGAGAAACGCCTCTCGGTGGCGTCAACTTTCCGCCTTTCAATGGCAGAGCGCTGCTTTATAGTTAAGTCCACAATCCTAGCCGCATGTTTTTTTGTCGCCCGCGTCGCAAACCCACCGCGCACGTTTGCGCGCAGGCTAACCTCGGCCTGTGGCTCTTTCGTTTGGGCGGGCAAAACCGAACTTGTGTCACGAATGTTCATGCGCCTTCCATCGTACATGGGTGGGTTTGGTATACCTTGTATCCGCACCATGTGCAATGTGCTCGCCTTGCGAGGAGTACGAGATCTTGTACGCAACCCAGACTATCCCGGGAGAACACTCCTCACATACTTTCTGGGTACAGCGCGTAACGTGTTTTTTTCACAACACGTGGTTGGCCCTACAGCCGAGCAGCCCCCGGCATTTTTCGTTAATGTGCGTCGCACACTGACGTCGTTGACTGCCAGCGTGCCCGATCTGGATGTTGATGAAACCCCGCCCTCCAGGATGTGTGAAGCACTAACGGTCGCTGCGCTGACCCGCGAACAACTCCAGAAAACGAGACGGGCACGCTGGCGCCAACTGACCTCAGCTACGCTTCCTGCAGATGTCAGGGACTTCGGCTGGCTGCGAGGCTGGCGGGTCCTGCCCACAAGAGACCGCCTTGCGGCGTGGGGCGTGGCGCCCTCCGCCCGATGCCCGCAGTGCGGTCTGCTTGAAACTTTGCAGCACGCAATGTTTGAGTGTGTAGTTGCGCGCACCTTTTGGACATTAGTGTCACGCATGTTTTTAACCCGCCTGGAAGCGCGCACTAGTTCTCCCGAAGAGTTTCAAAATATGCTCTTGTGTGTCGGCATGTTCGTTTTGTGGCGGCAGCGTGGAGTGGCATCCTTAAATGGGCGTCCGCAAAGAACAATGTTCCCAATGTTGCAGCGCCTGCGCACGCGTCTCTTTGAACAAGCATGCATGGACGCTCTGTCAATGAGCGAGGCTGAGTTCTTGCGCAAATGGTCGACATACGTTATCGTCCTGCGCGGCGGTCGAGTATCGGAATTTTTACTGCATTACTGACGTGCTCAGTGCTGCGTCACTGAGCATGTGCTTGACTGATCAGAGCATTAAGTTCATCTGTTTTGTTTTGTATTTTCTATGTTAAAACAGAAAAAATAAACTTCTCTTTCTACGCCGCCGCCGACAGCATTTGACAGCATGTGGGAATGATGCAATGTCCAGAGCGCAAGTGCTCCAATGCGATCTATCATTTACAAACGGCCCTGAAGACGTTCAGGACGGCAAAATCTACATTACCGACCATGACCGTCAACGACGGACGCCCGGACCGTCGCTCGTCGTGAACGTGTTCATGGCAGTTTGTAAACACTTTTTGCTTTGGAACACTTCCGATCTGGGCATCGCATCATTCCCGCATGCTGTCTTGATCACGTGGAATGTCTCGGTAGGTTACATACTCAGTTTAATGCAAAGCGCAGCGCTGCTCCAACGTTCACGTCATGGTTTCCTCGACGCAGCGGCAAAACATGGGTACGCGCTCAGACGCGTCCAGACGCTTCGCCTGCTCGCAGCCAACTAAGCTCGTCGCATCTTGAAGCTGAAGGTTTCCCCTTGTTCCCAAAAAACAGCTTTCCCAATCTAGTGCATGCACGCATCACGCCGCGCATTGCCTCATTACTTTCAGGACAGATAGTGTATAAACTTTTGTATGTAATCTCGTGCCTGTTACTGTTATATACGGTATTGGGAAGATCTGCCATATATTGGCTATATTTGCAGGAAGTCTCTTATATGGCATTAAAGCTGCCAATATAAACAGTAATCAGCTGACCGGGATATACTGAATTGTAAGAAGAAGAAGAGGACGACTCCGCAGTGCCGTACTTCGTCGTCATCGCTGGTGGTTTGGGCCCGAGTCTTGTGCTGGGGCTGCTTCCTTCGACTCGTTCTGCCGTCCTGCTACGACCCAACCGCTGCGTGCGTTGGTCGCCGTGACCCTTTAATAAATCCACTGTTCACTTGGTGGAGGTGCGGGGTAAGAAAGGGTATTGGCGACCAGAAGTGTGCTAGCACCATTGCGCAAGTCAAGCACAGTGAAGGGCAGTCAGATACGGTGGCGGCAGAAAGAAACGTCGGAAGGTAAGAAGAGATCGGTGGCGTCGGTGGTAGAAGCGGCAGACAGAGGAACGAGGACAGCGCTAACGGGTGGGATAGTAGTGTCCTGAGCGACATGGAGTTTCGGAACAGCACGAGGACCCACGTCATCAAATACAGCGGCGGATGGCAGAGCGCATGGCACGGAAAGTTCCACGTGAGGGCGGGCGCAGCCAATCAAGGCATGATGATGGGACCGAAAATCCCAGCCGAGAAGACATCATGAGAATAAGTGCATGGTGAGGACGATGAATTCAATAAAGTGGACGGTGTTCGCAATTATTACTCGAGCGGTGCAGAGAGCTGTGGGCTGGAGGTGCTATGCGGTGGCGGTACGTAGCGACAAACCGCAAAGAGACGTCGTCACCTTGCGAAGAGAGCGGCAGAGTTTTTGGATGACAACAGATACGGCGGCACCAGTGTCTATAAGAGCAGTAGTCGAAAAACCTTCCACGATAACGTCGATAACATTCGCAGGGAAAAGAGGATTTGACGGTCGGCGAAGTACGCAGTTCGAGCCTCGGGAACTACGGCGGTAAGTTTCCCTGCTCGGCTGAGGGAAATCGGTGGCGCATGGGCGAAATGGAGCGGTGACGAGGTGAAGGTGAGCGACGAGACGAGGAAGCCTGGTGGTCAGATGATTCAGGTGGCGGTCCCGACGGAACACAGAAGTAGGGGCCGAATAGGACATGCTAGTATATTCTGGCACCGGCAGGGACATACGGGACATACGACTATGGGGGGCGACGTGTCCGGGAATGCCGCAAGCAAAGCATATCGGGCGGTTGTCCGATGTTCGCCATGGAGAGGTAGGCGGCGCAAGTCTACCAATACTGCGTGGCGAGCGTAACATGGCCGAAGGATACGCATACGCCATGGCAGGTGCTGGGTGAGCCACAACTTCGGCATAGGTGCGAGGCGCCGCCACAACGGGGTGCGGCGCGAAGGTGTCAGGATAATTGAGCGGCGCAGCACTGGGGGCAGGTGGAGTTAGGGCAGCCTCAGAAAGTGCCATCGGGGCAGCGACAGGAGCTGGAGGATGGCCGAAAGGAAGAGCTTTCGAGACCTGTCGCAGTATTTCTTTTCTGAGCTGCGGCGCCAAACAAGATGATGTTTCGGGTAGAGAGGGTAGAAGAGATAGCTGGCGGGCAACCTCCTCGCGGACAAATTTCTTGATTTCGGCGTGGAGTCATGAGGTGTCGGGGTGCGCGGCCAGTCCAGCGAGCGACGCGTAAGAAGGGTGGCGAACCAGAAAGCGTTGCTTCCGTAGCTCGTCGAAACTTTGGCAAAGTTCGTATACCGTTGCGATGGTGTTCGGACTCTTACCCACGAGCATGTTGAAGGCGCCATCAAAGATGCCCTTCATGACGTGGCGAATTTTATCTTCCTCTGTCACAGACGGGTTCACTCGTTTGCATAAATCGGCGATGTCCTCGATGTAACTGGTGAAGCTTTCACCTGTCTTCTGCGCTCGGGAACGGAGACGCTGTTCAGCTGGAAGTTTGCGAACGGCAGGGCGGCCGAATATATCGGCAAACGTTGTTTTGAACGCGGACCAGCTGGGGATGTCCGACTCGTGGTTCCGATACCATATGCTGGCGACGTCAGTAAGATAAAATACGACGTTGATAAGTTTCAGAGCGTCGTCCACTTTTTATGCCGGCTCACCCGTTCGTAGGCTGACAACCAATCCTCAACATCTTGGTCGCATCTGCCACGAAAGATAGCTGGGTCGCGTTGACGTAAGGGGCCAGAACAGGTGACAGGTGGAAGCAGGTCGCAGGAAACAGGAAGCAGGGTCGGGGGCTGCTGGCTTGTCTCCTGCATGGGAACGGACACCGTGCGACTGTGTGCGACGCCGACGCTCTCTCTCGGTCGCCGGTGTCCCTGCCTGCCGTTCGCACACCAGACCCTCCCCTGACCGCTCTCACAATCTCAGATATGCCTTCCGAGAAGCGCCGAGATCCTTGGATTTCTCTCCTGTTCAATGTCATCAATGCACCTACCATGACTGCACATCCGCGAGCTCTCCGCCGCCAAGCTTCCCATTTCTCCGTCCGGCATGGTCTCCTTTAGCGCCGAAACTATAACTCTGACGGCAGAAAATGGTTACTGGTTATCCCACGCCATCTCCGCTAGGACGTTTGTTCCCATCATCACACTGACCCGCAAAGTGCTCGTGCTGGTGTCCTCAAAACATATCACCTGCTTCGTGAGCGCAACTATTGGCGGGGAATGTACAATTTTGTCCACCGCTACATTCGATCGTGCGATGCCTGTCAGTAACGAAAAGATTCACCTTGTCGCTCGGCCGGTCCCCTGCAACCTTTACCATGCCCCGCTCGCCCCTTTGGCCGCATCGGCATTGACGTTTATGGCCCACTTCCCTGCACTCCGGCCGGTAACCGATGGGTAATCGTCACCGTCAATCACCTGACCCGTTATGCCTAGACAGCCGCTGTAGCACGTAAGCATGTGGGAACAAGGAAGGAATGTTTATTAAGAAGTGCTCCGGTATTTATACCGGCAGCTGTTCAGCTCAGAGATGCGCAGTGCTCGTCTTGTCCGACGCGTGCCGATGACGATGCACTCTGCCACATCTCGTCATCGAAAAAAAAGCACGAAAGGAGAGAGGAAAAAAAATTACATAGGCGATGAAGTTTGCCGTTCCGGCAAGGGATAACGTTGAGGCTCCCTACGCTGCCGACTACTTCTGCGAAGCCCGTCTGCAGGTGATGCCTGACTAGTCGAAGCGTCGCGTGGTGGCTCCGTCTCGGAAGGAGGGTCCTGCATTTCTTCTTTTGTAGTTCTTACATGCTCTCTTGTGCAACGCAGATGTCCTGCGCTGGTATACATTATGTAGGATCGCGGCGTGCCTGCCGTGCCTACAACTACTGCTGGAGCCCATGTTCTCTGCAAGGTGTCATAGACAGACACTGTACACCCTCTGTGAGGCTCTGGCAGATGTCTAGCAGACCTGTTGTAGTACTTCTGCTGCCTTTTCCTGATGTCCTCTAGACGAGTTCGGACATCTGCAGTAGGAATAGTCTTTGGCTCTAGATGGCAGTCCAGTACCGGCAACCTCGTTCTGGTGCGGCGGCCCATCAATCTTTCGGCTGGGGATTGCAGGAGGTCGTCTCTCGGCGAGTTCCTCCATTCCAGCATGGCGCTGCAAAATGCAAAGGTACCAAAACAGCATTTTTTAAGCAACTTTTTTGCCTCTTGAACGGCACGCTCCGCCATGCCGTTCATACGTGGATAGTAGGGGCTGGATGTGACATGGTTGATGTGAAAGTAATACGCGAACGACCCGAACTTTGCACTGCTGAACGGGGGCCCGTTATCGCTGCAGATGTTGACAGGGATCCCGTCTGTTGCGAAAACTTCCATGCATGCTTAGATGACCGCTTGCGCTGTTGTGTGGGGGAGCTTTCGAATTTCGAAAAAAATAGTAAAAATCTACTATAAGCAGGTACTGGGCGCCGCCGTAGTAGAACAACTCCGTACCTACAGACTGCCAAGGGCAAACTGGGCACCGGATGACTGATCATGGGAAGCTTTGCATTTCTGTTTTTGTGTTTTTGACACACTGGGCAAGCTTTCGCAAGTGCCCGAATGTCCGAATTCATATTAGGGCAGAAAATTACCTGCCGTGCCCCTGCCTTCATTTTCTCCTCTCCCCCGTGTGCTGCGTGTAGTAAGCGGAGGACCTCCGGGCGCTTGGCTGCCGGGATGAGCAACTTGTTGCTCCGAAGCAGCAGACCGTCCTCGACGTGCAGTTCGTCGCGGTAGGCCCAAAAGGGGCGCAAGGTATCCGGAACTTGTAACCTGCCGTCGGGCCATTGTGTACTCGAATAACAAAGCAACTGCGACATCAGTGAATCGTTCTTGGTTTCATCCCGGATGCTTCGTAGTCGGTCGTCTGCAATTGGCAGAGAAGAAACGATATTGACCTGAAACTGCTCAATTTCTTCTTGTAGTTCCACCTTACTTGGAAAACGCGACAAGGCATCAGCAAACAGCAGTTCTTTTCCTGGCTTGTACTTGACTGTGATTGGGTACTTTTGGAGCATTATGCTCATGCGCTGGAGGCGTATCGGACATTCGCACAATGCCTTCTTGAATATCATTTCCAGTGGTCTGTGATCTGATTCAACCGTTACTTCTGGTTGACCAAATATGTAATCTTGAAACTTTGTACAGCCATAGACTATTGTCAAAGTCTCCTTTTCAATTTGCGCGTACCGCTGTTGGGCTGCGGTTAGCGAACGGGACGAGTAAGCGACCGGCCGTCTGTTTTGCAAGAGCACGACCCAACACCGTACTGGCTAGCATAAACTGACGGTACCACGGGTTGGTCCTGCTGAAAGTATGCCAGGACTGGTGCTTTTATAAGACTTGCCCGGAGCTGTTTAAAACAATTTCCCTGTTCGTCTGACCAAATCCACGCTATGTCTTTCTTTAACAGCTCTCTAAGTGGGGCAGACAAAGTGGACATGTTGGGCACGAAGCGCGCCACAAAGTTGACCATGCCCAAAAAATTTGAGCTCCTTACCATTTTTTGGCGCTGGCACTAGTAGGATCTCTTCCACCCTCTCAGGGTCCAGGCAGAGTCCCTCTCTGGTGAGTACATGACCCATGTAACGCACTTCGAACTGCAAGAAATGACACTTTTCTGTTAAGCTTCAAGTTGTGTTCTGTGCACCGCATCAGCAAATTACACAGGTTGCTGTCCTGCTCCTTGCGAGAGTTTCCCCAGACTAAAATGTCGTCCATAACAACGGCTACACCAGTAAGGCCTTCTACTACTCCGTGCATAGCTCGTTGAAAAACTTCTAGCGCCGATGTTATGCCGAACGGCAAACGTAAAAACCTATATCTGCCGTACGGGGTGCTCATAGTACATATTCGTGAGCTCTGGTCGTCTACCTTTACCTGCCAGAACCCCGATGACGCGTCCAAGGTGGAAAAGTACTGTGCTCTAGACAGTCTCGGTACTACGTCTCCTAAGGTTGGCATGTGGTAGTGCTCTCTCAGCAGAGCCTTGTTCAAATCTGACGGATCTATGCATATTCGCACTTTTTCATTTTTAACTACCACTACCATATGACTTGACCACGAAGTTGGTTCAGTTACCTTTGCGATAACTCCGTCACTTTCCATTCTTTGGAGCTCTGCTTTCACACGGTCTTGAAGGGCAACAGCAACTCTTCTTGCTGGTTTAACGGTAGCTTGAGCATCGGGCTTTGGTTGTATGTGGTAGGCAACGCCCTTTAGTTCTCCTAGGCCTTGAAAGAAATCTTCAAATCCACGAGGTTCCTTGCAGCCGGACGCATCAATTGAACTTACGCGGCTTATCAGGCCAAGACATTCAGCCACGCAGCCACTCAGTGTCACTGGCACTTCCGGCTTAACGATGAAAAATTCCTCTTCTGTGCACAGTCCCTTGTGGCTAAGGGGGAGCTTAATCTTCTTCGATGCCATTTCTTTGTGCTCGAAAAATGTGCGTAGTGCAGCGGAGCATGGCTGCGCAGGCTGGTATGTCATGCGACGTAAGAGCGCCTCTGGCATTACACAGCAGTTTGCGCCTGTGTCAATCTTGCATCTTACATACATGCTTGGGATAACGACTCGCAAAGACCAACGATCCACCTGATCGACAGTATTGATTTCAAGTGTTTGAAGAAACAATTCTTCGTCGTTTGTTATCTCAACTGCTTGTACGTTTCTGCATTCGCTCCGCGGTTGTGGATGCGGCCGCTGACATCTACGTGCGAAATGGTTGCAGCCTCCGCATTTCCTACATTGTTTACCCAAGGCGGGACAGTTTCCATTCTTGTGACTCTCGACACCACATCTAAAGCACGTGTTGGCTTTTGATTTCACTGCGTCTATCCTAGCGGGACATGTGTCTTGTATTTCAATGAAACGTACTTTGCCTTGTTCGCTTGCACGGCAGATTTCGACAGTTTTGGTGTATGACTAGTCTCTGCTGCAGAACTTTGTCACTGGTTCCAAGAATAATTCTGCTGCGCAGCATTCGTTCTTCTAATGTGCCAAACTCACACTGCTGTGCTAGCGCCCGAAGCTCCGTCAGCCATTCGTTGAACGACTCACCCTCTTGCTGGTTCCTGGAGCCAAAGCGGAAATCATTGAACGTCAAGTTGGTTGTTGGCTTGAAGTGTGCTTCAAACTTTTCGGTCAGAATCTCAATGTCGTGTTTGTCGTCTTCCTTATCCAACGTGAAAGTGTAGAATGGTCGCCTTGCTTCTTCACCGATTGCCATCAGGAACGTTGCAGCTTGAACCTCCATTGCTTGCTCTTTCAGCTTCGTTGCCGTTGCATACAGGTCGAACTCTTTTTTCCAAATGGTCCAGCTGTGAAAGGCGTCTCCCATTGTGTCCATCGGTTTTGGCGGTGCAATTATTGACGACGCCATGCTTGCCGAGCTTTTGCGGCGGTTCCTGCGGGGGTGTCTTCAAACTGCCAGGCTATTCTGACGACACGAACGACGGTGAAAAATCACCGCCCACTTCTGACACCATGTAACGCGCAAGCATGTGGGAACAAGGAATGAATGTTTATTAAGAAGTGCTCCGGTATTTATACCGGCAGCTGTTCAGCTCAGACATGCGCAGTGGTCGTCTTGTGCGACGCATGCCGATGACGATGCACTCTGCCACAGCCGCCCTTCCCACGGCGACGGCTCGTGACGCCGCTTATTTTATTCAACACCACTTCGTCCTCCGTAACGGCGCACCTCGGGAGCTCCTCAGTGACAGGGGTCATGTATTTTTGTCAGAGGTAGTTCAAGAGCTCCTCTCAGCATGTCAAACCTTACACCGTGCGACTACTGCCTATCACCCGCAAACAAACGGCCTCACGGAGCGCTTCAATCGCACTCTGGGCGACATGCTCGCAATGTACGTTGCGTCTGACCATTCCAACTAGGATCAGGTACTTCCGTTTGTGACTTTTGCGTATAATACCGCCCATCAAGCGACGACAGGTTTCTCCCCTTTCCTCCTCTTATACGGCCATGAAGCAGCCTGTACCATCGACACCATTTTACCCTACCGGCCCGATCCTTCTGAATACACAACTATCTCCGACATTGCCCACAAGGCTGAACAGTGCCGTCAGCTGGCCCGCACCTTTACTTCCGACACCCAAGGATACTGCAAAGACGTGCACAACAATGCCAGGCCTGCTCCGACGTTCTCCACTGACTCTCTCGTTTGACTTTGGGTTCCGGCCGACAGCACGTTCTCCATCAAGTACCATGGCCCTTATCGCGTCATTCAACGTACGTCTCCTGTCAACTACCTTATTGAGCCAGTTACACCTTCCTCGGACCACCGCCGTCGCGGTCGCGAGGTCGTCCACGTTAGCCGCCTCAAACCGTACTACAAACCGCCTGTCGTTTCTTCGCCGTAAGTCGCCAGGATGGCTATTCCTTATCGCCGGGGCCATTGTAAGAAGAAGAAGAGGACGACTCCTCAGTGCCGCACTTTGTCGTCATCGCTGGTGGTTCGGGCGCGAGTCTCGTGCTGGGGCTGCTTCCTTTGACTCGTTCTGCCGTCCAGCTACGACCCGACCGCTGCGTGCGTTGGTCGCCGTGACGCCTTAATAAATCCACTGTTCATAATGTATATATAGACTTACTTTTTATTTATTTATTTGAATACTTTAAAGTCACCCAATTGGGCATTACTGCACTGGGAACAAATAGCTGCTAAATGGCTGAACAAATATAAAAGCAAAAAGACACAACAGTGGTGTAGCTGCCAAAGATTTCATGCTTCTTGGAAGTGTAGTGCAGCACATTTAAGTACGAGGTGTTAACTGCAATTTGAAAAACAGTAAAAGTGCATTAAAAGTAAATGAGGGAAACCGCCACATGCTTATGGTGCATGGTGCGGTTGTAGGTCAGTTATTCCTCGCAAATGCGTTTAATAAAAACCTGAAAGCAAGTGTTATCTTATCTAACTAATCCGTATGGCAGTCTGTTCCATTCGTACATTGTGTGCGGCAAAAACCTAATTTAAATACAGATGCCTGAATCCAAATTCCAGTTATTATAAGGCCATGGTATTTTGCTTGGGAAATGTACGTGGTAGGTGCAAGGTAATATCCATGGTTAATGCAAATTCAATGTGCAGAATGTAATTTAGAAAGATTAATCTCAAAAAGCTCCGACAGAGATTTAAGGAAACCCACCACAGCTGTTTATCTGACGCAGTGACACTGTTGAGTACTGAAATATTGAATGTGCCGCATGATTTCATATTGCTTCTAGTTTCTTGATAACGGTTCTAGCTTGCGGATCCCACACTCTCGCTTCGTATTATAAAATTGATCGTTTGTTTGAGATGTAAAGAACTTATTTCGCCTGCTGGGTGGTTTGGGAAAATTCCTTGTAATGGAATTTAGTACATGGCCATCCTTTAAAACAAAACGACATGCTTGTTTTGGGTAAAATTTTGGAGAAAATAGGCACTTAAGTATATAACCTCCTTAAATGCAGCTATTTGGTGATTACTTGAAGACACACTATAGCACATGTTAGTAATTTTTCATCGAAAACGAAAGTGGCACCATTTTTGTGATTAAGGATACAAATGTCAGGAAACGCAAAACTTCACACATCTCTACTTCTGGTTTAGTTTATGGGGTTTAACATCCCAAAGCAACTGAGGCTATGAGGGACGCCGTTGTGAAGGGCTACGGAAATTTCTACCACCTGGGGTTCTTTAACGTGCACTGACATCGCGCAGTACACGGGCCTCTATAGTTTCGCCTCCATCAAAGTTCGACCTCCACGGCTGGGTTCGAACCCGCGTCTTTCGGGTCAGCAGTCGAGCGCCATAACCACTGAGCCAGCGCGGGGGCACCATTTCCACTTCTGATGTTATTTTACAGTAAAACCATGAGCAGAATTTTCATAATGGTTGGCACTTTTCGATTTTACGGAACAGTACAGTCTTTGTCAAAAGTAACCAGGCTGGATGGTTTGCTTCTAGCTCGTACAGTGCAGCCCTTACAGCTTCCCTGAAGCTGAAACTGTCGTTAAAGGTAAAGACTGGAGGTCTTACCTTTCAAGCCCTTTTGATCTCTAGAAAAGCCACAAGGGCTCCACTGTACGAGCTAGAAGCAAACCATGCAGCCTGGTTACTTTTGACAAAGGTGGTACATGTGAGGCCTTAATTACAACTTTATTAAAGTATTTATCTCTCAATCTCTCGCATTCATGTTGCGCATTTCCCCGCTTACAGCTCTGTACGCAACCTAGGGGCTAGCTGTCCGTGGAAAAACCACGAACGAGGCAGTAGAGGAGGATAAGAGCTGAACATCGTTCGAAGCACGTGAAGCTGAGAGTTAAATATTATATGACTAACGCCTGAAGAAATTGGACTATGGCAGGTGGGCAGCTAAGATATCTAAATATTTATATAGAAAGAGCGTTGGTTCAGAATGGCGGAAAACAAGTAGAAAACTAACCAGTAAGTATGGGGGACACAAGGACAGAAAAATAAAGAGGTTCAAACAACGGGAAAAAAACGTAAAAGGTAAAAACTTGATTCACTAAATGTAAAAGAAGCATAGTGCAGAAATGTATCGAAATTGCAAAAAGCAGATCAGGAATGAATCGTTCTATGATAAATCAAGAGGCAGTTCTCTACTTTTTGAAGATAGATCAGTCTTTCTTAGAACGCGTAGCTACTAAAGCAAACTTAACCAAGCAGATAGATGTGCAATGCGTGGGACGCCTGCGGAAACAATTTAACATATTTACTCCAATTTGCTGGTATTGATGCGAATGTGAATGCAGGCACAGTCACTCTCCATGAGGCCCTAGGGTTTAGACATCTCAGTGATTACAGTGCCTGGCTGCTGGCCCGAAAGACGCGGGTTCGATCCCGGCCGCGGCGTCTGAATTTCGATGGAGGCGAAATTCTACAGGCCCGTGTACTGTGCGATGTCCCAGGTGGTCGAAATTTCCGGAGCCCTTCATACGGCGTCCCTCATAGCCTGAGTCGCTTTGGGACGTTAAACCCCAGTAAACCAAACATAACAATGGTCATGTGAATGAATCTGCAATCCAAATTAGCAAAAAGCGATCGGAAGATTCATGGCTCGAAAGGAGAGATGTGATATGAGGTTAGAAGTGTAGGATTTAATATTTATTTAAAGGAAATGACGGATATACAAACATTTCTAGAAGAACGCTAAAGAAATACAAAGAAAAAAGCCGATCATGGTCGCAGCTACCATCACCGTGTTTCAAAGAGGATGCTCTTACCTTCCACCCATCTATCCATGCGTTGTATAGGGACGGTGTGGCTTTCATAGACATCCATGATTAAAAATACGGTGCCTATGGGGCCGAGCCAACCCCGTGTCTGAAGTGCGTGGATACTCAGGCACAAATAAAATCAACCAAATGCGGCGGTATTTAAAATGTAACGACACAGTATGTGTTCTTTGGCGACAAGAAGAAATTTTTCAAAAGATGCGCACACGGTCAGAGAACGAAAGCGAAAGACGGTGATCAGCCAGCTGGTAAGCTGCTATAATAAAAGCTTTATCATGTAAGAAATATCGAGAGTTGATCATTTTCTTAAAACTGCACCGCCGGCATAGCAACATCTCAGCGTAACTGTTGCTGAACGTCGTTTATTGTGTAGGATTGAGTCTGTCGCGAATCAGTGACGCGTCCACCGACTGCCGAAAGGGAAGGGTATCAAATGGAGGTTCGAGAAAGAAAACAAGCAGATCAAACAAAACAGATTGAAGCAGTAATTATAATTTAAAGAAAAGAATCCAATAAGAAGCGAAAACACCAAGAAACACACAATCAACACACGTACAACCCTTCAGACTAAAGGAAAGAGTTCACCATATATGAAGCGTCCCAGGTGAAGCCTATATGCCTTGCTGGCAGAAAGGACGCGGCTTGATGAACTACAATCCGTCGGTCGTGTTGCGTCGAAGGAAGCGGCTGTAGAGAGCCATATGACAAGGAACCGAGAGGAATAGCAGGAAGACGTCGATGTACTCCAGTCAGTCGTCCCAAGAACTTGGTAGCAGCAGCAGGAAAAACATAGCCAAGTCCCTTATGCAGGCTTTCCAGGTAGGCCTCTCGGCATCAGGGACCCTCATTCCATCGAATGCCACCTCCAGACATGAAAGAAACGCTGTAGGCTTGCGCCGGAGATCCAGGAGAGGTCCCCGGCAGCATGCACCCAACGTCCGACGGGTGCCACCTCCACGCTTGAATCACTCGACCTGCACTGCGCTGTCCTCCTTCACACTTCTTTTTTTTGACAGGTCAGCTCTCCGCTCCTCGTGCCCGCCGCGTTCTTCGTTGTCGTTGCCTCGCACACAACATTAGCACGAGCACATGCGCAACACTGGGCTGGCACGCGCGGCGCTCCGCTGTCGGTCGACTCACCAGGTTCAAAAATCCCTCTACGGTTTCGTGTGCACATCACACATTACGCGCCCTGCCTTTGGAAATTTTTTTACTTAGAAAAAACTGCCGTCGGTGCACACCGCACTCATGTTCATGTGGTAAACGGAAAGTTAGAGGCTGCCGAAGTCACCGAAGGCCCTTTTGCACACTGACACATGGAGGCACGCGGGAACGCGCACAAAGGGAACATGGGGTCAAACATCATACATCTGTCAAAAGTGAAAATAAAAACCATACAAAACATCAGACACAAACTTTAAACATGTCTGCACCACAAAGGTGACTGCGTACACACTTAACCGTGCATTGAAGAGGAATCTGAACTCGTACTTTTACCGCTGGAAATCGATCTACACGTTCCGAACTTTCTTGGAAACTTCGAATCATTGGCCTTGGCGGCCGATTTCCCTAATTTAAATGGGATTAACATCGGGCTCCTGCCTTTATTTTTTAATTCCCCGCACACGGTGGGAGGAGTCGGCCAACCTTTCGCCCAGTCCCTTGGCGGCTTGCCGTTCTGCCATCGGCGGAGTTTTAAGTGGTGTTCGGCGAAAGGAAAGAGTCCGCGCGTATTTTGATTTTCGTGGGCTTAATTTGAAGCTATGTAGTATCACAGTAGACACATTTATTCACGGTAACCTAAAAGAAACAAAATAAAGTTTAGTTTAGTTTAGTTTAGTTTATGGGGTTTAACGTCCCAAAGCGACTGAGGCTATGAGAGACGCCGTAGTGAAGGGCACCGGAAATTTCGACCACCTGGTGTTCTTTAACGTGCACTGACATCGCACAGTACACGGGCCTCTAGAATTTCTCCTCCAAAGAAATTCAGCCGCCGCGGCCGGGATCGAACCCGCGTCTTTCGGGTCAGCAGCCGAGCACCATAGCCACTGAGCCACCGCGGCGGCAGAAACAAAATAAAAGCGAAAGCACAGTCGCCACGCGACTGCCTGAAAGGCACCCCATACGCTGGTCGACTCCTCCCACCGTATGCGTGGAATTACAAAAAAAGGCGGCAACCAGACGTTAATCCGACTTAATTACGAAAATCGGTCGCACGGGGCAACAAATCGAAGATTCTAATGCTGGGAGCGTGTAGATCGAGTTCTCGCGGCAAAAAGACGAGTTCAGATTCCTCTTCAGTGCACCTTTAAAAACCCATAACCGGTAAACGAAGGGAGAAGAAAGATAAAACCACAAACACTACCACGCTGTTGCCCGGCTTTCCCTTACCCGTCAGGGTCAGTGGTTATTGACTTAAGCGGGTATCTCGCCCATTCCAATCTCCCCGTTTACCTCTCCTATTCTCACCACCGCTCCCAATCTTAGTATCCTTCCCCTCCCGACCAACATGTCCCCCGTCCTGCACGCCAGACGTCGTCATGCGGTCGCACAGCACCATTCCTCTCTCTTTGATATGCAGGGTGTAGCTTACACGGATGCCTCCTTCATGGCTCCTCGAGGTTCTTGCGGCTACGCCCTGTACCATCCACACCTCCCTGCTCCTGAAACCCACACCAGCGGGCCGTATCTACACCCTCCAGACGCATTGTCCCTCGAGGTCCTCGCCATTGTGCATGCCCTCCAGTAATTTGCCCTCCTTCCCTCTCTCAGAGTACACAGTCTATTCAGACTCACAAGCCGCTATAGACCACATACAGAAACGCACCCTGACCCTTTCTCTCCAACAAGAGGTCGAACGAGCGGTCTCCGCACTGCAGCCTTCCATCGTTTTCCTCCGCTGGGTCCCTGGGCATTCAGGGATTGACGGCAATGAGCTGGCCCATCAGCTCGCCCACGACACACTTTTCCGGGCACCGTTGATCCCCTGGCCCAAGGCCTCGGAGGACGGTGGGAGACTCACCCTTCGCCGCACCATAAAAGAGGTCTACCTTGAGCTCCGCCTCGACAAACGCCTTTATCCTCCCCCTCATCCATCACTCACGGTGCCGGAGTCTCGCCTTCTTCGGCACATTCAGATGAATGCAGTTATCACCCCGTCCCGCCTCTTCCTCTATCGCTATCGATCGGACCCTTCCTGTCCCAACTGCCCCTGTATCTATGCGGACCTGGCCCATTGCCTCTTCTATTGCCCGTCTGCTCAGCAGTCGGGTTCCTTCCCCCCACCCTCTCTATCCATCAGCACCTGGCTCGACTGGCTTGGCGCTGAAGGGGAAGAAGAACAGCGGCTTCTGGTCGCCCAGGCGGTCGACATGCTCGGCCTATAAATTATGGTCGATTAAAAGTCTTTTACTACTGCTACTCCTACTACTACCACTCTGCACTTGCACAGGTTACCATTGCCAACGCCGGATAGTAGCACTGTACACTGGGCAATTTACAAACAATTCATGCAATAAGCGCCTGCGTTTTCAAGCCCTTGATGTACTCCACACGAAATGTATACTCTTGTAAAGTTAAACTCCAACGCAGTACCCAGCTGTACAAGTGCTTTGCTTTTATTAAATATTGCAAGGCTTGGTGGTCAGCCTAAATGATGAAGAACGTCCTGTACAAGAATATGTTTAATTCATCAACCTCCCAAATTATCGCAAAAATTGGCGTTCAATCGCTGAGAAGCGAGATTCGCGAATGTAACAACTGTCGACTCGCATATGATACTGGGGAGAGAACTCGATCAAGCTTCTGCAGGAGAACGGTGCCTTTTCTGACCTCGGAAGCTTCATTGCAAAGCAGACACTGCTTACTGAGAAGTGGAGCTCTTAATACTGGCCTGAAAGTAAATGCTTTTTTGAGCTGGTCAAAATCGGCTTGCTGCTGTGGTGTATATGAGACAGGGTGGCGTTCATTTTTACGTGCCATGTCCACGAGCGGTTGCACTTTGTAGGCATAGCCAAGGATGAAATCAAGGTAGTAACTGGCAAGCCCTAAAAAGGAACGAATTTGCTTCTTGGCCTTTGGAAGCGGTGCGTTGACAACGTTTTCTACCATTCTTTTCAACAGTGGGATTGTCCGTGCTGCAAGCCGAGGTCCTAGAAAAGAGATGTCAGTAGCTCCGGTTTCAATTTTCTGTGGTTTGATTACGAGGCCGTCCTCGCGCACCGTGCTAAAAGCCTGCTTAAAGTCTAAAGATGTTATTCCCAGATAGGGGTCGCTAAGAGCACATCGTCGAAGCAATGAACGACATAGTCTATGCCTTGTAAGAGAATGCGCTTCAGGCGCGTAAAGACAGCCGATTCTGTCGTAATGTCGAAGGGCATAGAGACGAACTGATAGTGACCGGATTGGGTAGACAACGCTGTTTTTGGTCTCGAAGCTTCCTCCAAGAGTACTTGAGTTGAATTTTATTTCGGATTGTCGAAAATCCTGGAAGCCGGAGCTAAGGGAAGATAAATTCTGCCTGACGGGGCCCGGGCCCCTAGCAAAAAAAAACATAAGTACAGATATACGTTTCAAGCAGCAACACTGTAGGGCAATGTTTAAAAAGAAACTAACATCAACACAAAATTGGAAATGAATGCATCCACTGAAGCATGAGACGGGCACTGTATGAAACACTACACAACGGACAAGGCCTTAAACATAACGTATCGAGCAAATAGGGAATAAGAAAACCGCGTTAAATACAAACACTTGAAAGAAGGTAAAGTTTAATGACACTTTTAAATGAACGAATAGTGTTGAAATGCTGAGAGAAGGTGTAAATGAATGGGAGTTTATTAATTAAGACCAAAACAGCGTAAGAGGTCATCTGCATACCGTAATTAGTTCTAATGCGAGGAGTTACGTATCGTGTACATCTCAGGGAGTGCGGGTCATGCTTTATGAATGTTGTATTGAAAGAATTCAGATTCAGTTTCATTTCTTTGTAAATAAACACAGCAGTTTGAAGTAAAATAGTCTTCTAAACGAAGTATTTCGGATTTTAGAAAATAAGACAATGTGAGATGTTGTGCTCCTAAACAATTAATGGCTCGAATTGCCTTTTTTTGTATAGTGAACAATGAGGTAAGATTTTGTTTTGAGGTGATACAGCAGATTAGCAAACAATACTTTAGTCGAGATTCTATTAGGGAATAATACAGCATTGTTTTAAGCCATACGGGTAAAAGATTTCTATATTTGTCGATCCATGGTGCTGGGACCTTGAAAGATTTGTTTTTAAGTTCGCTATGTGGGCATTCCAGCATAGATGCTCATGGAAAATGACGGTCAGAAATATTTGTGATTCTTCTCTGTCCAAGGAATAGGCTGCAAAGCTAAGGCGGAAACTATGCTGAATTGGTTTCTTTCGCGCGCGAAACAATACGTACATACTTTTCAGCGCATTTAGTGGTGGCTGATTAGTGTTTAACCATTGCCCCAGTTCTACTAGCCAGTTATTGCATTTTGTTTCTAGGTGTTCCGAATTTTCATCAGAAAAGAATACATTAGTATTGCCCGCATAAAATGCAACCTCTTGTGTCAGTGGGATGTTAACAAATTTATTAATATATGTAATGTGGAAACTCGCACAGTTAGCGTGGACGGGCACAGTTCTTGTCCCAGCGGTGCCGCGCAGCAGGCCAGCGTTCGCAAGCGCAAAACCCGAACTTCGTCGGCTTCACCTATCTTCTTCCTCGCCTTCGTCGGCGCTAGCTGCTGGGGCATCGAACTCCAACTCTCTTCCTTACAATACCCCCGGGGTGAAGAGGCGCCATCCTGGCGGCCTAAGGGCACGAGACGATGGCTGGGTCGTAGTAGGGCTTCAGGCGGTCTAAGTGCACAATTTCCCGACCGCGGCGGCGATGGTCAGACGAAGGCGTGATGGGCTCGACCAGATAATTAACTGGGGAGACCTGCTGAATAACGCGATAGGGGCCCTGGTATTTGCTCAGCAGTTTTGTAGACTGGCCGGGGCTGGAGGACGGCACCCACAGCCAAACGAAGGATTCAGGCAGATATGACGGCGGCAGACCGGAAGAAGCGGCGCGGGCGCTTTTCTGACGGTGCTGGTCGTGAGAAGTAAAGGAACGGGCGAGTTGACGGCATTCTTCGGCATGCGCAGCGGCTTGAGAGACGGTTGTAAAGTCGGACGAATCGGGGCGGTAAGGGAGTATGGTGTCCATGATGGAGGAAGGCTCGCGTCCGTAGAGAAGAAAATACGGTGAAAAACCAGTAGTGGCTTGCGTTGCAGAGTTGTAAGCGTATGTAACGAAAGGTAGAACGCGGTCCCAGTTGGAGTGATCGGTAGAAACGTACTTGGCCATCATGTCGCCGAGGGTCCGGTTAAAGCGCTCGGTCATGCCGTTCGTCTGTGGATGGTACGAAGACGTCGTGCGATGAACGATATGACACTCGCGAAGAAGGGCTTCCACTACGCCGGACAAGAAGACGCGACCCCGATCGCTGAGCAATTCCTGAGGCGCACCGTGACGAAGAATGATATTCTGTAGTATGAAACCGGCTACGTCAGAGGCCGTCGCAGCTGTCAACGGGGCAGTTTCCGCATAGCGCGTGAGATGATCAATGGCGACGATGATCCAGCGGTTCCCGGCTGCAGTGCTGGGAAGAGGGCCATAAAGGTCGATTCCAACACGGTCGAATGGTCGGGCCGGACACAGTAACGGTTGCAGAGGAGCAGGTGAGTGCGGTGGTGGGTTTTTGCGGCGCTGACATTCCAGACAAGAGCGTATGTACTGGCGGACAAAACGGTACATACCCCGCCAATAATACCGAAGACGCAGGCGGGTAAAAGTTTTCAGCACACCGGCATGAGCACATTGCGGGTCGTCGTGATAACTGGCACAAATGGCGGAGCGGAGGTGCCTGGGGATCACGAGCAGCCATTTGCGACCGTCGGGGAGGTAATTCCGACGGTACAGGAGCTGGTCACGCACGACAAAGTGATGAGCTTGACGACGGAGCGCTCGAGAAGGGAGGCGGGCTGATCGGTTTTCTAAGAAATCCAGAAGAGAAGTAATCCAAGGATCCTTGCGCTGCTCAGAAGCCATATCAATAGTGTCAAGAGAAGGTGTGAGGCCGGAAATAGATGGCGGGTGAGGCTCAGAGGTCACAGGGGAGCGCGAGAGAGCGTCGGCGTCGGAGTGTTTACGACCGGAACGATAAATGACCCGAATGTCGTAATCTTGTAAACGCAGAGCCCAACGAGCGAGGCGGCCAGATGGATCTTTGAGTGACGACAGCCAACAAAGGGCATGGTGATCTGTAATGACATCGAACGGGCGCCCATATAAGTAAGGACGAAATTTTGCGATCGCCCAAATAATCGCCAAACATTCTTTTTCTGTGACGGAATAGTTAGTCTCCGCTTTTGTGAGCGCACGGCTGGCGTAGGCAACGACGTACTCAGTGAAACCAGGTTTCCGCTGAGCTAGAACGGCACCGAGACCAATGCCGCTGGCGTCTGTGTGCAGTTCTGTAGGCGCGGAAGGGTCGAAATGGCGCAAGATCGGAGGAGAGGTGAGGAGCTGGCGCAGCGTTGCAAACGCTTCGTCACATGCAGGGGACCAAGCCGACAGGTCGTGGCTACCAGCGAGAAGTTGCGTCAGCGGGGCGATAACGGCAGTAAAATTCTTGACGAACCGGCGAAAGTAAGAACAAAGGCCAAGAAAGCTTCTGAGTTCTTTCAGGGATGTGGGCTTCGGGAAATCAGCAACTGCGCGGAGCTTGGCAGGGTCCGGGAGTACACCATCCTTGGACACGACGTGGCCTAGGATAGTCAGCTGTCGAGCGCCGAAGCGACACTTTTTCAAGTTCAGCTGCAGGCCAGCGTCACTGAGGCAGCGAAGAACACTCTCCAGGCGAAGAAGATGAGACGGAAAACTCTGGGAGAAGATGACAACATCGTCCAAGTAGCAGAGGCATGTCTGCCATTTAAGCCCACGGAGGATGTTGTCCATCATACGCTCAAAAGTGGCAGGCGCGTTGCACAGACCGAAGGGCATCACATTAAATTCATACAGCCCATCAGGCGTGATGAAAGCTGTTTTCGGGCGATCGACGTCGGCCATCGGTGCCTGCCAGTACCTAGAGCGCAGATCCAACGAAGAAAAGTACTCCGCTCCCTGCAGGCAATCCAGCGCATCATCTATACGAGGCAGTGGGTAGACGTCCTTCCGAGTAATTTTGTTTAGCTGGCGGTAGTCTACGCAGAATCGAATGGAGCCGTCCTTTTTCTTGACGAGCACGACTGGAGAAGCCCACGGACTATGAGAGGGCTGGATCACGCCGCGGTTCAGCATGTCGGTCACCTGTTCATCAATGATGCGGCGCTCGGCGGAGGAGACGCGATAGGGGCGTTGGCGCAAGGGTCCATGGGTGCCAGTGTCGATATGGTGGCTAACCGCGGTTGCACGACCCAACGGTGCTTGAGGAGAGTCGAAGGATGCGCGGAAGCGCTGCAGCAAAGCGATCAACTGGGCGCGTTGGTGACGTGTTAGAGCGGCGTCGACAGAATGGGAAAACATATCCGGGGAGGACGGGGCGGCGACGTCGGCGACGTCGGCGGGAGGGGGGAGGGCGTTGATGTCATGGGTGTCAGGGTCATCAAGGACAGGAGAAGCGTCGTCGAGATCGATGACATCAACCGTGCCGAGCGATTCTCCCCGATGTAAAGTGGTGGGGAAAGGCAACGGGTTCGCGACGTACAGAGCGCCACAACCACCAGAAAGGGTGAGCACGGCATGAGGGAGCAAAACAGACTTGCGGTGCGCACAAAGTGGAGAGGGTGAATAAAGAACAGTATCGTCAGAGAGGGCAGCACAAGTCAGCGGCGCAAGAACAGAAGAGAAAGCTGGCAAGTCGACGTCGTCAGCGGCGAGAATAGGCGCGGCGGTAACAGGGGAGGCGTCCACAAGAGCATCACACAGCGGCGACAAATCAATTTGAGCACGTGCACAGTCAATGATGGCGCGATGCGCGGACAGAAAGTCCCACCAGAGGATGATGTCATGAGAGGAGCGGGCGAGAACGAAGAACTCAATGGTGTAGGAGAGACCTTGAATGACGAGGCGGGCAGTGCACGCTGCGAGAGGGCGAATGGGGTCAGCGCTGGCGGTCCGAAGCGAAAGGTCAGAAAGCGGCGTCATCACTTTTTTTAATTTGCGGCACAAGTTGCGACTAATGATGGACACGGCAGCACCAGTGTCAATAAGCGCGTCAACAGGAAGACCTTCAACGATCACTTCAATAACGTTCTTAGGAGCGGCGATAGGGCTTGAGACGGTCGTTGACGGCGCAGTTCTTGCCTCCGGAACTGCAGCGCCTAGTTTTCCGCTTGAAGTGGTGGGGACCGGCGGCGCATAGGAGAGGGCGAACGGCGTCGAGGAGACGGTGACCGATGGCTTCGGTTGTACAAGTCGGAGCGAGGCAGAGAGGGATTCGGAGGCGGCAGAGAAGAAGAGACAGGGACGGAGGGCAATGGAGCGTCGTACGTTGGCGAGCGCCCGTAGTCGTAAGGACCAGAGCCGCGCGTGCGGCACCAGCGGGCCACATGACCAGCGAGACCGCAGGCGTAGCATATCGGCCGGTTATCTGGGGTGCGCCACGGATTGATAGGGCGGGGACCGGTGCGAGTCAAAGGATGGTGAGTGCGTGGCAGCGCAGGGGCGAGCTGCTGCTGAGGATACACGTTGACAGGTGGCGCATAAGTGGGAACAACCGGCTGAGGTCGTGGCCGGATGAGTGCTTCCGCATATGTCAGCGGTGCAGTGACCAGAGGGGGTGGATTAGTGGGCGGCAGGACCTCAGCTACCTGCTCCTGGATGACACGCTGAATTGAAGGCGACAGCGATGGCGAAGGGGCGGGTTGGGAGGTAACCAGCGATAATTGACGAGCCACCTCCTCCCGCACAAACTGCTTGATGTGCTCAAGAAGTGTCGGCTGATCGTGGCCAGGACTGCCTGCTTCCAAGCTCGAAATGGTGGCGTCCGAGCAAGTGGTACGGCGGGTGACATGTCGCGATTTGCGGAGCTCGTCGTAGCTCTGGCACAAAGACACGACGTCGGAGATGGTTTGGAGGTCTTTAGACACCAACATTTGAAACGCATCGTCCTCAATCCCTTTCAGAATATGTCGGATTTTGTCAGCCTCGCTCATAGATGGATTGAGCCGCTTACACAAATCAACGACGTCCTCGATATAACTTGTGAAGTTCTCGCCGTTCTGTTGGGCACGACTGCGCAACCGTTGTTCAGCGCGAAGTTTTCGGACAGCGGGGCGGCCGAAAACGTCAGTCAGGCTGCTTTTTAGAGCCGCCCAGGTAGTAAAATCCGCCTCGTGGTTGCGGAATCATAAGTTGGCGACGTCGGTCAAGTAGAAGATGACGTTCGTGAGCTTAACGACGTCATCCCATTTGTTGTATGCGCTCACGCGTTCGTAGGAGGCGAGCCAATCTGCTACGTCAGTGTCGTCAGTGCCGCTGAAGATCGCCGGGTCGCGCTGACGGACGGCACCAGAACAGAGCACAGGCTGGGCAAGTTGGACCGAGGTGTCGGACGTCGTGGTAGAGCCTTGTAGCCTGGGCATCGTGGCGTAGGTCCACGGGGAGAACAAGCAGCACCTCCACCAAGTGTAATGTGGAAACTCGCACAGTTAGCGTGGACGGGCACAGTTCTTGTCCCAGCGGTGCCGCTCAGCAGGCCAGCGTTCGCAAGCGCAAAACCCGAACTTCGTCGGCTTCGCCTATCTTCTTCCTCGCCTTCGTCGGCGCTAGTTGCTGGGGCATCGAACTCCAACTCTCTTCCTTACAATATAACAAAAAAACGAGAGGGCCTGGTATAAAGCCTTGTGGAACTGCGTACTTCATCATTCCCGAAGATGAGCGCGCACCATTAATATCTGTAAATTGAGGGCAGTTGTGCACGTATGCACTAGTAAGTTGTAGTGGTGTACCTCTAATACCACAAGTTTCCATTTTTTTTCAGCAGGATATCGTCCTTATGTGAATGAAAAGCCTTTCTAAAGTCTAAAAAAATGCCTACGGTTAATTTCTGTTGCTCTAAGCTCTTCGCGATGGTATCTCTGATGGACAAAGGCGCGTCTCCGGTTGATTTGTGTTCTTGAAAACCATACTGCTTGTCAGTGATTATGTCGTGTATAAAAAAGAAATTTGATAGTCTGGTGAAAATAACTTGGTCAGCCACCTTAGAGAAAACGGGGAGAAGTGAGATTTGGCGGTAGTTATTTACATCATTTGCTGGTCCACCTTTATGTGGACCGATGACTCGTGCTTTTTTCGTATCTTCTCGAAAAACACCAGTTACTAGCATGCCATTGCATATATGTGCTAATGGCCCACAAAGAGCTCGTGAAGCACCCTTAATTGGCCTAACATTTAAGTTGTAGCCAAATGAATGATTATATTTAATGGATGCGATTACCTTCAGTACCTCGTCAGCGTCACATGGTTCCAGACATGCGGACGAAGTCAAAGCCTGTTGCATATAGCACAGAAATTCAACATTGCTGCTCCCGCGGAAAGGGAAGTCACCCGAGGGAAGGAAGTTCGAGTTAAACATATCTGCAAAATCAGCGCCGCTATATTCGTAACCATTAAGGTTCACGGAAACTATGGTAAGTTGTGCATTTGGAGAGTTAAGTGTTCTGAAAGCCTCCCATATCTTCGCTGTGTGATGGGTATGCGCAGCATCAGAACATTTCGCTGTAAAATAGTGTAACTTAGCCCTTCGTAGGTCAGAATTTATTGTTTTATTTGTATAGTTTTATTGTACTCTTCAAAATTCTATTTTGCTCCTGCTTGCAAAAAGTTGGCAAACATTTAATGTGTGTGTTTTATTATTTTATCCAAATCTTTTGACACCCATGGTTTTCTGGATTTTTTGTAAGTGGTGGAATTAGTATCGGGGAATCCTGCATGGTAGCAGTCTTCAACTGTGGCCAAGAAGATAACATAAGCTTTGTTGGGATCATTCTCCTCATAAACATTTTGAAAACTCCGAGTCATGATTAAATCGCAGAACTTGAACTTGGTAATATTGACATCATTCACCCTCCCGCATGGCTGCTTTACTACATTGCCTTGTTTACGATTTATGGTCGTGTTCGGCAATAAACAGAATGTAGGAAGATGATCACTAAGATCGCAAGAAAAGACACCACTGGTTACGTGATCTGCCTCATAATTTGTTACACAAAGGTCTAGAAGTATATGAGAACTGTCAGAGTACCTGACAGGCAATGTTATAACGTTTTCGAAGCAATGAACATGAAACAAGTCACATAGATTTCTACTGTATGTACTAGAAGAGAGAAGATCAAAATTGAAATCACCTTCCATTACCAAATGATGACCTTTACTGTTAGTGAAGTCTTATAAAGCATCTATAAAATGCAAAAAAACAGAAACAACTGCAGATGGAGGGCGATACACAACTGCAAAAAGCACATTCATTGTTTTGGCTACTAAACACTCTTCATGAGGCAAACCAACAGTGAATTCATCAAGTACTTAATAGCCCATATGCGGTGCAAAATAGAGTGCCACACCACCACCCCGTGCCTTGTCATGATGATTGGAGATATATTGATAACCAGGTATATAATTCCTGTCACAATCAGCGTTGAACCATGTTTCCAAAAGGCAATGACTTCGAAACAAATGTTCACAGTGTTTAAGAACTCTGACACCACCTCATGCTTGTGTCGCAAACTTCTGACATTCAGGTGAAAAAAGAAAGATAATTTGTTGCGGAAAGACGAAATATTTTTTCCTTCTAGGAGCAAGCGAGAAGAGCAAGGACTGTAGTAGTTTTTGTTCAGCGAACGGAGTAGCCATGGTTTTTGTTCTTTAGGCTATGTAGGTGTAAGGCGATTGGTGCTAGGTCGTCCTCGCATGCTGTTTTGATTACGGGAAAACCAGGTCCTTTGCAAACAAAAAGTTTTCCGTTCTTCAACCACGTGATGTGATAGTCATGCTCCTTAGCGGCACACTTTGCCTGCCAGTAGAGCTTCCGGTATGCCGCTGTCATGTTCTCGAGAAAGAACACCTTCGAACTTTTCTCACGCATTCAACTTTTCTTAGCGATCCACTTGTCAGCAATTCGGCGGGAGCTAAGCGAATCATAACTGCAAGCACCTTATCTTTTTCAGCTGGCAACTTATGTATAGCTTCAACGTCGGTTTCGCCTAGCTCCAAAAGCTCTTATTCATCCGCCACCTTGTTCAACTCATTACAACGATTTTCTCTTTTTTGTCTGGGACAGGCCATGTATTTCCAGGTTACCCGGCGGCTGTATTACTCCGTGTCATTCAGTTCTACTTTCAGTTGTTTCACCTCTTTTGCTGTCTCCTCATCCTCAAGTTTTGACACCAGTCGGCCGCGGTGGCTCAGTGGTTATGGCACTCAGCTGCTGACCTGAAAGACGCGGGTTCGATCCCGGGCGCGGCGGTCGAATTTCTTTGGAGGCGAAATGCCAGAGGCCCGTGCACTGTGCGACATCAGTGCACGTTAAAGAACCCCAGGTGGTCGAAATTTCCGGCGCCCTTCACTGCGGCGTCTTTCATAGCCTGAGTCACTTTGGGACGTTAAACCCCAATAAACCATCAAATTTTGACACCATCTTTTCGATGTCATGGATGCTTTTGCTTTGTTCCTTGATTTCTCTAAGCAATTCATCGTACTGATCAGAAACCTGCTGAATTGATTTTTGAATGTCATCTATACGACCAACGGCGGATAGCAGTTTGTCAACCAGATCTTTCATTAGGATGAATAAGTCAAGTTTCCGGTTAATTTTGGCAACATCCAGATGTGCACTGTTGCCCGTATCCTGCCCTTGGGATTCATGAACAGTAGGTTTGCAGCCAGGACACTTCCAGTTCTTTTTATTTCAACTGCCACAGGATTTTGCTGCGCTGTCTGGCAAACCGGAACAAGTATCTAGATGAAACCGCTGTTTTGCATGCCTGATATGAAATTAATGTTTTATCTGATTCGAAGGGCTTTTCACATGACAGACACGTATTTCTAGTGGCTTCATTTGCCATGGCGACAAACACATGTATCAATGCAAAGGCAAAAACAACTTCGACACACAGCAGCAGCGACAGCGTGCTAGCGGAAAGCAAAGCAAGGCACTACCAACCTGCAACGATGTAGGAAGAAGCCAGCGTTAGCCGAGTGGCCGCCACAGTGCTGTCTCTGCCACAGAGTCCGAAATGGTCCGACAACGCCCACCGCGCCTTCTTCTATGCCCTGACGTCAGATTATAAAGAAGTGGGATTGGCCCGAAGAAGTGATGATGTATTCGATCAAATCTCTGTCACACGTCAAATTCCAGGTGCTTTTTGCAACGACGTGTCCAAGTGCACCGACGTCAGCCGCCACTTGTACCGCACTTGTATCACTGCGAACGAGTTCCTGCAACAATGGAAGAAGCCAGCGTTACCCGAGGGGCCGCCACAGTGCTGGGTCTGCTGACGAGTGCGAGTGCGAGTACTCTTCGAAAAGTGCCCCTCGATTCCAACCTCGATAAATATTGAATCTGTTCTTAGAATGGGCTTTGCTTCAGACGCAAGAGCGTCATTGATGCGCCGAAAGTCGATGCAAGTTCTATAGGTGCTGTCCTTCTTTTTAACGGGAACGAAGGAATAATTGTATGGAGATTTTTAACTTTCAGTTACCACTAATTTCATCATCTCGTCTATCTCCTTTTCGACCACGCCCTTCATGGCAAAAGGCAACGGGTATTGCGGTTTATTCGCAACTTCAGAAATCGAGAGCTTGAGTTGACACACCACTAGATTGGTTTTAAAGGGGATCTCAGAAAAGATGTATGCATATGTGTCAAGTAAGCTCCGAATCTCCAACTGTTTGTCGCCGTCGGGCTTGGTGGAGAGCGGCGCGGCTTCAATTCCTGTGCCATGGTCCGTGCTAAGAATAGGCAGTTGTTCTTCTGAGGCACGTTCTTAGATTACAACAACAGATGACGCCTGCACAGCCTCTTGGGACGCACGTTCTTCGTACTGTTTGAGCATATTGATGTGGAATAACTTCTTAGTGCGGCCTAAGTCGATACGATAATGGTTCCTTTTGCCACAAACCACGAATGGAACTTTCCACTGCATCAAGACTTTATTGTGGCTTCTCGGAAAAATAATGAGGACACGACAAAAAACCCTTAAATACCGCCTCTTACTGTTTCTGTCATAGTATCTCTTCTGAGACATTTGGGCACGCAAAAAACTTTGATGTGCCACTCTCACAGTTTTCTCGAGACGTTCTCTTAGATCGAAAACGTAACCATATGTCGTCTTCGTGTATTCTGCCAGCTCTTCCCTTGCTCCCCGAGGGCAGCGAGCGGTCTTCGCACATGTCGTCCAAATATCAACTAAAATGTAAAAAACCCTAGACTCGTCTGTGGTACATCTCTATACGCGAACAAAAGCGGAGCGATACAAGGATCCCATGTTTTAGGCTGCTCCTGACTGAGCTTGCGTAGCACCTGTTTGAGTGTGTCGTTAAATATATCCACCATCCCATTGCACATTGAAGTGTGTTTTTTTTCTGAAGTATGTTCTGTACTGTGTTTTTCAATTTAGTTCTATCTTCTGCTTGATTGCTTGTTATTTGTATAACGATGTGAAAATAACAATGTTCTACTTGCTTCTTTTTCCCACCCCAGTTACAGGGTCTGTTCTGAAAGTAGTAGGACTGGTTTTTTCCTGGGCGAACGGGCGGACGAGAGGTGGTCTGCGCGTGCAGGATCGTTGAAGGGGGATATTGGGAATGCTGGGGAAAATCGGCAGTCGGCTCTCGGCCGTTGAAGAGAGGAGGTCGCCTGTACTGTGAACCCCTGTCGAAACGTCTCGTGACGCAGAATCATCGAGCGTTTACTTGATCAGCGATACACGATCAAATTTTGAGTAAATCATGGTAAAACGGGTAAAGAGACTCACAAAATGATTAAGGAGGCCTACGATGACGCTTCCATGGGTAGATCAGGTGTTTTTTGAGTGGCACAAGCTGTTCCGAGAAGGTAAGGAAAGAGGGGAGGAAGACGACCGCTCCAGACGCCCTTCGACCAGCAAGACCAACGAAAATGTGTAGCGAGTGAAACATTTACTTAACAATGATCGTAGAATGAGTATCAGAATGATTGCTGATGACTTGAACATTCCTCAAACCCAAGTTTTTGAGATCGTGACAGAAAACTTCTCCATGAGGAAAGCGTGCGCGAAGTTGGTGCCGGGAGTGTTGTCAGAGGAGTAAAAGGCCAACCGGTAGGATCTTCTTCATCATGTGAATGAGGACCCCGATTTTTTGCCCAGCACACGGCGGCAACGCTGCCTCAGCCCCCCTACAGTCTCGACTTGGCCACGCCAGACTTTTTTCTATTCCCGAGAATAAAATGTTCGCTCAAGGGGAAACATCACGGATCGGTAGAGGTGGTTCAACGGGCCGTGACGAGAGAGTTAAACAGCATTCCGGTCCAGGCGTTCCTGGAGGCGTACGAAAACTGTAAAACTCATTGGCAGCAGCGTGTAGGTACGGAAGGGTGCTACCTTGAAAAATTGTAATCGCTTGTACTATTCTCTTGAATAAATTTTGTTTAAAAAAATGAGTCCTACTACTTTCAGAACAGACCATGTATGTAACCCCCTCACATAATACTCCAGTCGGAGCCCTTGAGGTATTTGAATAAATAAATAAAAAAAATAAATTGGATGGCAATGGGTCGCGCTGAGATGTTTCACCGCCAAGAGATAACTGAGCTCTCTCACCATTTCGGAAGTGAAACAGGAGCCCTGCCCATAAAGGATCTCTCTCGGAAAGCCTATTCGTAAAAACATCTCCACCAAACCTTCTGCCATGGTTGCTGAGTCTTTCTTTGGTAGAGCCATGGCTTCGGGATACCGCGTGGCAAAATCGACGAGAGTGAGAATATATCTATTCCCTTTCACCAATTTGGGCGACAGCAGACCGATACTATCGAGAGTGACCCGATCAAATTGAGTGTCGATAAGAGGCATACGTCCCGACGGAGCTCTCCCTACTTTGCCTTTCGGGCATGTCCGTTGGCAGGTGTCGCACGACCTGACATACCTTTTAATCTCCTCCTGCACTCCTGGCCAGTAGAATCCTTCCAGAACTCGATCTGTAGTCTTCTTTATGCTTTGATGCCCCTCCAACGGTTCATCGTGGGCAGGTCTTAAGACATGCGGTCTGCAAGACTTTGAATGTACTTCCTGTCGAACCTCTCTGCCAGACGCCAGATGATAAAGGCGGTACCGCAAACCCTTTTAGACAGAATACGAGTGCGAAGTGCAGTGCTTGCCATCTAACAGCTTTCCTACTTCCACCCAATACGCCTTCAATGAACCATCCTCTCTTTGCTCTTTTTCTAACACCTCCTTGGAGAACTGTATGAAACCGACGCTTAAAGCAGTATTTTACCTACTATGTCCGAAAACTTCCTTTCCAGCCAACACCACTCATTGCTGATGGAGAGGGCGTAGCTTTGAGTGTGCTAAGGCATGCCCTCTCCCCTTCACTCATGTGCCGGCGGTAGCGCAACACAATATCTGGAAGCATCTCGAAGCCAGTCTCCGCGCCTGACCAATGGGGACACGCCCCCGGCACGAGAAGAAGCCATTGCGAAGCTGGTACTGAGTGTATGTGCGCGCTTGCCTTGGCTCGAAGAGCTAACAGACGCGGAGCTTGCATATATATCAAGGCCGTTGACCGCCGTCTCTCAGCCCGGCCGCGTACAGGCTTCAGAGAAGCCTGCCAGCTCGACTCCCGTGACAACACGAGACGCCCAGCCACGGATCAGACATGCAGCCAGTGCCAGCCTGCGGGACGGCCCCTTCATAAACCTTCGTAAATTTTGTTTTGGTTCTTTGCCTCTCTCTTGTGATAGTGCACAATAAGGGCAGTATTTCTTTCGTATTGTGATCTCTCTCGAGTGTAACTTTGCACGAGTCACATTGTTTTGTTCATCACTTTGTATGTGCTCGTACGATTGATTCTGAAATCCTCTGTATCATCTCTTTGCTGCATAAACTTTCTTTTGTTTGTGAACCTTTGGATCCGACCCATTCACTGGCTTGCGACCGGCATAAGCTGGGCACCAAACGACAAAACTCCTTTTCACCTGTAGGTTGTCTCTGGCTAAGCTTGCCACGCTGAATCGAGGGAATCTCTTTTGAGACCGAGAGCGCTACCCCCGCACGCTCCAAGGGTGTTTGGGTACTCACGTCGAAGTGCGCGAAGCAATGACATCTCTACACGCAACCTGTAAAAGCAGCAGCAATAATAATCATACAGGCAAAACAACACCATTCTGCAAAGCTCGCTTTTCCTCAGGGTCCACATAAATGACACGAAGGCGGCCATATATCGATTAAACAGTGGGGCGCAGGATTTAATGCTCCTTGAGCGAGGTGGGCTGAATGAGGACAGAGATATCCACTGTTTTTGTGCCTACTAATAAATCAAGCTGAAGCTGTAATCATGATGTGGGCTGCATCCTTTCCACAAAGACCAAAGCAAACTTTAAAGAACGAGAGAACATATGCCCTAGCAGTGCTCTGGTGTTGGGGGAAATCTTTTTTGCGCATTTCTGTCTTGCACTGCCCTGAAGCACAGAGCGACATGCATACTGTGCACGAAGACAACAAGTGACAATGCAGCACTTCAAGGGTTGGCAACTTTTCCGCGCTAAAGCACATGTTAAAGAATGCCCTCGAGAATTTTGCGGACGGTTGAAGTAAAGTCAAATGGTCACTCACCGTCTCATGAATGACTACAGCCCTAGATAAAACCATAGTACAAAGGTCATGACCCCGTCGGGGTGAGTATTGTCTGTAGTTACAGATAAGACGGACAACTTGTGGAGATATGGGAAGCAGACTTCTGCCCCGCATTCCCACTACGCGGATTCCGCGACTACGTTCGTTAACGGCGGAGGTGTTCGTCCTTGACTGGAACAAAGGGCTGGGGGACTACAATACATTAATACTCAGATTCTATTTATTACTGTCAATAACAATATACAAAGTGGGCTAGCCACCTACAAAGCACAAACCAGTGCGCACCCCGGCAGGGTGCGCCGGATCTTCTGTGCACCTGCTGCCGGAGGCGACGAGAGTGTGTGGTCACAAACGCTCGCTAGACTGGCCGGATTCTGAAGAAGCTTACCGGCTCCTCAAAATTCCACGTAGCCATCTAGGTGTCACACCAGTCTCTACCACCGCTTTCCCCATGAAAGAGCTAACATGATAATGAACGTCGGCCATGTTGACACCGAGGAGAATAAGGTTTTCCAAAAAACTGAAAATAAAAATTCGGAACTGACAGTCAAGACTGCTTACATGCGGGAATGCGAAAGCATGACTGTCCCTGGGTACATTGTTTATACGTAATCTTTTTACATTACACTGCAGACGTTGATAAATACAAACCATGAATACAAATCACCGGCAATACGCGCCCTGCCGCGCGAATCTGCGCAATGCATACTCTATTCTTGTCTGCCGGCTGCGGAAACAACGAAAACGCTCCATTTCTGCGCCTCTGTGTGTACTCTATTTCTATTAAAGACGTTGCGAATGAACAGCAGCCTGTATAAGCGACGTGCCATATTTAGGGCTTCAGAGTTGCCCGTGAAGTCTTGACTGCCTCGAGTACTGTTCGAAGCCATCTCATTTGGCCATCATAATTCGATGCGAAGACAACGTAGTCACCTAAGTACAGGAGACAATCTGTCAATACAGACCTACCAGTACTGAGTCCATTCTGTCGTGGTACGTTGCTGGGCAGAACAAATTCAAAATGGCTTTGCCTTCAACTCGAGCCGCCCAGCCGTCGTGATGAACATTATATTCTCGCGACCCCATTCATCAAATTCAGTTTTTAACTACCTGCACTTTAGACCCATGGAGAAGTATATAGCGTGGCTTAGGTGGTCTAGGTATCCTCGATCCGTTACAGACGGTGGTCGTTTATCTTGGCTAGGCTATGCAATCACCGACGAGACCGGTGTAGCACAGGGATTCTTCGATGGCTGCATAACGTCGTGGCGCAGTACTTCTTCAACGTGACCCTGGATGGCTTCGTGTTGTCGCGTTGGTCCACGGGAAGGACTTTGACAGACAAGGGGATGTCTTCTCCAGTAATAATTCGACGTTTGCAGCAGACGTTCCCGGGACCTTCCGTGAGGCAGAGGGGCATTCGCTGTAACTTCAAAAGAGGTGGTGCAGACGTTTTGTCTGTCTGGGGCAGGGCCAGGGTCAGTGGGATCGCTGTCGCCGAGTGCGAGAAAGCGAATGTGTTGCTCATGTCCACAATCTCTTCCAAGAAGGCAATGGTCGTGTCTTTGTTCAGATGTCGCAAATCCTGGCTTAAGTTTGACACCAACCAACACGGAGCTTTGTCCATTCCGGAACTCGGTGATGACTCTTGCGATTACGATTCCTTGGTACAGCGGTAGGTGCACGTTACCTTCGACGGTGACCTTGGTTTTTTTGGCAGTTCCAACGACTACGGTCACTAGAATGCTTGAGTGGTAGCGGAATGCTTACTTCTTCATCACTGGGAATGCTGCGTGATTCTTCACTGTGGAGATCGGAGGTAAGACCTCGTCTGCCAAAAGTGTGTATGAGTTCGATAACCGCTCCATGTTGTCCCAAGAAGTGCATGAATAGAATCACGTCACGGAAGCACTGTTGCAGCAGTAAGAAAGCCTCATGTTAAGTGTGTCCGTTGACTGTCATTCTTGCAGTATATAGTCCCGATGCGGTGATAAGGTGGCCTTTAACTGTGCACATGTTTATTTATTTGTTTATTAATATTTCCAATCCCTTTTTCGGGATTGTTACAGAAGTGGGTTTTGTCCGCAGTCGACCAGGCATAAACACAATTTCAAGTGTGCAAAAAGGAGAGTGAAAATTATGGGGACAATCGCAAGAGGCATTGAAAAAAGGCAATACAAAGATAACGCATGAATAATCACCACTTTTTCACTTCATAAATGGTCACGAGAAATAAAAATAAATACATAGAAATACAAATACATGGAAAACCAACAAAATTGTTAGAAGTAAAAAATGAAAAAATTCACAGTTTGTTCCTTGACAATACACTTTTGCCAGCTAGCGCCAAAAATTTTTAAGTAGTTGGCTGTACAATCACTGAAACATCAAAGGAGTTCCACTCCCTCACAGCTCGCGGAAAAAAAAAGATGACATAAAGGTATTATCAGCGCAGAAGTATTCTTGTATGGTGAGTTCATTTTTGTGACGCGTTTCTATGGAAGTGTTCACGGTAATGTATGTAGCAGAATCAACTACAAGTTTGTTATGTGGGCCGGACAAGCGGTCTTCAAATTTGTCGGCTGAGCGGCTAACGATCCACAGATGAGTGAGCAGTCGGCGCCGGCGTCCACCAAAGCAGTTACCACGGAACCTTCAATAGCCACTTTATGCTCGGATTTCCTTCATGGTCGGGTGACATAATACTGTACATTGACTTGGAGTCTAGTCTTGGCTTCATCTCGTGCTGTTATCGCGGCTGGGGCATGTCGTTTGGCGGCGGCGTCATACTGAGGTCGGGTCGTGCTATCATCGAGCTTGGCTGCGCGCACCATTGGTGTAGTGCCGGCAGCGCCTTCATGGTGGTGCGCAGTCGCTGAAGGATTTTCTTCGTTTTGCAGGTCAAGTTTCCCCTACGCCAGCAAGAGGATGTTCCGCGGGCGAAGTGTTCGTAGTTGAGACCTGGCGATGAGAAGTTCGAGATTAACAGAGCTGGTTGGTCCGGTGTGACTGCTCGGCATATGGCCATCACGTCGGAGGTAATCATTGGCCACGCGTCGTGGTCAGAGAGCATCAAAAAAAAATCACGAGGTTTCCTTCCCCAGCAGAGGCACTGGCAAGGGGTGCAGCTGGCTTTACCGCAGCCAAAGCAGAGTGGGCGGCGCTGGTCTGGGATTTTGCAGATGTCAGCTTTCGTACATGCGACTTCCTAAGCATGTCAAGACGGGAAGTCGGCCTTAGCCCTGGAAGTATCGCCTAGGGCTCGTCAGGTGTGCAGAACGCCAGGCCTATGTCTTCGTACCGTGGTGGTGTAATTCATGCAAGGGTTTTTCGGTAGAAGTCGTCATTTCAGGAAGGCAAAATGGCGCTAAACTTCCTCGGAGACAGAAGCTGTCAGCGTTAGGATATAAAACCGCTGGTGGCGGCTCCGGACTGGGCAAGTATCTAGGACCGTATCTTCCGTATCTTTTTCGTATCTTTTCCCCTCAGGTTGCACAACACAATGAATACGTGGTTGTAGCGATTAATTCCCACTTCGCCCCGGTGCTCGCTGCCTCCGGCATTGCGACGCGCCCGGGCGCAGCGCTCAAGTGACCATACATTCCCAGCAAGCCTGCCGAGACTTCCTGAGAGGACGCATCCCAAGATAGGTCGCTGAACTCATGAGTACCCAACCCCTCCACAAAACCCCACCAGATAACGCGGAACCCTGGGAAGAAGGGACTACAGAGAAATGAAAGTGCGGACGCTTTAGCACGAGCAGCAGTTAACCGAGCGGGGCCATCCAGCGCATTTCAATTCATCCGATTCCCTCAACGTATAGCGAAAGCTTAGAGTTCCTGCCTTTCCAGCGCCGAAAATACCCTCCTCTTAAAAAAAGATTAGGCACCAAGGACGCTCTATCCTGGCGTCACATCGAAACACACACTTTCCCTCACCTCCACAAATTCACCTCATGCACCCAACACTATACCCTGACATACGCTCATGGCGCGGAACACTCTCCCACATTTCGTGGGGATGCGGGCCGAAACCGAACCACTTACAGACGAAGTACACGTCATTTGAGTGGTGGGAGGCGATTATGACCAGCGATCGTATGGAGGACCAAAGAGCCCTCATAACACAAGTCCGGCTGATAGGTCAAGCCAGTGTAGCCATGGAATGAGGAGCCCACCCTCAGGCCTCAAGAACGATTCCCCTGACTTTAATCCTAACAGTTTCCCTACCTACCTGCCTAGCTAACGACTAGCTGTAGGTAGGTGGTCAATCCGGCTGGATTGTGGATTGTTTTCTGGATGGTTATGGTGCGAGCATCCAGGGTCTTCCTTATACTGTTTGATTTCCTGGTGAACTCGGTGCCAGTTTTCGGAGGATTGGACATGAGTCCAACAAAGAGTTGCTCATTGACATCCCGCATCAAAAAGGCTGCTTTCATTTGTTCTTCAATTCCAGGATCTATTCACAAGAGTGGGTGACTTTGTCAGAGCTGCTTTTAAGGCTCTGGAAAATGGAAGTTTCAACATAACAGTGCTCGTCTGAAATCCTCCACTCATCCCGTATTAACAAGAGCGGGCGACTCCCTTCTCAGCGATGATTCACGGCTGTGGCAGAAACGGAGTACAATAGCTGCCAAACACTGGTTGAGATATTGCAAACCGGTAGCCATGCTTCCCTGATTTTAATACGGGTTTCAGTTACGGACGCCTCGCTGCCAATTGCTTCCTCATAAAAATTAGATCCTTATTCAGCGAGTGCGCTTGGAAACCTTACACCACTTCTTTCAGTACGTCCCGAAGATTAGTAGTGGCTACATTTCGTCGCTTAACACTGTTAGAATGAACTTAGTGGCGGGAAATATCTTCGATTTTAAGCAGCTTCCTGCGCCTCTCACATAAAAATGTTACTATCAGTAAACGGGGCTATAGAGAGCACAATAATAGAAAATGCCGACAATACAGAGCATGGTGAAAGTATATTTATTCAATTCATGCCTATGTTTCTTCACTGATAGCTATGCATCATCCTCCTTTTTTATACCGTGCTTTCGCGTTTTGTTGCCCGGTCTTTTTGTAGAAATGCGTCAGTGCTCGTTTCCTCTTCGCCCTTGAGTTGTACCTGAACAAGAGAAGAGTGCTGCATAAGGTATCACTTTTCCTAATAAAGGTAAATCCTAAGCAGTATGGAACACTGTAGATGGCTGCTGAATAATATTTTTGCGTTTGTCAATTTTTAAGCCCACTACACCGCGTTTAAAAACTTTCTATTCAGCGGCGCAGAGGAAATGCTCGATTTTATGATCCTAGATGATGTAACCGATGGCCTTATAAGCTTTTTGAGCACGATGGCCTTACAAGCTTTTTGAGCACACACGCAAGATATCCAATACTGCGCAAAGTGTCATTCCTGTCTAAAAGAACAACACCCAAAGGTCGCAGGCCAGCGCCAGTTCAGACGTTCCCTGAGATTTCGGCTCCTTTAAAGCGGACAAGTATGGACGTAGTCGGTCCGATTCCTACGACCACTTCTAGAAACAAGTGCATACTAGTATTTGTAGACCACCTTTCGAAACACGCTAGCGGCGGAAATCCTAGATCACAAGCAAACACAGTCGCGCAAGCGTTTGTCTAACAGATCGTGCACCAAGGCCAACCTGCAAGGCAACTTTTAAAAGTCAGAGCAACCGCCTTCCTGTCGCATCTAATGTGAGTATGCGAGCTGCTTAAGATAAATTAGATGCAGACCAGGCCAACCATCCTGATTGCAACGGGTGGTGGAGCGAAAACACCAACCTGTGACCGAGTTCCTGCCGCATTTTCTCTTGGGCGACCAGCCTGACTAAGACTTGCGGCCCCCCACGCCATGTTCACATATGATTTATATATTTAGTCGCCTTTAGTCTATTTAGTTTAGTCATATATTTAGTCCCGTCGGGATTAAAGGGAGTGGCTTGAATGCTGGGTTTGATGCTTTATCTGAGCAAGTTCAGTGCTGCTCTGTCATATGCCAGCTGTGACTGCCAGGCGTGGTGCTGTGCAAATAAAGCTATGTGGAGCGAAAGGGTGCTTTCGGGTGGATCGCACTGCAGCGAGGCTACTTAAAACAGCTTTAGTATATGGACATCAAATGTTCGGAGAACATTTTTCGAAGTGTGAGCGAATGTGACGGCGCGCTGCGTGCCTTCGCTGGGTCGCTTTGTCCTGTGACATCTTTCCTTTGTGGGACCTCGGACGCGCTTGAACAAATTTATGGCCCGGGGACCAAGGGTCATTATAGGTCTGAAGGTTGACAGCCTGGCCATTATCTTCATAAGCATTCAATTGGTCAAGTAACCCCTCCCCCTCCTCCCAGCAAGAGTGCCAGTGGCGCCAGCGGGGGATAAATGGCCCAAGGCGGTGTTCTAATGCGGGGGAAGACATGGAATGCGCCAGTCGCCGGCGCTGAGAGCATGGCGAGGGAGACACTCTAGCCCGGAAAGACGGAGAGCCCGAATGGACTGGAAAAGCTCAGTAAAAGCTAGAGTTTGGTGATGAGCAAGGCCCGAGACAACACAGCTGTCTGTCTTCCGGCGACCGAAGCGACCAAATCTTTGGGGCAGAACACAAGCGTAAGCGAATGAACAAAGTCCATTCCGCTGCCTCTCCGTTCGTTTCTAAAAAGAGTCTACCGCCAACGCAGCAGCATGTAAGCTTGGGTACCCCAGCCTCTGCATCATCATCATCATGACGGCCTTACTACGCAAACTGCAGAGCAAAGGCCACTCCCATGTCTCTCCAATTACCCCTGTCCTTTGCCACCTGTGGCCACCGAATCCCCGCAAACTCATCTCCGTATCGCCGCCATCTCATTCGCCCACCTAACTTTCTGCCGCCCCCTGCTGCGCTTGGCGTCTCTTGGAATCCACTCCGTTACCCTTAAGGACCAGCGGTTATCTTGCCTTCGCATTACATGCCCTGCCCAAGCCCATTTCTTCTTACTGATTTCCACTGATATGTCATAACCCCCTTTTGCTGCCTTACCCACGCTAACCGCCTCTGATCTTTTAATATTACACCATGTAATTCTTGAATAGATTTGTTTTTGAAGAAATGAACGGCGGCGCCACAAGGAGATTAACAAGAAAGGGGATCGCGATCACGTGGCACGCGAAATTCTTGAGGATTTATGATCAATAAGAAGGGAAGCACTTGTGTTAGCGACTCTTCAGTATCCCTACGTAGAAATGAAGTGTCCTTTCTTGACAGTTTTTTGTGACGTCATGTACTGGGCATCTTTTGAGCCCTGGTTTTCAAGCGGCCGTCGGTTGTTTGTTTAGGTGGGTTGTAAATTTTGTTACTGTTTTTGTCTTTTCCTTTTTTTGTTTCTCGGGTTCTGACTGCTTTTGCTTCAGGTGTTTGACTCTGCCTTTGATACGATTGTCATTTGTTTTTTACTTCTTTACTTTTTATTTTTATTTTCGGTGTTTGGTTTCTGACTGCTTTTGACCCTCATGTATGACTCTGCTTTTGCTACGATTGTTTGACACTGATTTTGCTACGAGATGGCCCCCTCTAATTTCTGTTATCAGAATCTCGAAGTCTTTCTGCAGTGGTTAAAGGTTTCTTTTCTGTTATCACCTGCTTTTTTCTCCTCCTCCTGCTTTTTTCTACGTGTTGGGTATGGAGCGATAATGCGATGATTATCATGCCTGATCTGTATGTTTAAATATGCCACATTTCCATGCAATAAACAGTTGGTAGTGCGCGCATGTGGTGTCCCCTTTCTTGTTAATGTCCTTGTTGCACCGCCGTTCATTTCATCATGCACCAACTCGCCCCTCAGGTCATTCTTCTCAGATTTGTTTTTTATAACTGAGTAAAACAGTCTTCCTTTGGTCTCCGTCTCGTGTGGACCCGCCCAGTATGTGGGGTCGTCACATTGTCGTGATAAATGTTTTCAATAGTGCGCCCATGTACAAGCCTTCTTTCCGATTTAACCACTTCGAGTCAGAGCTCGTCCCGTCTACTTTATCAGCTCTGAGACGTGTGCTCGGCTTTGAAGTAATCCTTGTTTAATTATGAGCCGACTAGCCCTAAAACAAACACTGCTAAAATTCCCTCTCTACCTTATCCTGGCTGAGCAAACTACAAATGCAGCTCTGCTGGGGTGGCGACTCTCAGACTTGCCACTCCACTGCTCACATGGAGCAGGTTCACATGTAACAGCTTTCCCCCACGTACATATTTATTCTACTAAGCCATACTTTTCAATTAGGACATACTGTGACTACACTAGTAATGTTTGGAATGACGCTCGCCGCATTTGCTGTCACAGCCAGAATGATACAGAGCACGTTTCGACGTTATATTTCTCTTAAAATTGCGTAGACGTGACACGTAGGATCGCTGCACTGATGCGCAGATAAGTATTTGTGCAATTAATCACCACTGCTGAGTCTCCTAGTTTAGGCACGAGAGCACTTTGATGACTGAGCCGTGCTTCATAGCATTTTGTCGGCGACCGTTCAGCCATCATTAAAGCGGGGTACGAACCTTATCCCTTTTCTCTCCATGCAGAACGCCAACCTTTAGACACGGTCGAAAGAGCCTGCTGTTGAGGTGTGCGGTATCCGCAGTCGGATTTCTGTGCTCTCCTGGAAAAATCAACAGCGGCTTTACGAGAGAACAAACCAATGAACATCAATCTCAGGAGTCCAGCTTGAATGGGGAAAAATACAAAGCCGAGGCTCATTATGCGGTGAATGTAGAAAAACGAGAAATGGCATGAAAGCATCTTTTGCTTATAAATCTCCAAGGCCCCCTTGAAACTGAAGTTAATTGGCCCTATTGCAATCCCTAGCTCTTCTATTGAAAGCCACCCCGGCAGGGCAAGGGGTTTTCATTACAGGCACCGATCAGGTAATAAAGTACACTTTGTCTCCGCGGTGCCCAAGTGTACTGCTGGCACACAATTATTCTGTGACGCTGACGTGCGCTGTTGTAACATGAATAATTGCCGGTGGCTATTCCTTTAAAAGCAAGATGTCGCCCTCTACTGCGTCTAAGATGGCAACTAGAGATTGCAGAGAGCAAAGGAGTAGGAATATTGCAAAACTAAATCTCATGTCGATGCTTTTTCATTCGATCCGTTGGTATCCTGCGTTGATTACGAGCACTGGCGATACCGCAGGTTAGACACAGACAGAACAACCTCATTTATAAGGGCATGTCCAAGTTCTAAGGCAATGGAATTTCGACTCGTCTACCAGAACATCGCGGACGAAAGACATTGACTGATATTGAGGGATATTCATGTGATGATGCTTTCGCATGGTCAGTGGTGCCATAGTAAAGGAGACATCGTCATCAAATGAATTGACCGCTAGGTTGTGATTGTGTGTTGTACAATACGCACTTGAATGGCTACTGGGTAGCGACCATCAGATACGTTTATCAGGAGTGTTCAATGCAGCGATGTTGATGTAACGATATACTATTTAAGAATTTTTTTTTATTTTTCAGCACGCCATTAGTGTGCTCACGGAAAACCTCATGAAATAAACTGTTCGACACCTTTTCACTCGGTTGCATAGTGTTATCAATTGAGATCAATCTGAATATACCAGCATATCTAGTGAATTCGGTAAGAAATGGTGAGAATAGCAGAATCTAATTTGCATAAAAAGGTTGTCTTGTAAAAGAAGTGAAATAAACAGTAGAAAAAAGTATAAGCGTAGAACCTGAGTCCTTCATGTAAAATCTTTCAGCTGGACACAACATGCAAGTCTTGAGAGTGTTGATAGCAGACAAATGATGCTTTTCTATACTACAACTGCACAAGGGTTATTCTACATACCAGTTGCTAAAGTAATTATAATTCCCAATATGACTGTAGCGCAGGTGGCAAACGAGCAGCTCCAGAACGGCGATGGAAGAAAGATGGCGGCATCATCCACAGATCTAGGAAAAAAAAGGGTTTGTTTATGGGTTTTAAAGTCCCAAAGCGACTAAGGCTATGAGAGACGCCGTAGTGGAGGGCTCCGCAAATTTCGCCCACCTGGGGTTCTTTAACGTGCACTGACATCGCATAGTACACGGGCCTCTAGGATTTCTCCTCCAAAGAAATTCAACCGCCGCGGCCGGGATCGTACCAGCGTCTTATGCGTCAACAGCCGAGCACCATAACCACTGAGCCACCGCGGCGGCGAAAGAAAAAAGAAATAAAAGGGAAAAAAAGAAGAAAGAAAGGCATTTAAGTACTTCAAAACGTAAACCTGTCTTCGTAACCATTGTCCTTCTCTTACTGCGACGAGACATCGAGGATTACCGTTAAACCTCAACAGTTCATACTGTGAGTCATTAAAACGCCTATATTACCCGATGACAATTAAGTTAACAGTCACAGTCTTGTCTCCTGCTCTCGTTTCAAAATACAGTAGCAAATTATCATAGAATTTCCAAGTTTTCGGCTATGATAAGAGGCAGCGAATGAAAGGGAAGGGTAGTGAAGAAATTGAAAAGAAATACTGTCTCTACGCCCTTTTGTATAAACTGAAGGGTGCTGAAAAATTTGCAGTCTGAAATCAATGTACAAACATCCTACACAAAAGTGAATATTCCCTAGACCAAAAATTAAGGTCAGCTCCAGCGCCAATAATTAGCAAATATTTAGGTTCAATTCTTCCCCTTTGAAACAAAATTGATGATACCAAAAATTAGAAAATTTTACAGAGTGCATTTCCTTACTGAATATTGGTGCCTAACCGTGTGCGATTGCTTGTCGCGCTATTTAAGCAGTCAAAATGTTTTCACATATGTTCTCACTTAGAGTTCAAATGTGTCGTGACATTGTCTTTAGGCAGAAAATTGGTGCTGTTTTTCGGGCAGTAGTCAAGCGTGAATGCCATGCTTGGTGGTTTAGCTCCATTTTGAATTCTCAGCCCCATGAGCACTATCTGGCTGCCGAACACCAGTAAGGTTGATATCCCAGCACCCTGCAAGGAATGAAACCAAGACACGAGGCATTACAAGAAACAGTTGTTGTAATTTCTAATTTAAATTTTTACTGCTTGTTTCAGCAAGTTTTCAGCATGACTAACGCATTTACGGCAGGTATGTGTGGATGGCGTCGCCACTATTTATACATTGAAGTTGCAATCACGCAGGTCATCTGAAAAAGTCTAAGAACGGCTTTTTCCGGTGATTTGCACAGTGATTCGGCGGTTTGAACAATGCAAGAACATTTGGGTGAAACCCGAGTTTTCAAGCCGAAAAAAAGCTAAACAAGGGTAAACGTGCTAGTGTACATAAGTCGCTTTTAATTTAGGTAAATCTGGAGGCAACGTACTCGGCGGTTCACTGCTTCGATCTTTTGAGATCCTTAGTACAGGTATGGTACGCGGAGGAATTATATTCGACTTCAACAGAAGCATACACTTCTACGTTTTTAGAAGTCATATACTTGGACTAAG